>NC_137233.1:87665-177665 GCF_949987685.1 Ammodytes marinus | reverse complement strand
AGAGAGAGAGAGAGGGAGGGAGAGAGAGAGGGAGAGAGAGAGAGAGAGAGAGAGAGAGAGAAAGAGAGAGCCTAGTCGTACTGTATCATCATCACTGGATTTCTTTCAGCGCACACACAGTACAGACAGGTAGCAGAATCACTGACTCCTCCTTTAAAGCTCTGCTGAATACATTAACATTGTCCACGCAACTTTAACAAGATAAATAAAAGAATTATACTACCCTACTTTCCGCACTATAAGCCGCAGGTGTTAAAATGTTTAATCACCATATGTAAGAGTTCGTGCACAGAGGGGATTGTCGGGAAAGAGATGGCTGCTTGAGGAAGCTCCCATTTATTAACATTTCAACAAACAAGTTGCATATTTGCACGACGTACGTAAGTGTTACCATTTAGTGCAATAGCTACTAGGGATGGGCACGAGTGTTTTCACTACTCGAGTGATCGCTTGCATTCCTCGAGGATCAATCGATTCCTCGTTAAACTTTTTTCTATTTTTAGAACGCACCTGTCTACAGAACAACGGTTGACCGCAATAAAGCGCTCAATGCTTATGTCAAACAGTCACAGTTGCCATATGATATTAAGGATTTATTTCCACAAGTTTAAAACACATTTTCCTCACTGAAAGTAATTAAATAGACGGGCCACAATTTAATCCGATCGAGTAGGTCTGCGGTGGAGAGAGAAAAAGAGAAAAAAAGCATGGGCTGTAGTTGTAACAAAAACAATTGCCTAAGTCACAATTTAAAATAAGAAGGGCAGCAGATAATATAAAATGATTGTCCTACAATTTAAATACATATGAATAACTCACCAAAGCAGATAGTTGTATATCCAACCGCGTAATGCTCACTCCGTGTCCGTGAATAATTACCGCGACTAATTCCTCATTAACGGAACGTTACACCGGTCGGTTTTTGAATCTTATCCCCATATTCCCTATTGAAGGCTTCTTAACTGTTGTTGGCTCGGAGCGAATGTGCCTGAAGTAAGCCTTGCTTCTTCTTTTCTTTCCAAGCGGAGAGCACCTTGCATGCTCACCTGGAGTCTACTCATTACTAACTGAGAGTAACAGGTGTCATCTCCCCTTTTTATAAACGTAACTTTATCATCTGCTTTGAAATAATTGGACAGTTATATTCCTGACAATGTTGTGGAGAAAGGAGAGACCGTGTTCAGCTCCGCGGTGCCGTGGAGAACACAGGCTGCGCTGCGCTGCACGGAGGTGGCAGTTATTTGCAGTTGCTGTTTGACACAACGCTCAGTTTATTGCACTTGCATCAAAATATTTAATTTTGTTAAACTTTATTTTATCCATTTTGTGCCGTTTTGTACACGTATATAACATTTTAAAATAGGGGCGGCCCACCGGCCTAAAGGCTACAGACACTAAAAAAATAAAAAAAGATTTTCCTCATCCACCAATCGAGATCATTTGCAACGAGGAGTACTCGAGTACTCGAGTACTAACGCCCATCCCCAGTAGCTACAGAACATATACTGTGCTGTGTAATAACAGGGTCGAAAAACGGGGAAAAAGTCGCTTATAGTCCGAAAAGTACGGTAGATATCTTCTGTAGTTTAGTTTGATTTTTTATTTCTTTATTTAACCAGGAAAGTCCCATTGAGATTAAAACCTCTTTTTCAAGGGGAGTCCTGGCCAAGAAGCAGCAACAAGTTACATGTTCACTCACAACATAGAAACAGAAATTAAAATGATAAAAAAACTGTTTCAAGTAAATTCAAATTCATAAAAAACATCTACAAGTAAAAGAGGTGGTCTGAAATGCTCTCAGCTTAGATTTAAAAATGTACCCGTCTCACACACACACACACACACACACACACACACACACACACACACACACACACACACACACACACACACACACACACACACACACACACACACACACACACACACACACACACACACACACACACACACACACACACACACACACACACACACACACACACACACACACACACACACACACACACTAGTTTATGAACCTGTCTCACCCCCAGCAGGTCGTCGTCCACAAACAGAAGTCCCTCGAAGCCGCTGGTGTGATCCAACACTACAGGCTGAGGGCCCAGGCGCCCTGCTACCTCATCTACTGAGAGACAGACTGTTAGTGTGTGTGTGCACGGACGTAATTTGGGGGGGGACACAGGGGACATGTCCCCTGCACTTTTTCAAAAGGCCGTTTTGGTCCCCTGCACTTTTTACCGTCCAAAAATAATGTTGCGCTATAGTAAACAGAGACATGTCAAGCACTAGGACCAAGCGGAAAACTGCCGCTCAAGCTGAAGCCTGTTTCCCTGAGTTTAGACCGCCCACAAGCTCCTCGATTGGCTCTGCCGTTTCTTGTGTGATTGGCCGTCCCCGCTGTCACTCCATCTTGCGTGCACACTCAGTACACCCAATACATCCATGATGAGTACACCAGTCTGCTAGTTGTCCAGAGGGGTATACTACGAAGCGAGATTAAGGGCTGAGCGAGGTCTGTTGAGTCTAAAGCCAGCATTTTCAGTATCACGAAAGGTTTATCAGTATTTTCCGCTGCTCTCAGTGTACAGCTCTTACCCCATGATATGAATATCAGAGGTTTCATTTACATTAATGTTTGAATCGTGTCCATGTGCGTGCGTGTGTGCGTGTGTGTGCGCGTGCGTGTGTGTGTATGCATTAGAGTTTTATTAAAAATGTGTGTCCCCCCCACTTCTGAAATAAAAATTTCGTCCTTGTGTGTGTGTGTGTGTGAGTGTGAGTGAGTGAGTGAGTGAGTGAGTGAGTGAGTGAGTAAGTGAGTGAGTGAGTGAGTGAGTGAGTGAGTGTGAGTGTGCGCGCGCATCTCAGTGTGTGTGTATGTGTGCGTGCGTTCGTTCGTTCGTTCGTTCGTGCGTGTGTGTGTGTCTGTGTGTGTGCGTGTGTGTGTGTGTCTCAGTGTGTGTGTGTGTGTGTGTGTGTGTCTCAGTGTGTGTGTGTGTGTGTGTGTGTCTCAGTGTGTGTGTGTGTCTCTGTGTGTGTGTGTGTGTGTGTGTGTGTGTGTGTGTGTGTGTGTGTCTCAGTGTGTGTGTGTGTGTGTGTGTGTGTGTCTCAGTGTGTGTGTGTGTGTGTGTCTCAGTGTGTGTGTGTGTGTGTGTGTGTGTGTCTCAGTGTGTGTGTGTGTGTGTGTCTCAGTGTGTGTGTGTGTGTGTGTTACCTTGGTTCTCCTCGGCCGTCTCTCCTTCAGATAGCAGCTCTTCCAGATGAGCGTTGAGATCTTGGAAAGCGAGCGGCTTCCTGCAACAAACACAAACACACATTTGTTATTTTCTACCTTAGATTTAGTTTTAAAGCTACAGTGCGTAACTTTTTCATATAAATGAATGTCTGTTACATTCAGGACATCACCAAACGAGTTGACACAAAGTTGATTAAGCCTATTATCAGCTCCACAAAACTCTCTCTGTATTTCTCAGTATGGCAGCGTTTACAAACTGGTGCCCCCCTTCCCCCTGACACTGGTGCAGGAGCTCAGAAAAATCCCAAGAAGAGCCCAAGAAATGTTTCAGTTGTTGATTCTACTGCTAAGAAAAAAACCTGGACGTACAGCAGAAGGTATATAATTAATAAAAACTACATAAAAATAGCATTCTTTGCACTGATGGTCTGGTTTGCTGTGACATGTAATGGTAACACTTTATAATAACTATCCGTTGTAACTGGTTAATAGATCATTAGTAAACTCTTAATTAATGATTATTGATGATTCGTTAAGTGTTTGTTAGCAGTTTGTTAAGGATTTATAACAATGGTAGATAGTTAATAGCTTAATAATTGAATCAGTTCATCTGGGAGGTAATCCGAGATTAACTGATCACGTCACGTTCAAGTCCATGGCATGCACAGTGTGTATTGAGTTTATTTAAAAATATTTGAAAATGGGGCTGCCCTCAGTTGCCCATGCACTGTGTATAGTCTATAGCCTATTTCAGCCTCGTCCCAGATGAACTGATTCAATTATTAAGCTATTAACTATCTACCATTGTTATAAATCGTTAACAAACTGCTAACAAACACTTAAGAGTTTACTAATGATCTATTAACGAGTTACAACGGATAGTTATTATAAAGTGTTACCGATGTAATTTATGATCATCAGAGGAAAATTGTATGTTTCAGAAATGTTTAAAAGTTCATAATTATGTCAGTGTTAAGGTCATTCTTGTTTCTACCGGACACACACACACACACACACACACACACACACACACACACAGGTTTAACTGAGAGCGGCTATGTATAGAGCTGTTGAAGGAAACTTGAATCCGTGTGGCTTAAGGGAAGAGGCCAGAGTAACACACACACACACACACACACACACACACACACACACACACACACACACACACACACACACACACACACACACACACACACACACACACACACACACACACACACACACACACACACACACACACACACACACACACACACACACACACACACACACACACACACACACACACACACACACACACAGAGTTACTTAGTTCCACCAGCTGTTAGCGAGTTGTTACAACATCGTCAGCAGTTGTGACTGTTACAGACGCGTCAGTGTTGGGCGGTAACACAGTAATATACAGGGTCACTAAGCTTTCACGTATCTGCTGTTTAGATGATTCCCCTCACTCACACACACACACACACACACTCACTCACAGACACAGACAGAGACAGAGACACACATACACACACACACACACACACACACACACACACGCACACAGACACAGACAGACGTGTCTGGTAAATGGACTTGTATAGCGCTATATCTCCGTTTATCACAGACCCAAAGCGCTTTACATTGTTTTTGTACACATTCACCCAGTCACACACACATTCATACACCGATAGCAGCAGCTACCACGCAGGGTAGGCTTAGCACTAGGGTGCTAAGCTAACTAAGCTAACTATCGGGAGCAATTCGGGGTTCAGTGTCTTGCCCAGGGACACTTCGACATGTGGTGGGGAGACGGGGGATCGAACCTCCGACCCTGCACACCAGAGGCGAACTCCCTACCCACTTCGCCACTGCCGCCCCTAGACACGCACGCACAGGCAGACAGACACAGACACACACACACACACAGACACAGACACACACCCACTCACAGACACAGACACACCCACACGCACACAGACACGCACGCACGCACGCACACACAGACAGACACGCACGCACGCACACACAGACAGACACGCACGTACAGGCAACAGGCAGACAGACACAGACACACACACACACACACATACAGACACAGACATACACACACACACACATACACTCACAGACACACACACACACACACACACACACACACAGTTACCTTAGTGAGGCCAGAGCTGGTCCCTGTTTGGTGGATGGAAACACATGGTGCAGGTAGTCACTCAGAAGCTTCTCATTCACGATACCTGGGAGACACACACACACACAGACACAGACACAGACACAGACACAGACACACACACACACACACACACACACACACACACACACACACACACACACACACACAGACACAGACACACACACGGTTATGTTAGATAGAACCATTGTACTGTTTTAAAAATCAGTGAATATCTCCTCATGATCTGTCTGTACTGTGTGTGTGTGTGTGTGTGTGTGTGTGTGTGTGTGTGTGTGTGTGTGTGTGTGTGTGTGTGTGTGTGTGTGTGTGTGTGTGTGTGTGTGTGTGTGTGTGTGTGTGTGTGTGTGTGTGTGTGTGTGTGTGTGTGTGTGTGTGTGTGTGTGTGTGTGTGTGTGTGTGTGTGTGTGTGTGTGTGTCCACAGCCTAGGCTCTGTAAACTGTTGACAGGTAGTGGATCATGAGGAGATATTCACTGATTTTGACAAAAAGTAATTTTGACAACAGGCGTGACCCCTTCAAACACTGAACGGTCACACACACACAGAGACACACACACACACACACACACACACACACACACACACACACACGTACCTGTGGACCGTGGTTTGTCGGTATCTGAGGCCAGTCTGTAGCTGCGTCGGCTCAGAGCGGTGCCTCCTCCTTTGGAACTCATCCTGTCTCACTGACACACACACACAAAACACACACACACACACACACACACACACACACACACACACACACACACACACACACACACACACACACACACACACACACACACACACACACACACACACACACACACACACACACACACACACACACACACACACACACACACACACACACACACACACACACACACACACACACACACACACAAATATCCAGCAATAATACTTTATTAAATAGTCAACAAAAAAAACTAACGAAAAACCATTTGAAAACAGCTGGGCCAAGGGAAGACTGAGGGAAGACTGAGGGAAGAAAAACCTCATTCATTATATTATAATAGTGATTTTATAATGATAGAACGCCGGTTCCGTATGGGTGAAGTATTCCTTAAAGTCTTTGACAGGAACTTTACAGAAAATGAACGATGAGAGATGACTAGTTATTCTAAACCAATATGAAATCAAATCAGTTTTATTTGTATAGCCCAATATCACAAATTGACAATTGTCTCAGTGGTCTTTACATTCCATACAATATGATACAATATGACACCCTGCCCTTATCTATCTATCTATCTATCTATCTATCTATCTATCTATCTATCTATCTATCTATCTATCCCTCTGCCCTTACACCCTTAGCTCGGCTGAGAAAAAACTCCCAGTAAAAAACCCTTTACCGGGAAAGAAGACATGTTGTGGAAACTAAACAGACAAAATGATCCTATCCTTTATTTAACCAGGTTTGTCTCATTGAAATAAATTATATGTTTCCAGAGAGACAGGTATGGCCCAGACAGACAGACAGGTATGGCCCAGACAGACAGACAGGTACGGCCCAGACAGACAGACAGCAGCCCAAACAGTCACAACACTAAAGACAGAATACCAGATCGGAACTCACCTTAAACATTACAATTATTGATTAAAACATTCGCTATTTCACGTGGACATTTTAAATTGCACACTCCTCTATACCGTGTAGGAATCCTGAGGTCTGGAATATACAGCTCCGGAAGACATTAAGAGACCAGTCTGGATTTTTCTCAAATCTTCATCTCGACATTACTTAATGGAAATGCTCTTTAAAGGAATACTTCACCCATACGGAACCGGCGTTCTATCATTATAAAATAACTATTATAATATAATGAGTGAGGTTTTTCTTCCCTCAGTCTTCCCTCAGTCTTCCCTTGGCCCAGCTGTCCTGTTAATCCTAACCCTTACTGTGATGTCACAAGAAGGAAACTGTAGGGTTAGACAGTGAGACCATAGAACACTCGTTCTGCCTTTTCTCAGGCTAAGATGATCCGATTTAATTTTTTTTTGCACATTTATACTAAATAGGATCTCAGAGTTCAATACACCTTCATATTCCAACCGGTGAAGTAGGTCTTTAATGACAACAAATGTCTTGGAATTTGGTAGAAATGTTGTCAGTAGTTTATAGAATAAAACCAAAATGTTCATTCTACTCAAACATAAGCCTGTAAATAGTCAAACGAGAGACACTGAGCATTTGGAGTGGTCTCTTAATGTTTTCCACAGCTGTTTATCCCAGTAACAAACACAGTGTCGCTTCAGCACTGGTCCATTTAGAGATCTTTGTCTATCTATCTTCTATAACACGTCTTCTTTCATATTAGAATCAATCTAAGTTCCAAAATGTAGCCTGAATGTAGGTGTGTATTTGACTAAACCGGGTGGGTTAGAGTTAGACCGGCTGAAGGAATTGAATATCTTGAAACAGAAATAACATCTCCATTTAGGCTGTAAGCGAGACAGTGTCACTTTAGACTAGGGCTTGGATATCGAACAAGGCCTGTTATATATTATATTTCACTTACCGCGTCCCGTCTGTGTGTGTGTGTGTGTTTGTGTGTGTGTCCCTGTGTCGGCCGGGTTATTCTCTATAGACCCGGAACACTGTTATTATCTCTGTCAAATTCTGCTGTCTCCCGAGCTAAATGCTAAACGCTAATCTCACCACAACAACGCCTCTCGTTCTACGGGCTGCCAAGTGGGACAAAACAGGCGACGGCTCATCGCAAAAGGCAAAACGCGAAATCCAAAATAAAATCCAACTGCAAATGTGTATCACTCACCTATTAATGTGAAACACTGAAGGCAAAATCAATGCTCGTTTTTTATCAAGCAATGAACAGTTAAATATTTTTGTCTATGTAGCTTCAATAACATGTCTCCTTTCTTTCATAGTAGTAGGTCTATTAATGAAAGGTCCAAAATGTAGGCTACATTTAAGTGTTTATTTGACTAAACCTTGTCTGTTTGCGTCTGTATATTTCTCCTATACAACCATCTTCAACGGCCCTTATCTCAAAATTAGTTTTTTCCCCCGATACTAATAGCCTACAGCCAAAATTTCAACTTCTAAAGCACCCTACATCAACTAAACTTTCCATAATCATTCTTAGCTCAATTCTGAAGGTTATTACAGAAGTATTTGTTCATAAGCTGTTCAAACAACAAAAAAACGATGGTATATGTTCCAGTAAATGACACAAGTTCGTCTGATATCAACTTTTTCGTTTTTAATAAAAACTTGTTTTAATCGCGATCTCCGGTAGAAGAACTACACTACCCACAATCCTATAGTGTCACAGCGACGCCTCTGATTGGTGGAGCCCGCTGTTGCCATGGAAATGTTTATCGCCCCCGCGAACTTCGGATGTCGACAGTCGGAATGTAATAGTAGTTAACTGTTGTATTTATTTTATTTTACTACAGAGAGAGAGCAAAGAAAGTAGTATTTATCCCACAAACACGCGGCACGCTTTTAGGATGAGTGTTTCAGAGAGCCAGGATGAAATACTAGACATAGCCTACAAGGTTGTGTTGAGGTTGGCTGGCTGTCTAGCTAGGTAAGCGAGCTAACATTACATTACACTAAGATAACTATGCCAAACTGAATGAGTCAAAGTATGTTGTTGTTGTAATGATTAAAAATAATTATATAAAATACCAATTTTTTTTTGGCCGAAAGCAAATACCGCGAGCTGTTTATTAATAAGTAGTAAATGGTGAAAAGGATTTAAGAAGCGACAGCTAGCTAGCCTAACGTTTGTGAATAAATGAGTTATGTTCCCATTGAACAAGCGCTATTGTCCTAGTGGTCTGGGTCAATGTAGTATTAACACAGTTAGGCATTACAGTGGCAGTAATCCACAAGGGCTTTATTTTTAACATTTTGCCAGTCCCATTTACTAGCTAACACTCTGCTGGCTCACACCTAGTGTGCTGGGCCATTTGACCTCAAATCACTTGTTACCTCCATTACGAATAATAAACAATGAATCAGGGTTGGAATCCAGCCGGGTCGTTCTCTGCATGTCATTCCCCTCTCTCTCTGTCTGTCTGTCTGTCTGTCTGTCTGTCTGTCTGTTAATATAATAATATAATTAATATATTTATGGATTTATATAACATTTGTTTAAAACAAGACACATTTGTGTGTGGATCGGAAATGTGTTTGTGAAACTTTTTATTATAGATGGATTTATTTTACATTTATATATGACGGTTTTCATTTGTGTGTGCATTGAAATGTATTTGTGAGAAGAGAGTCATTTATATATAAATCACAAAATACAAGTGTGAATCCTTCTCTGTGCATTCATTAACATTGAGACTGATCTAAGGCCATACAGTAAGGAGCTGCTTAGCCATTGCTAATTGAAGGTGCTATCTGATGGTGCATGAAACCGCCATCCGCTGTCTGCGTCGACCATGATGTTGCTTAAAGACGTCACTGGACAGAACTAATGAGTAGGCTACGAGAGGGGTTTCTGAATATTATTATTTTTTGGTAGCTACTGTAAATATTTTAAATTATAAATGTTTTCAAGAAAAAAACATATAGCCTATTGTATAAGAAAAGACCATTAAACATTTTTTTTTTTTTTTCATGAATCTGATTGGGTGGGCCTGTACCAACCAGGCCCACCCGTGGATCAGCCCCTGCTTCACCTACATATAGCTGAATGGCTATTATGACAGTTTTGCCAAATATTACAGTGAAAAAACTCTCAACTGCAGCTTTAAGACATAATAAAAACCTGTAAATAATATTATATAATATGATAATAATAATTTTTTATTCATGAGATTAAAAATGCTGTATCTAAATATTTTCTGTAAAAACGTAGGAAACAAATATGTTGTAAAAATGAAATAAAGATTTTAACTCTCTCTCTATCCAACAGCTAGATCTTTGGTTTTTAACGAGATGCAAATGTACAATTAATTGGTTAGATATTGCCAAATTTCCGTAGGCCTATAGATACATTCAAACATTCTGGGGAAAATACATTGCACAGAAAAATAGCTCCTCATCATTAGGCTAATCAACTGGCAAAGTTTCATGATGATATCTATAAGTTAAAATGTTACCCCGTTCACCTGCAGTGTCTCGACTTTGACCACTGGGTGGTAGTAATGCGCTCAGCGTCTACACTGACGGAAGTCTACATGAAGGAGAATAATCTGGTTAGGAGCTGCGCATGCGCGATATTTTCTCACAACATTGGAAGATTCAGCAGACGACGCAAGCCTCTTCGCCGTCTCATCTTTATTTATCAGGTTGGTAATGTTTCTAAACCTCACCGTGATTGTTGTAGTTTGTTAACGAATGTTGAGAGATCGTTTTAGTTTAAGGTAATATAGTGAAATGAGCGGAGTTTGTCTTACTTTCACTAAAGTGTAGCTGCAAAGAAACAAACATGGCGCCGGTGTTGCACCGAAAGCTGTCTCCCGCGTTTACTGTTTACTGTGATGGCTCTTTCCCGCTACATTGTACCGTCAACTCGCCTCTGGTACAGGTACTGTTGTATAGGTCGTTTTCTACACAAGATAGGGGTCGTTATTATCTTTCAAACTCCCAGCAGGACATGTAGCCTACAGTATTAGCCTCAGCTTGACTTACACACAGCAGAGTCTCAGAGCTACACCGCCCATATCTGGAGTGAACTTTTACTAAAGGCTCCTGCTCTTTCATACGTAATCACTAAACCGTGTCGCCAAGGTTCTTCTCTGTATGTTCTGGGTTTGTCTTTTATTTTTATCTTTTGTGCGTGAGTGGAAATCAAAGATGTCCATGTTCAGGTCCAAACTTTTCCCTTTACTTAACGTCTGTTTGCATCACTGTTCTTGCGGTGGACATGGGGATATTAAAACAGGCTCCAGTGTCAGTAAACCATAACCGACAGTGTGAGCTAAAGAATGAAAAATAACAAGCAGACATTTCATTTCATTTTCATTTAACTTTTATTTATCCTCGAGAGACCAATTGAGGGGTGGCCCTCATTTTCAATGACGTCGTTCATATGCTGGACTGCATCTTACTGTTTAAGTGTTTTGGTTAATCCATCTATCATATTAGTGTAGTCAAGGGTGAACTACTAAGCCCCATTTGTTTGATCAGTAAAGTATCTTCTGTGTTCATCATGTAGGAACTGGCAAAATATTTATGGGGTTATATCTTGTTTCTTGTTTAGACGATTTTTAGAAAAATGTGTTGGTTTGTAAGCGCTAAGGGAGCATGTTTAAATAAAACCTTAACTTTTAAATGTATTTTATTTCATGTTTCTATGTGCTACACAGGCTTAGATATTAAGGTTTTGGTAGACTTTACAATTCATACTATTTTTTCAGAAAACCCTCAGGCATTAAAGCTGCAGTGGATAATTTCAGCCGTTGGGATCCCAACGGCTGTTTTCGCAACGCTCTACCTGCTGCAGCTCCTCCCTCTGAACGACAGCTAAGCGCGTTCATGTTGCACCCAACGCACCTAGTGTCTCCCCCCCATCCCCGATATATTTATTCCCCTAATCAACCTTGGCCGACCCGACACAACAGCGATCATGTCCGCACAAAAACAACAACAACACGGCCAACAATTGTGCCAAAAGACAAATTAACAGCAACTAAACGGAACAAATAGCCTTAAAACAGCATTGCAGATTCACACAAACAGCAAGGGAGCACCATACCAAACACATTTACAGCACCATTGTGTGCACGGCAGTACAAAATAAAGGCAAGTATCCTACATTACCCTACCTGGCTGTGACGGGACCGTGGCTAGCGTAGATACACCGGTGCTTCGTTGTACTTTTCGTGAAAGTTCCCCGGACATAGCAGTTATGTTTCGGTTCATTATGGAGGTGGTGGCTGCACACAACCGGAGTGGAGCGTGCCGGTTGTAGCTTCGCTGGAGACGGGGAAGCCAGTTGGACGGCGCCGGGGGTTAGCAGCAGTCTAGCCGGCCAGCAGGTGAACACTGTCGGGTAGCGGTGTAGCAGGGAGGCGGCGTAGATAAACACCGGTGCTTCGTTGTACTTTTCGTGAAAGTTCCCCGGACTTAGCAGTTATGTTTCGGTTCATTATGGAGGTGGTGGCTGCACACAACCGGGTGAGTTAACTAATGCTATCCGACCGGTGCTAACTTGGTTTATCAGCTAAAGCACAGCCAAAGGAAGCCCATTCTCCTGGCTCACTTTCCACACGTCTTCCCCGAGCGGCTTCATACAGCAACAGCCGCCCGACTACATTTCCTCCTCGGTGTTTCTCAGTCTCTGTGTACACACTGTCCTCCCACCGTGTTAGTTGTTGGTATCCGGGAATGGTAAATTGAGGGTTCGTTGCATAGATAGTACAGTATAGATAGTTTGTTGGTGAAGACATTGCTAATGAACGTCTCCTGTTAGCTCCTGCTAACAGCAAAGTGATGAAAAAATATTTTCAGACCACTTCACCTACATATAGCTGAATGGCTATTATGACAGTTTTGCCAAATATTACAGTGAAAAAATTATCCACTGCAGCTTTAAGGACATGCACCTAGATTGCCATAGTCATCAATGGGTTTAGTAAAAATACAGTTTTTAAGTCAAACTCTTACCATCACCGCAAATGGGCTGTGAAATTAGCCTTTCCCATGTACATAGTAAATAGAAAGCTTTGAACATTATCCTTACATGGTTTGTTTTTATAAAGTCAAAGTCAAACATTATTTCTACAGCACATTTAAAAACAACATCAGTTGACCAAAGTGCTGTACAAGATACAATACAAAATAACATATA
This sequence comes from Ammodytes marinus, assembly GCF_949987685.1. Lineage (NCBI taxonomy): Eukaryota > Metazoa > Chordata > Actinopteri > Uranoscopiformes > Ammodytidae > Ammodytes > Ammodytes marinus. The sequence continues at coordinate 164,450 of NC_137233.1, read as the reverse complement.
AGATACATGAAAAAAGTAAGAAGTCTCATTTTCATTACGAAAAATTATTGTTTATATGTTTTAAGGGTATTTTAATGGCTTACCTTTCACTATCTGTGTGGCTTTGGTCCTCCCACAGGCATACTTCTTTGCTACTTCCGAGTCAGGAAACATGTCCTTCACTGACTTATTTATTTCGTCAGTAAAGCTCAGAGGAATGTTATTCTTTGCCACCAACATTGCCATTTTTGTTTCGGCATCTATGACTGCATCTGGTCTCCCTTTCCCCAGCAGACCAACGATGCTTGGCTGAGACTCTGAAGCATCTACTGCCTTCTTATGTTTGTCTGTATTAGCATGATGTTTGATATCCGTCCGACCGCCGTGCTCCACGGAAAAATCCGCCCGGCAAACTTTACAATAGGCATATCCAGTACCTTTAAGACTTTACAATAGGCATATCCAGTACCTTTAAAACTTTACAATAGGCATATCCAGTACCTTTAAAACTTTACAATAGGCATATCCAGTACCTTTAAAACTTTACAATAGGCATATCCAGTACCTTTAAAACTTTACAATAGGCATATCCAGTACCTTTAAAACTTTACAATAGGCATATGCAATACCTTTAAAACTTTACAATAGGCATATCCAGTACCTTTAAAACTTTACAATAGGCATATCCAGTACCTTTAAAACTTTACAATAGGCATATATCCAGTACCTTTAAAACTTTACAATAGGCATAATATCCAGTACCTTTAAAACTTTACAATAGGCATAATATCCAGTACCTTTAAAACTTTACAATAGGCATATGCAATACCTTTAAAACTTTACAATAGGCATATCCAATACCTTTAAAACTTTACAATAGGCATATCCAATACCTTTAAAACTTTACAATAGGCATATCCAGTACCTTTAAAACTTTACAATAGGCATATCCAGTACCTTTAAAACTTTACAATAGGCATAATATCCAGTACCTTTAAAACTTTACAATAGGCATATCCAGTACCTTTAAAACTTTACAATAGGCATATCCAGTACCTTTAAAACTTTACAATAGGCATATCCAGTACCTTTAAAACTTTACAATAGGCATATCCAGTACCTTTTAAAACTTTACAATAGGCATATCCAGTACCTTTAAAACTTTACAATAGGCATATCCAGTACCTTTAAAACTTTACAATAGGCATATCCAGTACCTTTAAAACTTTACAATAGGCATATATCCAGTACCTTTAAAACTTTACAATAGGCATATCCAGTACCTTTAAAACTTTACAATAGGCATATCCAGTACCTTTAAAACTTTACAATAGGCATATCCAGTACCTTTAAAACTTTACAATAGGCATATATCCAGTACCTTTAAAACTTTACAATAGGCATATCCAGTACCTTTAAAACTTTACAATAGGCATATCCAGTACCTTTAAAACTTTACAATAGGCATATATCCAGTACCTTTAAAACTTTACAATAGGCATATATCCAGTACCTTTAAAACTTTACAATAGGCATATCCAGTACCTTTAAAACTTTACAATAGGCATATCCAGTACCTTTAAAACTTTACAATAGGCATATCCAGTACCTTTAAAACTTTACAATAGGCATATCCAGTACCTTTAAAACTTTACAATAGGCATATCCAGTACCTTTAAAACTTTACAATAGGCATATCCAGTACCTTTAAGACTTTACAATAGGCATATCCAGTACCTTTAAAACTTTACAATAGGCATATCCAGTACCTTTAAAACTTTACAATAGGCATATCCAGTACCTTTAAAACTTTACAATAGGCATATATCCAGTACCTTTAAAACTTTACAATAGGCATATGCAATACCTTTAAAACTTTACAATAGGCATATCCAGTACCTTTAAAACTTTACAATAGGCATATCCAGTACCTTTAAAACTTTACAATAGGCATATCCAGTACCTTTAAAACTTTACAACAGGCATATCCAGTACCTTTAAAACTTTACAATAGGCATATCCAGTACCTTTGAAACTTTACAATAGGCATATCCAGTACCTTTAAAACTTTCCAATAGGTATATCCAGTACCTTTAAAACTTTACAATAGGCATATCCAGTACCTTTAAAACTTTACAATAGGCATATATCCAGTACCTTTAAAACTTTACAATAGGCATATGCAATACCTTTAAAACTTTACAATAGGCATATATCCAGTACCTTTAAGACTTTACAATAGGCATATCCAGTACCTTTAAAACTTGTTGTAAGAAAAGCGAACTCCGACTTCCATTCTTCATTGAATTTACAGGCGTATTTTTTCCTTTTCGGCTCCATTCTCTCGTCTTCCTTGTTCTCTTTTAAAATACTATTAAGTTTATTCACGAGCGCGGGTAGAAAGAATAAACAGAAGAATACTACTGTCAGAGAGACGTCTCTGATTGGTTGAGCCCGCTGTTACCACAGAGACGTTTGCTGCGGCGGCAAACGTCTCTGTGGTAACAGTGGGCTCAACCAATCAATAACGTTTTCTATCACAAAATGGTGGTCGTTATTTTATTTTTTTCATTCAAACTTTCATATTTGTTACACCCTGTCTAGACCTTTACACTCATCCCAAGACAGTTTCTAGTCCATTTTTGTTTTCTATTTTCTTTCTGTACATAGGCTGTGCATTTGTATATCCGTTGTTTGTATATTTGTCTAAGCGAATAACGCTTGTATTCCTGGTGGGGCCTCTTGGACCAGATCAATATGTAAAATAAGAAACGCTTCTTAAAGGTCCCATATTATGCTAAATGCACTTTATAAATGTGTTCTAACATATCCATGGGTGCACGGTGTGCCTAGAGACTGCCAAAATATTTTAAAAAATAACAATCTCTCCTTTTCTCACTCGCCCCCTTTCTGAAACCCCCTCCCCTCCCCCCCAATATACTCCAGTCAGAATTCTCCCCTTTTCTGACCTCACAAACTGGAAAGCCAGAAGCTTCCACTGTGCAGCCCACACCCCTATTTCTTATTGTTCCACGGCCCTGACAGACAGAGGGCGAGGCGTATCTGGCTTCGCTTCCAGACAGGGGGCGGGGGGAGCTCAAAGATTGTATATTTACGAGGGGAGCTGCAGCTCTTTTTAAAAAAATAGGCCATTGTGAGATTAGCTGAACATCAGCATAGTTTTCATTTCATTTCATTTTTATTTTTGTTTTTGTGTCCTGCACTCAAAGTGCCCAACCCTCATGGGTTTATAGGACACCATCACATACTACATTACAATCAAAATACAGAATATTGTACAGCTGGGTCTCTGAACAACATACTTCTTCTTCTCTCCCAGGCTTTACAGAGAAAGGTTGCAACATAAAAGGTTCCCTTTTTAAAACACAACTCAAGTTTTTCATAGTCGTCGAACCAAAAGAAATCAGCATAAATGGAAGACATCGTAGTAAACAATACATCCCTCAAATCATCATAGTACAATAAATTATCTGAAAGTTTTTTTCAGCAAACAATTAAAGAAAAACTTATTAGGGACTACTAAGACCATATAATATCTGGTGTATAATAGAACCGAAAAGTGTATAATATGGGAGCTTTAATGTTTTATCTGGAAAAATTAAAGGTTAAATAAAAAATAGATACAAAGCCCCATTTGTTTGATTTGTAGAAGATTTTCTGTGTTCAACGTGTAAGCTGAAATAAGTTTTATGGGGTTCTATCTTATTTCTTGTTTTGAGTTGTGCTCCATACTTTTGAAGTATTTCCGCTATGTTTTCATTTTCTTTTCAATTGAAATATTTCATGTCACTGTTTTTCGTCCTCTCCTGACTTTAATCAGTTAAGCTTTTGGCTTGTAGCCGCTCGTAGCCCTTAGCTTTACAATGGAATGATGTAGAGAGTGATTGTGGTGGCGTTAATGGACAAGCGCTTTACTTTAACCTGACTGTACATTTAAACTGGGCGCGTGAAGGCACTTTCAAGTCGCTAACAACAAAAATGCCTGTTTCAAGGGCTGCACTACCATCGCACCAACACGTGTCTGAGTCAATCTTGTAGCCTACCGATCACATGCTGAACGACCTCAGATCAATCATTCTAACCAACAGGCCACCAGGGGAGGCAGAGCCTGTAACACTCTGTAGCTTCTACCAACACAGCCAGTGGTGCTGACAGACCTACACACACTGCTAAGGCATTTATTATAAACCTTTGCACGTTACACAGAATCTTTTTCCCTGTAAGAAAGGTAAAGAAACTAATATCGTTACTATTTTAGATACCCCAGTATACAGTGTTACCGTCCAACCCTAGGTTTAGCCCTACGAACCACGTCAACTGGCTCATATCTACCAAAGGAGCAGTGTCTCTACTCTGATCTCGGGATGACTAAGCTTCTTTCCCTCTCTGAGGGAGACGCCAGCCACGCTCCTGAGAAAACTCATTTATCTACCCATCAAAAACTCTTTCCTGTCTAATCTTTCTTTCCTTTATTTCAGGATAACTGTTTGTGGGTTCTTCATCCTGGTACCTGTATAACCTGTCGACACGCCACACACCAAAGGTGAGTTTGATTAAAAAGAATCATTCAATCTCAGAGAAGTGAATACAGGAGGAAGGGGAGCCATGCCTAACTCTTCTGTCTGTTTCAGCTGCTCTCTGAGACAAAATGGCTTCCAGATCTGATGATGATCTCTGCTGTCCGATCTGTAGAGACATCTTTAGAAATCCAGTTCTTCTGTCTTGCAGCCACAGCCTCTGTAAAGAATGTCTGTCTGAATGGTGGAGAGGGAAGTCAGAACGCCAGTGTCCAGTCTGCAAGGCGGTGTCTTCAAAGAACCAACCTCCTTGTAACCTGGCTTTGAAGAACCTGTGTGAGGCCTTCTTAATGGAGAGAGATGAGCAAGCTTCAGAGGCTCTCTGCAGTCTGCACTCTGAGAAACTCAAACTCTTCTGTCTGGACCATCAGCAGCCAGTTTGTCTGATCTGTAGAGATTCAGAGAAACACAGCGGCCACAGATTCAAACCCATCGCTGATGTTTCGCGACAACACAAGAAGGAACTTCTGGAATCTCTGGAGCCCTTAAAAGAGAAGTTAAAGCTTTTTGAAGAAGTAAAAGTGAAGTCTGATCAAACAGCAGACCACATAAAGGTCCAGGCCCGACGCACAGAGACACAGATCAAGGATCAGTTTAAGAAGCTTCACCAGTTTCTAGAAGAGGAAGAGGAGGCCAGGATGGCTGCACTGAGGGAGGAAGAGGAGCAGAAGAGTCAGATGATGAAGGAGAAGATGGAGACTCTGAGCAGAGAGATAGCAGCTCTTTCAGACACAGTCAGAACCACAGAGGAGCAGCTGAAAGCTGAACATGTCTCATTCCTGCTCAACTACAAGGCTGCAGTGGAAAGAGTCCAGCAGCGCCCCCTGCCAGATGATCCACAGCTGCTCTCAGGAGCTCTGATAGACGAGGCCAAACATGTGGGCAACCTGACCTTCCACATCTGGAACAAGATGAAGGACATGGTCTCCTACACTCCTCTGGTTCTGGACCCAAACACTGCTGGTGATATGCTCATCCTGTCTGAAGATCTGACCAGTGTGAAATCAGGAGAAGACATACAGCAGCTTCCTGATAATCCAGAGAGGTTCGATAGTTTCCCCTGTGTCCTGAGCTCTGAGGGCTTTGACTCAGGGACTCACAGCTGGGACGTCCAGTTTGGAGACGGTGAAGTCTGGATGCTGGGTGTGATAACAGAGTCTGTTATACAGAAGGGAGTCATACTGACTGGAACATGGGGATTAGGGTTCCATAAGGGTGAATACATAGCACGTTCACCACACAGTCGAAAAACTGTTGTCCCATTGAAGGAGAATCTCCAGAGGATCAGAGTGAATCTGGACTGGGACAGAGGGAAACTGTCCTTCTCTGATCCTGACACTAACACACACATACACACCATCACACACACTTTCACTGAGAGGATGTTTCCATACTTTTTGACTGCTGAAGTGAAGATATTACCAGTTAAGGTCTGTGTGACAGTGGGACGGAGGTCTTGCGGAAGTCTTCAAGTAGCTCAGTAAGCAACTCCAGTGACCTTGGTATGGTACACCAAGGTTCGATTCCCATTCAGGGCAAGTCCAGTGAGGGTCCTTAGGTCCTAATGAGCTTAGAATAAGCCCTGTATAGCAACATAGAAATACTGCAACATTACGGCGGCAGCTAAAGGAAAAGCGCAGATTTCACTTCATTTTCTGCACCTCAACCTCTGCTGTGGGAAGAAAGAAAGGGGGCAAAGTAAGTCGATTGATTTGTCGACTCGCAGGCGGACGGTAGGCAGCTCTGCCAACGGAGCGAGAGTGCGCCCGCTTGTTGCTCCGCCTGTCAAAACGCACACGCATCGGTTGTCCACTGGCCTTTCATTAAAAAATATATTTTATATTAGGTTTATTATATTGAGTCTTAAATAAACACTGCTTTCATTACGTCTCTAAGCGCGCATTTCAATGAACCATGATGTAGTCTACAAAAAGATACTGAACTGTGATTGGCCCTGCATATGATTTTACTGGCCCTGGGCCAGCGGGCCGTTGGTTATGTCGAACCCTGATTGAATAAAAACAAACTCACTCCCATGCTTTTTTGGCTTCATAATTTATTTTTTGTTAAACATTTTCTAACTGCATATTCTACATTTTACCAGCTCAGTTTGTAGTGGAGAAAACGGGTGGGTGTTTGATCCGCTGTTTAATTATCCTTTTAGTTTACATGCACAGCATACAAAACCAGGGAAAAGAACAATAGTCTGCTAAAGCATGTATTCCACTTGTCATGATACGTTAATCTGCCATTACGACCCGCGAATCGCGGCAGTTAATTAGCGTGCATAAATTATAATGCACTGCGAGGGTGGTCATAAATAAGAAAAGTCATGCGCTCCAGCTGACTGACGTCACCGCCGCTATTACTACCCCTCATTGGCTTTAAATAACAGTAACACAAATCTTACTAACAATATAAGGAAATAATAATCACTGTCCCTTATTAACTTGTGGGCATTTTCTTCATCTGCTTCATTTTATCTTTTATCCACGGTCCTGAAAATACGGTAGACAAGTGGCATAATCAATTCAACGACCCTCATTTATCAACCGTGCGTAGACCAGAAAAGTGGGTGTACGCACATTTCCACGCAAACCTCGGCATTTATCAATATGGACGTGAGCGTAGGATACGCTCAAATCCCACGCCAGCTCTCAGCTCGTGTACGCAGGTTTGTAAACAGCATGGACTCGCAGTGCAGGCTGTGCCGGGTAGCCGATGACTTTGTTGGCCAATTATTAGAAGGTAATACAAATGCAGTGTTTGCTCAGACCGAAATAAAGATATTAATCACTTAAAATTGTGCAGCTTATGGTGTGCAACTGAGTAGGAGAGCTGATTCAATAGTGCACACACCGGCCACTTAGGAGCGCTGCATGGGACTGCGTAAGGGCAGTTGTCTCCGTCTGGAGCAGCTGGGGGGACACTGAGGCACGGGGGCTGCATTCATTCAAAATGTTAGCCTAAGTATTAAATATGTAGTAGGCCTACACTGCTCTTTATGATAAAAAATACACGGCACAACATTCAGTTTAACATTTTAGTCATTTGACACACTTTTTAGATGTTAGTTCCTCTTTTAATGTGTCATTGATCGCTTAAAGCGGCAACGAGTAACATTTAAATATCTTTTGAACAGCCTAATTTTTCCTCTGATAATCATAAATTACCTTTAACAGCAAACGAGACCATCAGTGCAAAGAAAGACGTTTTTATATAGTTTTTATTACTGCATTTGATCTGGTCGTACACCCAGTCCGATTTTCGGTTCACGCGTGCATGCTCTATGGTCACATATCCGTATTGGTCGCAGATTTCAGTGTGGCGCAGGAACGTGAATTGAAAAGCCTATCACTCCAGGTGAGGGAAGGGGAGCGGGAGACCAGATCCCAATTCACCAGATGTGGGACAAAGACTACGTTTGTGCGGGACAATGCGGGACAAAGTGCCGTTTTTTTAGCAAAATAAACTCGTGTCACCACCGGTAATGCCAGAGACACGGCTTTCTAAATTAAAAAAACACTATCTTTAGATCAGCGTGCAGCAGTTAAGTTAGCTACTGTTAAACAAATAGAGCATTAAGGCTGCGGCTTCACATTAAAAGCATTTCACTGGCTTCACATTAGCATTTCACTTGACAAACGTGAGTTGGCTTTTATTTTGAAGTAACAGGAAAGTGAACGTTGAAGCACTGCAGGCAGCACCTTCACAGAGCCACTGAGCCCAGCAGCCCGATACACACACACAGACAAACACACACACAGACAAACGGAGACTGCTGTCTCCTGACAGCTATCGGATAAATGCCAGATTATAAAACACGCATTTAAAAAGGGGGGCTCACTTTCAATAACAATGCGGGACAACGTCTCAATTTGCGGGACGTGTGAAAAGTAATGGAAATGCGATCTGGTCATCCTAGAAGGGGAGCGGGAGCCTTGTTTGAGACAGTTATTTGTCGTCATAATGACTGATAACGGGGCTGAACCATCAAAGAAAAAAAAATAAAATGCAATGAAGAAAAGCTCAAAGGGAGAGTGATAGGCGGGCGGGAGGGCGTTGCCAAGCAACGTATACACAATTTCACGCAGCGAACCTAGACTGCAGTGTTTACTCCTAAATGAATGAGCGGTAGCCTACTAAAACAAAGTTTACTTTGCCTCACCAGCATCATCAGATGACCATTATTCATCTGAAATAGTCATTATTTACAACAACATAAACACATTACCTCATCGTGATCCATAACTAACTGCCGTCTCTCGTTCATTCGCTTTGTGTGGGGACTGGGGACACATACTCGTTCAGCTCCGTGAGAGGTGACAATGGATCAACTCATTGCAATCAGGTCAGGTGTAGTTGATGCTGTGTCACTAACCACTCTCACCGAGCCGAAAAGAGTCCGGTGCCCTCACACTTTCAACACACGGACACGCACTATATTGCTTCCTGATTATTTGAATCTTGAGGCCCTGCACGAGCTAGAAAACAGCTTCACGACAGCTGGCGTCGTAAAAATACTACCGCTTTTGTTCAAAGGTGTCGCCAACGTGCCGACTTACTCGTTGTACCTTTAAGCGAGCGATTTATTTTCACTGTTAACCGGCACGTTTTTCCGATCTGCTGGTGGAGCAGGACAGTGGGCGCTCTCACAGCTGATCGTTGCCGGGTCAGCTTGTGCAGCTGACGGCCGGGCTGACCACTCGTGCCAAGCGCATGCTGTCATACAGTACAACGCAAAATGTGTTATTTTTAGTTTTTAAAACCCTTTTGAGTAGTGCTATCTAAAAGGGCCAATACATTCTAATCATTCAAATCTCTGCAGACGTGTATTTCTTTTATGGGGACCATTATCGGACAGATGGTGCGTCTTTTTCTCCTCTACCACTATAAATATTATGCCCGCACCCCTAGTTGGTTGGAGATACTGTTTGATAAATCCCACGCGATACCTGGCGTAGGGAGGTATTTGCGCCAGAATCTGCACCAGTTTCCACGCAAGTTTGATAAATGAGGGCCAGTAAGTGTAAAACATGTTTGTTCCGATATTGTAGGCTACCCTCCGGTTCCGTCATTTAGGGCTTTGCATAAAAATAATCAATCAAATGTCTTTTTGAGGTAAGAGAACGTTTCATTTATAATTCGGCAAACAAACTCCATGGAACTCTCATTTGTAGGTTGGCTCTTCCATTCCGGACATAATTGATTGGCGGACACTTGTGTCAAACGTAGGGCTGAGCCAACATCGATGCAGACTCGGTGATCGAGGGCTTTATAACCCACTTACACTCGAGGCTCGGTGGTTTGGGACGACACTCAATATGGCGGGCCCTCCCCGCGAACGCGCAAATGGAGGGATAGTGGATAGGGAGAGGGTGTAGGGGGTGGATCTAGATTGGGCCTAAATGTCTTGAGCCAGTGGTGGATGAGGCCAAAGAACACCTTAACTTGACACTGCAGCTTCAAAAAGTTAGTACTTTTCAGAATTCAATGTTTCTACTGTGATGCTCACAAACGTGTGTAAAGGTGATTTCTGGGTCTAAGTTTGGTCAATACTTTGAGACAGTATCTGTATTTTCTTTTACATTTTGAGAATACTGTCATTTTTATGAGTAATCTGTTTTTGAACAAGAATGATTGTTTACGCTACTGCAGATGTTTGATTGGCGTTGTGAGATCAATCTGTCTGCTGAATCACTGTGTTGTAAAACCTGTTTCTGTACAGTGCACAAGGAAAGCATTCACTGTGCTTCACTTTTACACATTTCATTATGTTACAGTCTGGAATAACGCTATTAAATCATTTTTTTTTAGCACAATTCAGACAAGGTAATTCAAAGTGCTTTACAGGGGCATAAAATACATGAAGATTAGACATTAGTCATTACATTTAAGACATAATAAAAACCTGTAAATAATATTATATAATATAATAATAATATTTTTTTATTCATGAGATGAAAAAAGGCTGTGTCAAAATCTTCTGTTAAAACGTAGGACACAAATATGTTATAAAATGAAATAAATATTTGAACTCTGGCTCTATCCAACAGCTAGATCTTTGGTTTTTAACGAGATGCAAATTGACCCATAATTGGTTAAATATTATCAAAGTTTCATGATATCTATAAGTTAAAATGTTACCCCGTTCACCTGCAGTGTCTCGACTTTGACCACTGGGTGGTAGTAATGCGCCCAGCGTCTACACTGACGGAAGTCCATATGAAGGAGAAGAAGAATCTGGTTAGGAGCTGCGCATGCGCGATATGTTCTCACAACATTGCAAGATTCAGCAGACAACGCAAGCCTCTTCGCCGTCTCATCTTTATTTATCAGGTTGGTAATGTTTCTAAACCTCACCGTGATTGTTGTAGTTTGTTAACGAATGTTGAGAGATCGTTTTAGTTTAAGGTAATATAGTGAAATGAGCGGCGTTTGTCTTACTTTCACGAAAGTGTAGTAAAGAAACTAACATGGCGCCGACTCCCGCGTTTACTGTTTACTGTTATGGCTCTTTCCCGCTACATTGTACCGTCAACTCGCCTCTGGTACAGGTACTGTTGTATATGTCGTTTTCTACAAAAGATAGTGGTCGTTATTATCTTTCAAACTCCCAGCAGGACATGTAGCCTACAGTATTAGCCTCAGCTTGACTTACACACAGCAGAGTCTCAGAGCTACACCGCCCATATCTGGAGTGAACTTTTACTAAAGGCTCCTGCTCTTTCATACGTAATCACTAAACCGTGTCGCCAAGGTTCTTATCTGTATGTTCTGGGTTTGTCTTTTATTTTTATCTTTTGTGCGTGAGTGGAAATCAAAGATGTCCATGTTCAGGTCCAAACTTTTCCCTTTACTTAACGTCTGTTTGCATCACTGTTCCTGCGGTGGACATGGGGATATTAAAACAGGCTCCAGTGTCAGTAAACCATAACCGACAGTGTGAGCTAAAGAATGAAAAATAACAAGCAGACATATGCTGGACTGAAACTTACTGTTTAAAAGTGTTTTGGTTAATCCATCTATCATATAAGTGTAGTTAAGGGTGAACTACTAAGCCCCATTTGTTTGATCAGTAAAGTATCTTCTGTGTTCATCATGTATGCTAAAATGAAATGTAGGAACTGGCAAAAGATTTATGGGGTTATATCTTGTTTCTTGTTTTGAGTTGTGCTCCATACTTTAGAAGTATTTCTTGTTGTTTTCTCTTTCAGTTTCTTTTCAATTGCAGTATTTCAAGTCACTGTTTTTGGTCCCTCCCCCGACTAACCGTCTACTTGTGTTTTGAGGCGTGTTGCAGCTCCTCTCAGACGAGCCTATTGTCTTCCTCCTTACCTTGTTAACATATCAGAACCAACTACTTAGACCCCGTTTCCACCTGGCATTAACATGTGGTTTTTGTGATCCGATCACATGAATACAGCTCTAACTACAGGTGAGAACACTCTCAAGACGCATTGAGATCGGATCACAAAAACCACATTCGGAGGTGGTTTACGTCGCTTGTGTCGCTTGTATCCACATTCATTTGGTAGTGGAAACACGAATGTGACTCTGTCCACTTTAGGGACCTCCTATTCAACTGCCACCCCCTGCCTGAGCGGAAATACGTTGAAAATGCATCACTGGCGTTCATGCAGCTTTTATAGACGCCTCATGAACGAGTTGCAAATGACAAGTTTACTCCTCTGTTTTCATTTCACTGCGTAAATCTGAAAACACGGAAATCGCTGCTATTGACGGGAGAGCTGCAGGGCAACTACTTCCTGTTCTTATCTGCTTAAGAATAAAAGTCAACTCGCGTTTGGCTAGTAACATGCTTTTAATGTGAAGGCGCACAGGAAATATTCTGTTCGCATAAACAGTAGCCTATCTTAACTGCATGCAGAAAGCCGCCCGTGTAGCCTACTGGTGGTGGTGACAAGAGTGTAGCAGACGTTAGAAAAGCCGCCCGGCAAACACACATCTTTCACCAGCCAAAGAGGCGTAATAACTTACTCGCCTAAGAGTTTTTACTTTTATATACTATCTATGATATGTCCCGCATTTGGCGAGAGCCCGCTAAGCAGTGTTGTGCATCGCGCCTCCTTGTCTAAATGAGACGGTAGCATATCTCGTCAACCTAGACTGGTATTATCTTCGCATGTAATGCATTTTAATAGCAAATGCGATTAAAACTGTGGCACTGTACAGCCCTGTATGTTTACATGTTTGAACCCCACCGGTTAAAAACACCAATGCAAACGGAAATGATGAACGTGTTGATTTAAATACAGCGCGGGTAAATGGAATCCGATCACAAGTAGACAGAGAAGTCACATTTGAAAATACAAGTGGGAACACACGGACTGAGAGCTGTCCACTTGTAACCAGATTCAAAAAGTCAGATGTTAATGCCAGGTGGAAACAGGGTCTTAGTTAGAGCTCACTCAGGCCCTGTTCTCACGGCAACACGAAACGGTGCAAACGCGGAAAAATTCCTGCGGTTGCACTATATCATGTCCATGATAACAGCAAACGCAGGCATGAAACCGCAAATTTTTGAGATCTACTCCCAGGGAGGATTTTTTGGAAAACACAACGGTTTTGGTTTCATGTGAACACCGAAAACATTTCCCCTGGTAACGCTGACGTCACGGCTCCACCCTCACACATGCGCATTGCGTTTGGAGATAAATGGGCATGCGCCGTCTTTGTAGGTCCATGTGCGCCAGTTGGAAAACAACAACAACAATGGCGGATCACCGAGCTGTATTCGCTGTGCTGTTGCTGATTTTGTTATCGCGCCTACAATCGCTCCGACAACAAAATATGGAATGGCTGCACCAATGCTGTGAACAGCGGACACGGAATATACACATGGGCCGAATTCTCAATCCACCTATACGTCGGAGGAGGGCAACGAAAAGGCGCTTTTGGACAAGACCTGGGAGAACAAGCCAGTGGTGGGATGACTTTGTGGATGGCATTGTTGACGACAGTGAATGGATGGAAAACTTTCGAATGTCCAAGGCCAGCCTCGTTGCTCTGAGCGAAGAACTTTGTCCTTACATCGAAGGGGAAACTACGAACATGAGAACACCGGTTGGAGTCCTTAAAAAGGTGGCGTGCACATTGTATTATTTAAGCGACGAAGGAAGACTACGCAAAACTGCTAATGCGTTCGGCTTGGCGCGACCGACTGTGTCTCTTATTGTAAGGCGAACTTGTGCAGCCATCTACGTCCACCTTGGTCCAAAATACATGAAGCTGCCTTTTACTGAGCCCGAGGCCGAGGTGCTAGTATCCGGATTTGAACGTGCTCATGGTATGCCTCAGTGTTTAGGAGCCGTTGATGGAACACACATCGAAATTAAGCAGCCATCTCATGGCTCTGTGAACTACATAAACAGGAAGGGGAAATTTTCCCTGAATGTCCAAGCTGTGTGCGACTACCAGTACAGGTTTATGGATATCAATTTGATGTGGCCTGGGAGTGTTCATGACGCACGAGTCTTTGCCAATTCAAATGTGAATACCTATTTCAAGACTGGAAAGATCCCTGCACTAGAAAAGCAGATTGTTGATGACGAGGAGGCCATACCCATTTTTCTACTCGGAGACCCTGCCTACCCGCTAATGCCTTACCTGATGAAGGAATATGCTAGTGGTGGATCTACTCCTCAAGAACAGTATTTTGGACTTTGTCTGTGTAGAGCCCGCATGGTGATTGAGTGTGCGTTTGGTCACCTGAAGGCCAGGTTTGCATGCCTGAGGCGGCCTATGGACATAAACCTTGATGACTTGCCACATGTAATAGGTGCCTGTTTTGTTCTTCACAATTTTTGTGAGGCTAATAAGGAGGCTGTGGATGAACACAGGGTTTTGGGAGCAATACAGTGTGATCAAGATTACCAGCCCCCAGCACAGAGCAACAACTATCTGACCGGCTGTAACGAGGGTGGTGGCAAGAGAGTCAGAAGAATCCTCACCAGGTTCCTGGACCCTTAAGAGTTATGAGTCTGCAAAAACAGCAACATAATTGCGTTTCTTTTTTTCTAAGGTTATGGTGAATATTGTGATTTTGTTATTATTGAACACATGACATCTATAACAATTTGAATGTTATTTGTGTGGATTTTTTTGAAATGTTGAAAACACTGCAACATCCAAACTTGTTTTCATTTGGAGAAAAAATAAAGATTTTCAAATGAGCATCTGAAGCATCAGTCTTTTCTTCCCAATATCATTTTAAAAGCAAGACATATCCTGGGAAAACTGCAATATTGATGCCAGAGGGGCAATGCATATACTCACTTTTATACTAGTACTGTTTAAAAGACACGAGTACTTTACTTTCAATGAGAAATGTCCTTGTTACTCCACTAAATCTATTATGTAAGTTACTGGTTACTTTAATTTAAAACATTTTGCACATGAAAATGAGGTTAAGCAATATTGTATATTAACCAACAGTATAGGCCTACGTGCACATGAAATCCATTGAAGTTAGTCAATGTAAATGTAATCTAATGTAATGGGACATTATATCTAGTACTCAAAGTAATATCAGTGAGAGTATTGACTTTAAGTACATTTTCCCTGATTACTTATTTTCACTCAGGTAACATTTAAGTATTTCTACTCTATACTTGTAAAATCATATTGACAGGTGCCTTTTGCCTGTCAATATGGATCCTTGTGTACAGATAGCCTATGTTACATGTCTCAACTTTTTCACCATTTACTTTCCAGTGGATTGCAGCATCATATATTTTTATTTTGTATATATTTTTTAGCTGTAATAAGTGGTATTTTAGGTACAATTTCCTGATCACTCCAGAACCTTCGATTGACCTCTTTACTGTGTGAATGGCTTGTACTTGAGCTGCACTTTTGAGAGAATGGGGAGAGACATCCACAGGACAGTTAGCACATACTTCTGCCCAGCCTGAACAGTTATGACACATTTTTATCCATTGAGATGTTGATGTTAGTACCAGGTGGTTTATGTGATCTCAAGTGCAGTTTTTCAAATGTAGAAAGGCAAACGAGAGTGGTCATTCACACACTGTCCAGCATCCCAGACTACTTGATCTGATTCCAATCTACAAAATCCGGTTTTGGAACAGTAGTGTGTGGAGCATTTACTGACCCAACTCAGTGCAAAACAGTTTAATCCAGTTTAAAGTTAGATATCCCCATGTGCTGCTATTCCAGGACAGTAAACATGAGGTGGTTTATGAAGGCAGTTGATTATTTTTTGTAGGTCAGGTTATTGTTGCAGGTGTAATTAATGCCCTGCAGTTTTCTTTTATTAAACACCTGGTATATATATCAGTGGTTAAGATACATCTGTGTCGAGGGTGAAATAAAATGTACCAACTTGTTCCAATTTTTTTATTGAAAGGATCACTTTTTACAAAGAAGCATCTGCAGCATCAGTCTCTAAATATATGTACGTGAAAAATAGTTACACTTTTACAACAGTGCATATTCAATGTATCGCAATGCCATCACAGTAAACACAAAGGTAGTTTCAAGTTTAAAAAAGTGTCAGTGCACCAGCCAATGGAGTTTAAAAAGTGTCAGTGCACCAGCCAATGGAGTTTATATTGACTGGTCAGAGTTGTCAGAGTCCTGGAGCATACAGTTTTACTGGCTCACAACATCATCATATTCTGCCATTAGTGTGCGTCTGTACGAATATTGCGTTGGTGAGGTGGGAGTTGTGCGAGTGGGTGCCGGTGTGTACTGTGCCGGTGTGTACTGTGCATGTGTGTACGGTGCAGGCGTGTGGTACTGAGGTGTTTGCAACAGCCCGGGAGGAAGTCCTCTCCCATGGGTGTGTCCGGCGCCATGAGAAAATGCAGCGGGGGGTTGTGGCTGGGTAATAAGATGCCTCAGTAGAGCCATGCCGTCGTTGATGGTGCTAGTCATGGCGTCAGCATTGTCCGCTAGTCTGTTGAACCTCTCTGTGTTGTTCCTCTCAGACTCCCTAAGAAGGTCCAACATCTGCCTCTTTATTTGGAGGTCCTCCAGCACAGCTGGATCAGTGTGGACTCTCCTCTTGAGCCTGTCCCCTCTGTGGCTGTTGAGCTTTGCCTGGAAAGAAGCACAGTCAAAACATTTTCATTAAATACTGCACCACACTTCCATGTATTGCGAGCAACAACTTTAACCACATGTGTAAACTAATGATATCAAAATAAACTATACACTTTAAGGTTCATAGCGGTCATAATGTACGGGGAGTTGTATAAAACGTGCATGAAAGCACCAGCGTTAGCATACAGTATAAAACAAATCCTAAAATATGTGATGCTAAACAGTAATTAACAAACTTACTTGGAGCAAATGTCTTCGCGTCCTCACTTCTTCCTGTGGTAAACTGCAGCCAACAGACTCGGCGCTTGAGGTCGATGGAGAAGGAGAATCTGGAGTAGGTGATGAACACCGAGTGCTGGAAGCCGATGTGTTGTCCGAGTTGACCGGAAGATCGGACGATTCAATGCCGGACGCTAAGCGGCGTGTTGCAGGCGAACCACCCCACAACTCCTCGCACAGCTCGAAGAAAAGTAAAACTACACGTCCATTACCACTCCGTCGACCAGAGTCAACTGCCTTCCTATATTTACCACGGATGGCCTTTAGCTTAGATGTTAGCTGGACTTTTGAAATGGTCCCTTTGTCGTGGGGGAAGTCTTTCTCTCCAGCCACTCCGCCCGGCGGATACTGCTCCAAAAAGGACGCCAAAATGTCCACATACTTAGACTGGCACGATTCCCAGTCAGTGTTCTCTTGCCATTTCGTCGTCTTGTAGTCCAGGGTCACTCTTAAAAGCAGCTCCACCTCATCGTCGGTCCACACAAAACTGGTCGCCATGTTTGTTGTTGTTTTTCTCAGAGCTGAGAAAAAGAATCGTTCTTGCGCAGGCGCGCCTTTTTATTCAATTCTTACAGCCGACACCGGATGCACCGGAAATGCTATTTACTACTACCTTGTACCGCCCACTGCTGGCCTGGCATGCTTACTACAGCGATTTCGTCCCGTTTCCTCTGAAAACATGTGCACGGGTGAAGATGTCAGATAAATTGTGTCTGAACAGGGTTTTTTTTTTTAAAACCAAAAACGGGAAAACTGTCACGTTTTCACCGTGAGAACAGGCCCTCAAAGCACAAATAAACAACTGCACCTTAGAAAAACAAGCCCAAGATACGTGACCCCAGACGTGCTAAGTAAAAGTAACTTGTTTATTTCAAATTCTTTATGGGGAATGGCTGATAGGGCTCTTCTCTCTCAACATTTACAGAAGTGGATTCAGCAGCACTGGCTGTCACAATGGACTAGAGAATCCTCCTTTGCAGTGAGTGTTGCTGTTGGTAGTAGCCTCTGTAGTTGATTCTGTAATGTTAAAGTTCTCCCTTGTATGGTGAATGGTGCAGGTTGTAGTTATGGTCTGATAGCAATAGCTCCGGTTAGCATGAAGACTTTGTAGGCAACGTGTGGGATTCTTCTCACTGTACTTTTATTCCACATTGACCATATCAAGCCAGGTCTCTACGGCACTATATCTATTAAGCAGCCATGATGCGTTCAGGAACATAGTCCCAGATTCCTGCCTACACCAACTCATTACAAAATAAATTAAAACTGCAAGCAGTGATGAACGGGCCCTCGCACCTGGCCGGCGTCGGCGCTCCGGGCGACCGGGTTAGAGAATGCGCCGAAATCTGACTGAATTACAGGTAGGATTTGTGAAGCTGGTGTGAAAAGCACCTATTTCACACTTGTATATTTGCTGTTGGCAACTATAGTTATTTCCCCATAGTCATAATCAAGCACGAAATAACAGACTTTCATGTGTGTGGTCATTTAGTCTTTGTTTATTATAATTCATTTTGTGACACCTCCACACTGTCCTGGAGAATTTCCTCTGCCACTTCTCTGGATTGTTAACTGACCTGGGAGATTCGTCATCTGAAGGAGATCAGCTCAGCTGTTGGGCTGTAAAAGCTCTGCTTGCATCTTGTTTGTTTGCTTTTGCCACCTTCACACCACCACAGGACAAATCCGTGATTTGTTGACCTTACTAATTAATGTACTACATAGTGGCTTTGTGTTCTATTTAGTTTTAGTTACATTTCCTTGAAATCTTTAGTCTACTCCGTAATGCACATAATATGAGGCCGTTTCTAACACTTATAAACATGTCATTGAAAAAACAGTCATCAATCAACAATAGGTCTACCTAACAGGTGTTAAATTGTACATTTAAAGAAAAACACCATCACAATAAGATTATGGCTTCATTTTATCATTAATCCAAAAGGATTGTATTGCTCTGGATGTAGTTGTAACCTTATTAAAAACTAAAGATCTGTTTTATCTCCCGTAATAGTTATATTGGAGGGATATTGGTCATTTATACCATAAGAAAAATTCAAATAGTATTTTTATAGTGAATTTGTTTAAACAAATACAATACAAAATATATAGGCTTAAGGTTTTCATCCACTCACGGATATGTCCTCTCCATTTGTAATGTAATACTGATATCTAGTGGGCAGGCCTGTACATCTATTTTAATGTTGAGAGAAATAGTTCAACCAAGTACTGGAATTCTATCTCGACCTTTCATCTTCTCCAACAAAAAAATAACCTATACATTAAATAATTATCAAAATTCATAGGCAACTTTATTACAGGGTGAAAGTCATTTGAACTATTTAAATATAGTCAATGTGTTTGAACAACACATACAATAAAACAATATAGGCAATATCCTTGAACAGATGATCAAGTAAAACAATAGAAATAAACTATTTGAGGATGTGTGGCTTATCTCCACTGTGAGAAAAAAAAATATTCAAAATGCAGGATTAGAATGGAGGTAAATAAGTAGCATGCAATATTTACTTGACCCAGCAGTAGGCGCTCTCACTTTTTCTTGATATTATTGTGTGGGCTTACTCAGGCCTTGGGTCTCATTTAACATATCAAATGTTGAGAAGATCAGACTGAGTATAGTGGAGTTACAGCTACTTCCTGTTTACTGGAGAAGACGCCAAGCTACGGCGAAGGCGTTTTGACAGGTGGCGCTCTCACTTTATATGAATATTAGTGTTTGGGCTTCCTCAGGCCTTGGGTCTCATTGACCATAAAAAAATTGGAGAAGATGAGACAGAGTATGGTGGAGTTAGGCCAACTTCCTGTTTTTTTGGCGGGGCGTCAAGAGGCTTTTTTGTTTTTACTGGGATTGTACATTGCTGTATGAAAATGTGTGGTTCTAAGTACAACACAGCCTGAGTTATGATCAATCAAAGGATTCATGACGTGCGTTTTTGATGTTTTTTGGCGAATCAGGCGCCGGTGCTGCAAGACGGTTATTCCGGAAAAATTTAGCTTTCGGGTATATCATCTTCCATGTCGGAGGACATACCCTTTCATATTTTTTTTTGCACAAAAAGTTGTTATGTGTGCACTTTACTCTGCAATCCTGCAGAGTAATGTGGAGTTATGACATGACGGAATTTTGGAGAATATCGGCCTTAATCTCGTCATAGTTATTTGTAATCAAACAAATTTTTTTTTGGTATATCTTCCATGTCTTATGAGTGTCCCTAGAGTTTTCGTTTTGCTAAATATGTTCCTGCTAGGAGTTATTAATTTTTGAACCTTGTGATGATTTTCGAGTCAGAAATTCACATATTTCAAATTTAAAGACTTCCTGTTGATTTTGGGGCGGGGCTTCAAGAGGCTTTTTTGTGGGGCCTGCAAAGATACATTTGGGTTTGAAATTTGGTGCAGCTAGGTATAACACAGCCTGAGTTAAGATGAATTAAAGTTTCATGAGGTGCGTATTTATGCCAACTTTGACCACCAATAGATCCCTGGTACTGTTATAAGTTCTTTATCTTTTCGCAATTCCGCATCGGGCAAGGGCCTTTTGTATTTGAGAAGTGGTTTGACGTCCCTGGCGTAAAAACTCTAGGAGCCTTACGTCGAAATGCGAAAAGATGTAAAGTGGCGGTTTTAGGCACTTAATCCAACATGGCCGACTTCCTGTTGATTTTGGCCCTGGACATAAAATTGCATTTAGGTGGGCCTTGGGCCATTACATGTTGTCCTGTAATTTCAGGCTTCTAGCCCAATTTTTGAGCATGCATTCTCGAAAAACTGTTTTTGGCCATAGGGGGCGCCGTTCTTGTGCAAAAATCCTGAACCACTGATACATTGCAATTTCTTGCAGGTCTGACCTGCCTGCAGAGTTTTACAACTATTATACCAGGGGAAGTGGGTGAATAGTGCCAAAAATGACTAAGAAGACGAAAAAGAATAGGGAAGAATAATCATACCGATTACAATAGGGATTTCGCACATTTCTGTGCTCGGGCCCTAATAATATAAAAGGGAGACTTCACTCGTAGGCTGCATAGTTACTGTAGCAGAGCGGAGAAGCACATGCGTTCTTCTTCATGGTCAACATTACATTCCACAACAAACAGAGGTGGCGCTACATGTATAAAACTGACTGTTACATATTCCCCCTGTTTATAATACGGCTGTCCTCAGCCGGACACAGCAGAAGAAGCAACCTAACTAAACTAAACGTTTGGTAATACATCACTAGTCCGTAGATAGATAGACATTATATTCACAGGGCAAGAAATACTGCTCAGCGTACTGATATACAAGCAGACAGAAAACAAAAGGAGGCGACACCTAGTGGCGCTACATGTTATCAAACTGACTGTTACACCCTGTAACACTGCTGATCACTGAATGATGTTGATGGTTGATTTAAGAACGTTGCTCACTACCTAGCAGCACATGCTATCAAACAGAGCTAGCACACTAGTTGGTTTAGCTTACATTAGCTAATCATTGTCACCTTTTCTTTACAGGTCCGTGGTCTGACCAAACGTCTGTGAGCTCGACACACAAACACCGTCTCTGGTTACTATCTGCTGCCACCGAGGAAGAAGCATGAGTTCTCCACAAACGGTGACTATACACTTTATGTTTCTATGGTGTTATTATGACGTTTCTTCTGTTTTTACCTGTTAAAGTGTTTCTTTATGGGGGAGTTGTTCCTCAGCCTCCTGGGTCTAAGGACAAAGGGTGTCGTATTACTGTCTGTACAGATCGTAAGCACACTGACGCACATTACTGTCTGGCTGCGATATCGGGCTACATAAATAAAACTGATTATAAAACTATTTCTGCTGAAACTCAATCAATTTAGGACTACTTATGGTGCTTTTCCACCGCATGGTATCAGCTCAACTCGACTCGTCTCAACTCGCATTTTTGGCGTTTCCACCGCAATTTCATGGTACCTGGTAGCGGCTGCTTTTTTGGTATTGCCTCGCTCTAGGTTCCAAGCGAGCTGAGCCGATGCTAAAAGGTGACGTCGGCAGACGGCCGGCCACTGATTGGCCAGAGACTATTGTCTGGCCAATCAGTGGCCGGCCGTCTGCCGACGCTTCTGATTGGCCAGAGACTACCGGCTTCATTCTGTTGTTTATTCTCCCCAACTCTCCGGGACTTTTGAGTGTATTTACGCAGCGTGCAGCCTACTCTGGCTCTCTTTCATTTTATTTGCATCACAGATCCGAATTTTTTTTCCATATATTCGCTAAGCTCACCCAGTGTTGGTTGTTGGGGAAGTTACTTTAAACATACGAGAGGAGACATGTAGGGCAGCTAGCAGCTAGGCTAAATAGATAGTAGCCAGCTGGGACAGACATGATAGCGAGCGATTACATTACAAGCCTCAGACTGAACTGATTACCTCAATAAAATATTCAGGCTGAGACACGGCTTGCATTTGAAAACACGTATCCTGAAACAAGTACTAAACAGTCAACTTTATCATGCCCGTGTTTACGTGCATAGGGGTGTACGTGATGCATCCCTACAGCTGACTGTGTGGCAGAGTCACACATCGGGACAACAACTATCCCTTTTAATGGCCTGTAGCAATATTCTTCTACTTCTTTTAGCAAACAGATACAAGGGGGGTATTTCTTAAACATTTTTCATCCGTGTTTTTGGCGGTTGGTTCAGTTAATAGTGCAACAACTGCTCGTAATTTCTGCTTTGCTACTTTGCTCCGGAGTAGGCTTTCAGCCCCTTACGACAACCCCGCCCACGTCCAGGAGGTACTATTTGCGGTGGAAAACCACCCGTGTTGCTACCAAACCGAGTTGAGTTGAGTTGAGTCGAGTCGAGCTACATGTGCGGTGGAAAAGCGGCAATACTAGGGCTGCTCGATTATGGCAAAACATTATTGATTTTAACAGGGATGTGGGGTTGGGAGAGGGGAGTTTGTGTCCAGCTACAGAGCATTTCAGTCAGCTACATTATACTCTACACTCCAAATGTGTACGTCTGCATGTCTTTGCACTACTGTGTGTTTATTTAGGTCACAGGTTGCTCTCTTCACTTGTGTGTTTCTCTTATACATTTTCTAAATGTTACATTGCATTGGTGGCCTGAGACTCAATCATGTCTTGCACATATGACAAATAATCAACTTTGAATGTTGAGAGTTTAATGCTAGAGAGAATTTTAGAAAGGTCAGATGCTTTTATGGGTGAAAGGAGGAAAAACTGTTCCAGGTTCCAGGTTGGGGGAAGATGGAGAAGGAGTTTGTTAGATTGCTGTGTGTGTGTTTTACATTTTGGAGTGGAAGAATGATAGGAAAGTGTTGCATTATTTTGGGATGAAGGAGTGCAAGATATGCGTCTTTGGTTTCAGGAGATTGTTCATAGTGGATTTAACAGAATACATGGATTTGAAGAGTCGCGGAGCAGAGGGAGTGAAAGTGACAATTTTTGTTTTTAGGGGGGCCAACAGTTTTGCTTTCAGCTGTGTGTCTGCTGTTCTGTGATAATTCAGACTGACAAACTCTTCCTCTTGAGTGAGTGAAGTAAGCAACACATTTCTTTCTTTATGTCAGCTGCTCACAGTCAGTCCGTTTGTGTAAAGTTAGCGGCACAGGATCAGTACTTTATGCAGAAGCCGAGTCAAGCCCCCTTTAATGGGGAATGCCCACAGAGACTGAAACCCTCGTTCAACATAAGAAGTTGATAACTGCCTTTGTGATACCAGTCAGCTCTGAGCGAGGGTTTAGATTATGTTGAACCAGATCAAGAAAAGAGAGCCAGGCTCTGTTGAGTTTGCTTTGTACTATACCCCTCAGATGTTTAGAGATGGTGAGGTGAGTGTGTGAAAGCTTTTAGATGTGGTGACTAAAACGTCTGTTGTTCTTTTGCAGTCAGGGGACTCATGTGGAGGCTAACAAGTCAGCTTATGCCTTCTGCAACGACTGCCCCCTTTTTGTTTTGCCGCACCGAACTGGAAGTGTTGAGGAAGTGAAAATATTGAGAAATGTTGAATCTACAAAGGGTTAAACAGGTTTGAGGTTAGAGAAAGCTGCAAAGCATCTGCATAGTGGGGAAGCAGGGAGTGGGATTAACAATTTAACTTGACACAGTTATAATGTAACTGTTGAGTCTTTTAATATCATGATATCATTTCTAATGGAGAGAAGAATAAAAATGATTCTTGATACTTCTGTTATTGATAGATATCTATTTATGTCTATTGGCAATTGTCAAGACTTGTCAAGATCCCTATTTTCTGGTGTCATCTTTTCATTTTTCCCTGTTTCCTGTTTTATTTTGGTAAACATTTTCTTGTCCCGTCAGTGTCCCTTCTGTGTGATGACTGGCCCCACCCTAATGTGTGTGACCTGTGTCTCCAATGTCTTTGAGTATTAAAGTCCTTGTCTTCTTTTCATTAGTTGTAAAATCCTAACGATTCCCATCCCTACTGCCGACCCTGACTGCACATCTGTGCCTCACTCATACTCTGTCTTTGTATTTCTGTCTGTCTGTCACTACAGAAACAAAAAGGAACAAAGGAACCTAAACCTCACTGCTGTCAACAGTGTAAGAAAGAGTTCAGGTGGAGGTCAGACCTAACTATTCATCAGAGAATCCACACCGGAGAGAAGCCGTACAGCTGTGACCAGTGTGGGACAACATTCACTCAAGTAGGAGACCTCAAAGTCCACCAACGTATTCACACTGGAGAGAAGCCGTACAGCTGTGACCAGTGTGGGACAACCTTCACTACATCAGGAAACCTCAAACGCCACCAACGTATTCACACTGGAGAGAAGTCGTACAGCTGTGACCAGTGTGGCGAAACATTCACTCAATCAAGAAACCTCAAAGTCCACCAACGTATTCACACCGGAGAGAAGCCGTTCAGCTGTGAGGACTGTGGCCAGAGATTCACCCATAAAGGTTCTTACAATAGTCACAGAAACATTCACACAAAGGAAAAAATCTACCCATGTCAGGAATGTGGGAAAGTCTTCAGTTGCTATGACTCATACCGGCAACATGAGCGTATCCACACTGGAGTCAAAGAGTACCAATGTCAACACTGTGACAAACGGTTCTACAGATCGTCTCATCTCTCAGTGCATGAGAGAATCCACACAGGACACAAACCGTACTGTTGTGACAAATGTATGAAAAGCTTCACCACAAACTCTCACCTGAAGAAACACAAGTGTGTTTAAACTATCAGTTATTATCAGAGTTATTAAGGCATCAGCAAACAGTAATATACTGTTTCTGTTTGTCATAGATCAAAACATGTAGGAGAGAGAATATACTAGGATTTTCTTTCTCAGCATATGATGTGTGAATATATCATGTAATAAATGCAGAGCCCTGTTTTCATGTGAAATAAGTATAACAATATTCTGTTGTAGACGCTCATTTCCAAGAGTTTATCTGATTCCATCCTATTTTACATTTTGTTGAGGTCTTTCTTGTCAAATTTTATATTAGTTATGTAGTTTTTGAAATGTTTTAACGGCTGTATGCAGTTGTCTTTTTAATGTTTGAAACCATTTATTTTCTTTGTTATTTTGAATCAATTTAAAGTTGTATTCAATAATGCATATGTTTATTATAATGAACTGTTTTATTTAGAAAATGAATTGTGAATTATTAGGAGTATGAACTATCTGAAAAACTGAAAGAGTCCTTTTAATTGGCTTGGAGCTCAACTGCATTGCTAGCTTGAATGTATATGATTCAGCTGAAGAAGAATGATAGGGAGCGAAAGTGAAAACTCATAATGTTGAATATTTAGAAATTGTAATCATTTTGTTAGTTGAAATATTTAAAGAAAGACATGAAAAATGTTTTAAAAAGTGTGAAATAATCCTTTAATGGGCAGAATGAGTCACCCATCCTTAACCATATTCACTTTTAGCAACTTGTTTATGAATACAGTTTCTTTGTTTTCATCTTGAAGTATTTTTGAATGTTTGAATTGAGCATTATATCATGTTATCTCCAGATTCTTATACTGCTTAAAGTTTTGAGCTGTTTTTGGCATTTTATTAAATATTGGACTGAATAAATCAAATACATTTCAGCATTGTTTCTGTGGAACAGATACAACAGACACATCTGTATTTCACATGCATTTTATTATCAGAGTTATTAAGGCATCAGCAAACAATGATGACTCACTGGACCCCCTGCAGTTTGCATACAGGCCTAGCCATTGCTCCATCCATCTTTATTTAGAATAAAGGGTCATGATAATCCATGGTTTTCCCCTGAGCTAGCAGACATTATTCACCAACGTAACTTGACTTGGGCAAAGGCAAGGAAAACTGGAATTTCCTCCGATTGGCTTGTTTTTAGAACACTTAGAAATAGATGCTCCTCTTTTATTAAGCAAGCTAAATCAGATTACTATCTGTCTGTCACTACCGAAAACCTAAATGACCTGAGGAAATTCTGGAAAGCTATAAAATCACTTTCTGTGAGCAAAGATTCTAATGTTTTACCAGCTTTTATTATGAAGGATTCTGTTGCTGTTAGTGATAAAATGGAGATGTTGAATTGTTTTAATGAGCATTTTATTTTGTCTGGCTCTCTGTTTGAAAACAGTTGCTCTGCTACTGTGAAGCCCTGTACTGATGTTCCAGTCTCTGCAGGCCTTTTTAATTTTACGCCTTTCACTAAACAGGAAGTTCAAAAAGCCCTAAAAGCTTTAAATCCTGGAAAACCTCCAGGGCCTGATCTTGTTGAACCATACTTTTTAAAGATTGCAGCTGATTTGATAGCAGGACCTCTCACTTATCTTTTTAACCTCACATTGATAAACAATGAAATTCCTGGCATATGGAAATCTGCATTTGTTCTCCCTTTATTAAAAGGAGGTGACCCATCCAAGCTAAACAACTACAGGCCAATATCAAATCTGTCAGTTTTGGCAAAAATTCTAGAATCCCTGGTAAATGACCAACTCAAGGATTTTCTTCAGACCAATGGCATTATGTCTACATTTCAATCAGGTTTTAGAAAAAAACATAGCACTACCACAGTGGTACTGAAGGTGATAAATGACATCTCTGTAGCACGTGATAAGAAACAACACTGTGCATCACTGTTTACTGATTTGTCCAAAGCTTTCGACACAGTAGATCATGATGTTCTAAAAAGCAGGCTCCTCAACTCAGGACTATCAGAGCAAGCAGTCTCTTGGTTCCAAAACTACCTCAGTGATAGGACCCAGTGCATTAAACATGACGGTCTCTACTCAAACAATTTACCAATCTGTAAGGGTGTACCCCAGGGTTCTGTATTAGGCCCACTTCTATTCACCATTTACATTAATAATATTGATAAAAACGTGTCGGATGCCAATTTCCATTTTTATGCTGATGACACAGTTATTTATTGCTTTGCACCGACTCTTAAACAGGCTATTGCAAACTTGCAGAATGCTTTTATTGTCGTCCAAAATAGCCTTCAGCTGAAACTTGTTCTTAATGCAGATAAGACCAAACTCATGTTGTTTACTAGTTCTAGAGCCAGACCACAAAATGTCCCCTCTGTGGTCTCTCCGGAGGGTAGTGTTATCCAGGTGGTTACGTCTTATAGATACCTGGGTTTTCTGATTGATGACTCCCTCACCTTTGAGCCTCATGTGCTCTATTTGGTAAAAACGCTGAGGCTAAAGTTGGGTTTTTATTTTAGAAATAAGTTGTGTTTCTCTTTCAATGTAAAAAAGCGACTTGTGGCTGCTACTTTTTTATCTGTTCTGGACTGTAGTGATTTGTTGTATATGCATAGCTCTGTTCAGTGTCTTAATATGATTCACTCGGCGTACCATTCACTCACCACTGCCAGTTGTACTCTCGGGTAGGATGGCCTGCTTTGTCCACTCGTAGGCTCAGTCACTATGGCACATTTATTTACAAGGCAATACTTGGTGTGCTACCTAGCTATGTATGCTCCCTTATCATGCGGAAAAGTGCTGGTCCACACTTTTTACGTTCGCAGGACTTGGTGTTGCTTTCGGTCCCCAATGTGTGGACAGAACAGGGTAAAAAGGCTTTTGTGTACTCTGCCTCCACTGTGTGGAATACGCTGCAGAAAGACCTAGGACTTGTTGAATTAATTTCGTTGAATGCCTTTAAGTCGAAAATTAAGGAAATTGAGTTAGACTCTCTAAGATGTCAGTGTTTTTAATAGGTTTTTTTCCTGGTTACAGAAATGGGTCTATTTAGGATTGTTGCATTGTGAATTGATTTGCTTTATTTTATAGTGCTATTTTAATTTTGTCCCTGTGTGTTTGTCTGTAACTGTGGTTCATTGTGCTGCTGCCTGTCTTGGCCAGGTCACCTTTGAAAAAGAGATTTTTAATCTCAATAGGTTTTTTTCCTGGTTATATAAAGGTTAAATAAAAAATAAAAAATCTATCTATCTATCTATCTATCTATCTATCTATCTATCTATCTATCTATCTATCTCAGTTTACATACAGGGCAAACAGGTCCACAGACGACACCTCTGTGCCTCACCCTCCACACTGCCCTCTCCCTATAGAACAGTATTCTATTACATGAACAGTATCCTATTTCACTAGTTATCTTTTAATGCCATTTACACCCACAGTATTCTATTTTGTTTACACTTAGTTCATTTCATTTTGCATTCTCAATTTCAGGGTTCGACATGACGTATAGCCCGATGGCCCGGGGCCAGTAAAATCATATGCAAGGCAAGTTGACTGGTGACCAGTTTGTGTATTTTTTGTTGACAACATCATGATTCGCTAAAGTACACGCGAGAGACGCTATTACCCCGCCCTCCCTCCTTACCGGCTTTTTCAAACTGGCAGATTTTAAAAATGTCTTCTTACCGTCCTGGAAGACTGCTTTTCCTTGGCTTGCAAATGGCGACAACGGCATGTTTTGCCAGGTTTGCAGACAGTTCCCTGCAAAAGCGGATCGGGGGGGGGGGGTTTAAAGGGAATGAGAACTACAGAAAGCAGACCATAGAAGCGCACGATAAAAGCAGGAGCCACATAAACTGTCTAATCGCTAAGCGGGTTGCTGACAACCCTTCTTCCGGCTAAATATGTGGGCGAGACGAGCGACGAGTGAAAACAACGGCAGGTTAGAGAAGCTCATAAACACAGCTTACCAGATAGTCAAAACGGAGCTGCCGTTCACTCTGTACGAGCACACGATCGCGCTCATGAAGAAGAACGGGATGGACGTGGGGTCCCATTACAACACTGATGTGGCGTGTCGAAGGTAGCCTACGTTACATACAAATACTGTTGAGATCCAAAACGCTGTGTTGGCAGTGTGTGAGTGAGAGAGAGATATAGAGGGAGGGGGGGGAGGGAAAGGGATTTGTGTTATTTCTATTGAAACAACTGCAAGTAGTATTAGTAATAGCGAGGGTGGTGCCAGCAGGCTACTAGTACCTGCAGAATAGAGCAATTAAATAATGCTTGTTATGGTATTATATTTATTGTCAGTTATTATTCATTTTCTGTACTGCGTTGGTTAGATTGATTTCTGATCTGTCAGGTCAGTGTGTGTGTGTGTGTGTGTGTGTGTGTGTGTGTGTGTGTGTGTGTGTGTGTGTGTCTCTCGACTTTGACCACTGGGTGGTAGAAATGCGCTCAGCAACGTCTACACTGACGGAAGTCTATGGCCGTTTCTCAATTCGCGTTCTTTTCTGTACTTGTGTACTTGCGTTCTCGTAAAACGTCATCAACCGTAGCCCAAGTACTGTTCCAATTCAAAGTTCGCATCAAGTCAAGTACCCGGAAGTGTTCCTGATGTGTTCTTCAACTGGCCATTCTATCGAGGATGCATCGGTGGTGACTTGTGCGGACTTGGGGCCGTTAGATATCCCAGAATGCATTTCGCAGCGTAGTAGCAGAGCAAGGAGGCAGAGTCGGCAGAGGCGGACAAGGCGGAGAAACCCACAACTGTAAGCATAATATTTTATAAATACTACTTTTGTTTCAGAATACCTGTATGTTGTTTTGAAGTTTTTATTAGATGATAATTTAATTCTCCAACCTGTCAAATCCTACTTAGCTCCGTAAACGTCCGACTGCTAGCTTGCCCAGCTGTCCCACGGGGATTTCTAGCTTCCCCCACGGGGATTTCTAGCTTCCCCCGCGGGACAGCTAGCTTGCCCCGGGGGATTTCTAGCTTCCCCCATGGGAAAGGGACAGCTAGTCCCGTTTGGGGGTGCAAAGTTGTGGTTCATAACCGTATGGTGAATTGCCCTAATGTGGGACACTGCTTAACCTGGGATACCTAAGGTCCATCGCATTTACCTCCTATTTCTGACACATGTTAATAGATAATATTGTTGTCAAATCCAAGCAGGGGTTCCCTGTGATTGAAATCACATGAATTCACAAATCAATGCTAAGGCTCTACATTTGAATGGTATCATGTATTGGTCAAATGTATTGGCTTGATATGTTAATATATTACATAAGTTGTAATTGCAAATACTGTCCTCACCCTATGTTTTTTATGTATACTTTATTATACTAGCTATGTTTTTTGAGCAAATTGTTTTGATAGCAACAGTGTTTTTTATATTTTACATTCACATGTATACTGGCAAATTCAGTTACAAATGGACTTCAGGAGGCAAGAGTTTCAAGAAGAAAATCGCTACTTTATTTGGCATAAAAAACAGAAGATGTCTGCTGAAAGTTGACTCATTCAGCATCAAGTCTTTTATAGACTTCAAACATGGTTAAACTCAACATGCCAAGCAAGTTAAAATCAGCTAATTTAAATATTAAAAACTGTACACAGAGGAGAATAAAACATGTCATTACAAATATGTACATTTATTTACAAAGCTAGGAATATTTACAAACCATGTTCATATTATTATCTCCAGAGACCTAAGGAAGATGGCCCACCAGCGTGTTCTGATGATCCCAAACGACCTCTCCACAATGTTGCGCCCTCTGGCCTTTTGTACCGGGCTTCAATATGACCTGGTAATCAAAATTCACATGGATGGGTGGCGGTAGAGCCTAATGATGGCCACGGGACGCTGCAGGCAGGAGTACCCTCCATCACCCAGCAAGAAGTAGGTGGGTACAGGGCCTAATTGTAGAACGGGGAACGCCGGAGCACGAGAGCATCATGCACCGACCCCGGGTTCCCGATGTAAATGTCTATACATTTGCTCTTAGCATCACAGATACCCTGCAGGATGATGGAAGTGAAGAGCTTCCTGTTAAAGTAGCTTTTCTTCTGTTCTGCAGGTGGCAGAACTCTGACATGGCACCCATCAATGCCCCGGCAGCAGATCTGAAGGCCGAGCAAAGCCTGCCCTCACCTCCTCCATCTCCTCTGGCTTGGGGAAATGGATGACCCGATGGAGGGTGGCCTCCACCACGCCATAGACCGTCACCCTGCACAACGCACCACAGGCCAGCTTGAATTTGGGACGCTGCTGGCCTTGCTGCCCCGGCCGGAAGAAAGCCCATGGATGGAGCCATGAGGTCGAGGTGCTGATGGGGGTAGCCTGTCGAAGCTATCCCTGGAGAGCCTGAAGGCTGGCTTCAGGTCCCCCTCCAGAAAAGAAGACAGCCAGGATAGGCACAGGGGTGTCGAGCTTTGTGTACAGCTGTGAGCTGCTTCTAAAAATAATAATAAATATATTTTTAACATCGTTGATTCAGTTATTTACTATTTATATTATTTATGTTTATTGTGTGTGTGTATATATAGCCCTGGAAAAAAATTAAGAGACCACTCCAAATGTTCAGTGTCTCTTGTTTTATTTTTAAGAGGCATATGTTTGGCTTAAAATGAACATTTTGATTTTATACTATAAAGTACTGACAACATTTCTTCCAAATTCACAATTAAAGTATTGTCATTCAGACCATTTTCAATAAGTAATTTAGAGATAAGAAATTTTAAGAAAAATCCGGAGTGGTCTCTTAATTTTTTCCGGCGCTATATATATTTACTATTGATAGATAGATATACCAGTATATGCCATGCTTATTTGTTTATTTTAAGTACAATCAATTGCAATTATGTATTTAATATGTATTGTCTGCTAAGAAGTGTTAAAGTCTATCAGAATTAAAAAATCCATTAAACATTTTACTTGTTTGATCAGTGAAGGGCCTATGAATTATTACATGCCTAGGTTTTTTTTAATACATTTTAGCCTGTTATATATGTTGTGTGTAGCTTTAAGGGGCTTCAACTTTCCACCCTGTGGTAAAATGATAATTCACTCATTACAGTCAAGTGTATTTATCAATATTAAACGATAAATTGAAAGGTTAAAAACAAGCCATAACAATAAAACACATACGACGTGAGATAGACAACTGAGGAGGGCTCGTCTCCACCGCATCCCAGCTCTGTAGCACAGTTAACGAGCCGAGGTGATGACGCCATCGAGTCCGCTGCCGTTCCAATTGCAGGTACGTCCTCCCGTTCTCGGAAGTTTGTACTTAGAAGTCCGGACTTAGCAAGTTCGAACTTCCAAGTCCGCAAGTCCGTACTCTGTGTACCTGGAATTGAGAAACGGCCTATATGAAGGAGAAGAAGAATCTGGTCATGAGCTGCGCATGCGCGGTATTTTCTCACAACATTGGAAGATTCAGCAGACAAGGCAAGCCTCTTCGCCGTCTCATCTTTATTTATCAGGTTGGTAATGTTTCTAAACCTCACCGTGATTGTTGTAGTTTGTTAACGAACGTTGAGAGATCGTTTTAGTTTAAGGTAATATAGTGAAATGAGCGGAGTTTGTCTTACTTTCACTAAAGTGTAGCTGCAAAGAAACAAACATGGCGCCGACTCCCGCGTTTACTGTTTACTGTTATGGCTCTTTCCCGCTACATTATAACGTCAACTCGCCTCTGGTACAGGTACTGTTGTATAGGTCGTTTTCTATCACAAGATAGGGGTCGTTATTATCTTTCAAACTCCCAGCAGGACATGTAGCCTACAGTATTAGCCTCAGCTTGCCTTACACACAGCAGAGTCTCAGAGCTACACCGCCCATATCTGGAGTGAACTTTTACTAAAGGCTTCTGCTCTTTCATACGTAATCACAACACAAGGAAACCTTTCTGTGTCGCCAAGGTTCTTCTCTGTATGTTCTGGGTTACACTAGAAGACATTGATGGGACATTTAGAGAAGTAATATTAACGGCAGCATACATAGCCATACCCAGAAGTAGAGGGAGAATGAATCATATCAAATCAGTTTTATTTTGTATAGCAGCCCAATATCACAAATAGACATTTGCCTCAGTGGGCTTTACATTCCATACAATATGACGCCCTGCCCTTACACCCTTAGCTCGGCTGAGAAAAAACTCCCAGTAAAAAACCCTTTACCGGGATTTATTTTTTTAAATCTCAGGGAGAGTTGACAAAGTAATCCCTCTCCCAGGACGGACATGCTGCAATAGATGTCATAAGTAGAGAAAATCACGAAGGAATTCCATCATTGACCAGATGTTTACATGGTAATACTAGATATGGGGGACAGAGGAATGCAGCACAGCTGTTAAAGACAGGAATAGAGCGTTTAGAATGTTAAAGAGAACTCATACTTTTCAGAATCTAATGGATTATAAACTTAGTTTGTCGTAGATTTTCAAGCTCTAATCAGTTTACTTTAGTTAGAAACAACTAGAAAGCAGAACAGATAGGATTTAGGCCAATAGGGAAAGGTTATGAAGGACAGACAGGGATATGTCTCTTATTACAGAAGCTATTCTGATGTAGGGAGCACATGAGGTCAGCCTTGTCAGCTACTAGCAGTTGTTGCTGTCAATCTCCCTGTTGCAACACATGCATAGCTGCAACACACACACACACACACACACACACACACACACACACACACACACACACACACACACACACACACACACACACACACACACACACACACACACACAGATCTTAGCTGCTCCTGTTGCTTCATTAGCCGTTAACTGTGACCTGACTGCTGAAATGCCATGTGATGTCTGCAACTTCAATAAGCCAGCCATCTTTGAGAACTCCAAACTCCGCATTCCTCTTGATTCCCGGCCGACCTTAAATTAAAGTAGTGAACTAGGAAAAAAGCTCTGGCTCAGGTAAGAGAAGTCTCTCTCTCCATGCAGTGTGTAGTACTAACCTAGTGTCTCTCTCTCTCTCTAGTAGTGAAGAAGGCAAAGAAATAAAGTTGGAGGGAGTTTTGTAATAACACAGGCAGGTCAACTCCTATAAGTACGGTATGGGGAATGTAGAAAAGATGAGGGGGGTTCAGAGAGTTGCTGTACCCAGTGCTAAAAGATGCAGAGAAGACAGCAGTGTCCAATGAAGATAAGGCAGAAATAGTGTCTATAAACAGTGGCACACAGGAACTAAAGGCCATCTTCACAATATAGAGTCCAAAGTAGGAGGAAGGGACATCTGAGGAAGGAACTCCAGAGAACAAACCATCATTACAAGACTTAGATTAGGGCAAACAGGGTTAAACAGTACTGTGCATCTTATAGGTAAGTAGGGTTGCAAAATTCCGGGAATTTTCAAAGTTGGAAACTTTCCATGGGAATTAACGGGAATTTATGGGAATTAACAGGAATTTTGGGAATTAACGGGAATAAACGTGAATTTACTCAATTTAAAGCGACCCAAATGCACTAAATTCTCCTAACTATGTTATTTCAGTCCATATTCCCCCTGTTTATAATACGGCTGTCCTCAGCCGGACACAGCAGAAGAAGCAACCTAACTAAACTAAACGTTTGGTAATACATCACTAGTCCGTAGATAGATAGCCATTATATTCACAGGGCAAGAAATACTGCTCAGCGTACTGATATACAAGCAGACAGAAAACAAAAGGAGGCGACACCTAGTGGCGCTACATGTTATCAAACTGACTGTTACACCCTGTAACACTGCTGATCACTGAATGACGTTGATGGTTGATTTAAGAACGTTGCTCACTACCTAGCAGCACATGCTATCAAACAGAGCTAGCACACTAGATGGTTTAGCTTACATTAGCTAATCATTGTCACCTTTTCTTTACAGGTCTGTGGTCTGACCAAACGTCTGTGAGCTCGACACACAAACACCGTCTCTGGTTACTATCTGCTGCCACCGAGGAAGAAGCATGAGTTCTCCACAAACGGTGACTATACACTTTATGTTACTATGGTGTTATTATGACGTTTCTTCTGTTTTTACCTGTTAAAGTGTTTCTTTATGGGGGAGTTTTTCCTCAGCCTCCTGGGTCTAAGGACAAAGGGTGTCGTATTACTGTCTGTACAGATCGTAAGCACACTGACGCACATTACTGTCTGGCTGCGATATCGGGCTACATAAATAAAACTGATTATAAAACTATTTCTGCTGAAACTCAATCAATTTAGGACTACATACTAGGGCTGCTCGATTATGGCAAAACATTATTGATTTTAACAGGGGTGTGGGGTTGGGAGAGGGGAGTTTGTGTCCAGCTACAGAGCATTTCAGTCAGCTACATTATACTCTCCACTCCAAATGTGTACGTCTGCATGTCTTTGCACTACTGTGTGTTTATTTAGGTCACAGGTTGCTCTCTTCACTTGTGTGTTTCTCTTATACATTTTCTAAATGTTACATTGCATTGGTGGCCTGAGACTCAATCATGTCTTGCACATATGACAAATAATCAACTTTGAATGTTGAGAGTTTAATGCTAGAGAGAATTTTAGAAAGGTCAGATGCTTTTATGGGTGAAAGGAGGAAAAACTGTTCCAGGTTCCAGGTTGGGGGAAGATGGAGAAGGAGTTTGTTAGATTGCTGTGTGTGTGTTTTCAATTTTGGAGTGGAAGATTGATAGGAAAGTGTTGCATTATTTTGGGATGAAGGAGTGCAAGATATGCGTCTTTGGTTTCAAGCGATTGTTCATGGTGGAATTAACAGAATACATGGATTTGAAGAGTCCCGGAGCAGAGGGAGTGAAAGTGACAATTTTTGTTTTTATGGGGGCCAACAGTTTTGCTTTCAGCTCTGTGTCTGCTGTTCTGTGATAATTCAGACTGACAAACTCTTCCTCTTGAGTGAGTGAAGTAAGCAACACATTTCTTTCTTTATGTCAGCTGCTCACAGTCAGTCCGTTTGTGTAAAGTTAGCGGCACAGGATCAGTACTTTATGCAGAAGCCGAGTCAAGCCCCCTTTAATGGGGAATGCCCACAGAGACTGAAACCCTCGTTCAACATAAGAAGTTGATAACTGCCTTTGTGATACCAGTCAGCTCTGAGCGAGGGTTTAGATCATGTTGAACCAGATCAAGAAAAGAGAGCCAGGCTCTGTTGAGTTTGCTTTGTACTATACCCCTCAGATGTTTAGAGATGTTGAGGTGAGTGTGTGAAAGCTTTTAGATGTGGTGACTAAAACGTCTGTTGTTGTTTTGCAGTCAGGGGACTCATGTGGAGGCTAACAAGTCAGCTTATGCCTTCTGCAACGACTGCCCCCTCTTTGTTTTGCTGCACCGAACTGGAAGTGTTGAGGAAGTGAAAATACTGAGAAATGTTGAATCTACAAAGGGTAAAACAGGTTTGAGGTTAGAGAAAGCTGCAAAGCATCTACATAGTGGGGAAGCAGGGAGTGGGATTAACAATTTAACTTGACACAGTTATAAAGTAACTGTTGAGTCTTTTAATATCATTATATCATTTCTAATGGAGAGAAGAATAAAAATGATTCTTGATACTTCTGTTATTGATAGATATCTATTTATGTCTATTGGCGATTGTCAAGACTTGTCAAGCTCCCTATTTTCTGGTGTCATCTTTTCATATTTCCCCGTTTCCTGTTTTATTTTGCTAAACATTGTCTTGTCCTGTCAGTGTCCCTTCTGTGTGATTACTGGCCCCACCCTAATGTGTGTGACCTGTGTCTCCAATGTCTTTGAGTATTAAAGTCCTTGTCTTCTGTTCATTTGTTGTAAAATCCTAACGATTCCCATCCCTACTGCCGACCCTGACTGCACATCTCTGCCTCACTCATACACTGTGTTTGTATTTCTGTCTGTCTGTTGCTACAGAAACAAAAAGGAACAAAGAAACCTAAACCTCACCGCTGTCAACAGTGTAAGAAAGAGTTCAGGTGGAGGTCGGACCTAACAAGACATCAGAGAGTCCACACTGGAGAGAAGCCGTACAGGTGTGACCAATGTGGGACAGCCTTCACTACATCAGGAACCCTCAAAGTCCACCAACGTATTCACACTGGAGAGAAGCCGTACAGGTGTGACCAATGTGGGACAACCTTCACTGAAGCAGTATCCCTCAAACGCCACCAACGTATTCACACTGGGGAGAAGCCGTTCAGCTGTGACCAGTGTGGGGAAACCTTCAATCGATCAGGAACCCTCAAAGTCCACCAACGTATTCACACCGGAGAGAAGTCGTACAGCTGTGACCAGTGTGGCAAAACCTTCACTCAATCAGGACACCTCAAAGTCCACCAACTTATTCACACTGGAGAGAAGCCGTACAGCTGTGAGGACTGTGGCCAGAGATTCACCCGGCAAGGTCATTACAATAGACACAGAAACATTCACACAAAGGAATCTACACATGTCAGGAATGTGGGAAAGTCTTCAATTCCTACGACTCATTACAATATCATGAGCGTATCCACACTGGAGTCAAAGAGTACCAATGTCAACACTGTGACAAACGGTTCTACTCATCGTCTCACCTCTCAGTGCATGAGAGAATCCACACAGGACACAAACCGTACTGTTGCGACAAATGTAAGAAAAGCTTCACCCAAAACTCCTCCCTGAAGAAACACAAGTGTGTTTAAACTATCAGTTATTATCAGAGTTATTACGGCATCAGCAAACAATAATATACTGTTTCTGTTTGTCATAGATCAAAACATGTAGGAGAGAGAATATACTAGGATTTTCTTTCTCAGCATATGATGTATATCATACATATATCATGTAATAAGTGCAGAGCCCTGTTTTCATGTGAAATAAGTATAAAAATATTCTGTTGTAGTTTCCAAGAGTTTATCTGATTCCATCCTATTTTACATTTTGTTGAGGTCTTTCTTGTCAAATTTTATATTAGTTATGTAGTTTTTGAAATGTTTTAACGACTGTATGCAGTTGTCTTTTTAATGTTTGAAACCATTTATTTTCTTTGTTATTTTGAATCAATTTAAAGTTGTATTCAATAATGCATATGTTTATTATAATGAACTGTTTTATTTAGAAAATGAATTATGAATTATTAGGAGTATGAACTATCTGAAAAACTGAAAGAGTCCTTTAATTGGCTTGGAGCTAAACTGCATTGCTAGCTTGAGGGTGTACTCACACTAGTGCCAAGGCCCCGTGCCAAAGCTCATTAGCATACTAAAGTCTAGAACGTTTGGCTAGTGTGACCACGGCAACTTGTATTCCAGCACGGAACAGCCCTTTGGCCACGGCACACCTGGGAGAGGTGTGCCGTGGCCAAAGTACAGATGCTAATGAGATGACACGCGCACAAGCAAGCGCACAGGCGCCGTTCCTGACGTGAATTTATTAAGGATGCATTGTCAGTTTACTCCGTTAACGTCCGCTGCCTTACTAGTCGGCACCAGAATTGCCCACCACTTGGACTTGTAGCTATAATGTGTGAGAATTAACGTGTGTGTAAGCCTAGGTGTGGGCTAATAAAAGAGGGAGAGAGCTAAACAGGTCGGCTCAGAAAGCACAGCAAAAAGGTTTTCGTGTTTAGGCTACTCACGTTAGTCAGATGATTTTTTTTCTTTTTCCTCACGTCAGCTGTCATAACTGCATTTACGCATGGCGGTGGAGACGCACCCAAAACAACACACCGCGGCCCGGTGATAAGGAAACTGTAGCCTACACTAAGGTTTAACAAGAAACTTTATAAAGACACTTAAAAAAACCGATCTCTGCCCATACAAAAAGTTCTGACTTGGATTTGTTGGAGCGATCGATGTGTACAAAACCATCCGGATACATATGGTCTGATGACGGGCCGTTATATTAATAATAAACAGCGTGCTGCACAAATATGAGACTGTCCACCGCGACCTATTACGTCAAGGCTACATTTAAAAAAAAATCAATAGCTTAAGGATTCTCGTTGCTCTAATGTGGAAGTGGAATATTGATGCAAATTTGGCCGGATGAAAATATTCACAAACAGTCGTATAGCCTACAAGTAGACTACGCTCCAAATCCTAAACGCGCACGGTGACGTAGGCAAGGTGCAAGTGTGCCCAGGCCACGAGCAGTGTGAGCACGGGCCAGCGAGGGGAGTGGGGAGGGGGGGGAATCGTGCTGAATCGTGCTGAGCACGGAACAGGCCAACGGCACCAGTGTGAGTACACCCTGAATGTATATGATTCAGCTGAAGAAGTATGATAGGGAGCGAAAGTGAAAACTCATAATGTTGAATATTTAGAAATTGTAATAATAATAATCTTTATTAAGGACTCAGATGGTCCACTCACATCCAACATACACACACATAGAACACATTAAAATACATTACTCAATAAAATACTGTACTAAAATAGGTGCAAGCTATCATGCCAATGCTTTCGAAGCCTGGATGTGAACCGATAGCCCATCATAGGGTTGGTTAAGCCCATAATGATGCCATTCTCTGACAAATCCAAACGACACATGAAACTGAACATCAACTTTCGCAACAGTGCCTGACATGTAGGTACATTAGAGGACACAAATAACTGGCTAGCACTGTGCCACCTAGGAACACGCAGCAACAACCTCATGGCATCATTATATGCCACTCTAAGCCTCTGCATACTTCTCACTCTGTAAGAGGACCACAGATGAGCTGTATACAGCGGCGTGACATAAGCCCTAAACAGAGCACACTTAACATCTGTGGAACACATGGAAAATTTCCTCAACATCATGTTGGCCTGTGCATATATTTTACACCATTGACGACGAATGTCACTGTCATCCATGAGATCATCTGAGAAGACATGTCCTAGATATTTTAATTCCCTGGATATTTCTAATAGTCCATTTGAGAGGTGGAAAACAGGAAAAGAGGATTTTTTGTCCTCTCTAGATCTCACAACAACGACCTTACTCTTTTTGGCATTATAGTTGATGTCAAAATCTCTTCCATATTGTGTACATATCCTCAACAGCTCTTGTAACCCAACAGAATATGGACAAAGTAAAACCAGGTCATCAGCATACATGAGATGATTCACAACTTGATCTCCCACAATACATCCTGTTTTACATTCATTTAGCTGTCTTGAAAGGTCATCCATATATACATTAAAAAGAATAGGAGATAAGATTCCTGCTTGACGGACCCCATTCGCCACATGAAAAGGATCAGAAACAGTATTATCCCATTTGACCTGGAATGTTTGCTGAGCATACCAATACATTAGAATTCTAACAATATATTTAGGAACATCTCTCATAAGTAGTTTTCCAAATAGTTTTGCATGGTTGATAATAATTTTGTTAGTTGAAATATTTAAAGAAAGACATGAAAAATGTTTTAAAAGTGTGAAATAATCCTTTAATGGGCAGAATGAGTCACCCATCCTAAACCATATTCACTTTTAGCAACTTGTATATGAATATAGTTTCTTTGTTTTCACCTAGAAGTATTTTTGAATGTTTTAATTCAGCATTATATCATGTTATTTCCAGATTCTTATACTGCTTAAAGTTTTGAGCTGTTTTGGCATTTTATTAAATATTGGACTGAATAAATCAAATACATTTCAGCTTTGTTTCTGTGGAACAGATACAACAGACACATCTGTATTTCACATGAATGAATGAATGAATACTTTATTCCGGACTCAAAGTTCCATATAAAAAGACAATACAAATACATGACAACACAAATTAAAATACATACAAGCATCGATTCTAATGTTTCCACAACACAGAGGAGAACCTTGTATCACTCTGTTTGGTGTCAGTGACTGAGGGCTGCAATTATTACTTTGTTTTTTGACTCTAAAAGTCGACACATAAATTTAAACATTAAATTCCTCAACACAGCATGAAAGGTGGGGACATTACTAGTCACAAACAAGGAGCTAGCACTTGTCCATCTAGGAAGCTTAAGGAGGATCCTAAACGCATCGTTATACGCTACCTGTAACTTTTTCAGTTTTGCTGTTCTATATTTACACCAGAGGTGAGCTGTGTAAAATGGAGTACAGTAGGCTCTGAAGAGACTAACTTTAACATCATCAGTGCACATATGAAATTTGCGTGCCAACATATTGGCCTGAGCATAAAGCTTACAGCACTGGCGCTGGACATCATCATCATCACATAGATCATCAGTGATGATGTGACCTAAATACCGTACCTTCCTAACCACCTCTAGAGTGCGGTCAGACAGCAAGAATGAAGGAAACGTTTGCTTTTGATCCTCCTTAGTTTTAGCAATCATAATAACGCTCTTCTTAGGATTGAACTTGATGTCATATTGAACTCCGTAGCTAGAGCACACTTTAAGCAGTTGCTGTAACCCAGCACTATATGGAGACATGATGACCAAATCATCAGCGTAAATGAGGTGGTTGATAAGACTGTCTCCCACCATACAACCAGTCTTACATCCGTTAAGCTTCTTAGAAAGATCATCCATATACACATTGAAGAAGACAGGTGACAAGATGCCACCCTGTCTCACCCCATTGGTGACTTGAAAGGGTGCAGATAAACTACTGCCCCATCTAATTTGCATGGTTTGTTGTGTGTACCAGAACTGCAAAATCCTTATCAGGTAAGGTGGAACTCCTCGCTCTTGTAGTTTGGCAAACATCTTACCATGGTTAATCCTATCAAAGGCTTTTGATGCATCTAAGAAGCACATAAACATGGTAGAGTTCTGTCGTCTGTATTTACTTATGACTTCTTTAAGTGCATATATACAATGATCTGTTCCAAGTTTACTTTTAAAACCAAACTGGTTGTCAGTGGTTTCCACATACTCACTAATCCTATCCAAAATAATTATTTCTAAAACTTTAGATAGTATGCTAGCCAGAGCAATTGGCCTGTAGTTATCTATGCTGGAGATTTTCCCAGTTTTGACTTTAATCACTGGCACTAACAATACGGACAACATAGAGTCAGGTAGTATGCCATGCATCAACAAACCAGTAAAACACATAGCAAGCAAGACAGGTATTCTACCACAAGCATGTTTTAGATGTTCTGCTGTTATCTGGTCAAGACCACATGCTTTGTTCATAGACAGCTTCTCAATGGCATAGCACACCTCATCAGGTCTGATAATCACCCCATCATTAAAAAGAACCTTTTCAGCGTTAAATTCCTCACTCTTAACACAGTTAATATAATGTTTTCTCCAAAGCTCTGCAATATTTTCAGGTCCAGTGATTCCAGCAATACTAGACGGCAAGGGCACCTTACTGTTATTAATAACCTTTACTTCTTTCCAGAAATCATTGGAATTATTCTGCTGAAGCTTTTTAGCCATGGAGTTAGCCCTCATAGCCTGCTCGTTTCTTTTAATAAAGCGTACAGCATATTTGAATCTTGCATTTGCCTGTTTCTTGCGCTCACACTCAGGCCCATGCCTAGCTCTCCCTGATAACACCCATGTTTTAAAAGCTTCTTTGGCCTCTGCATGGAGTTCATACACATATTCATTCCATCCTGGTCTGATATTATGTTGTTTACCACTTTTGTTGCAGAAAAGCTTACCACTACTAATAAGACAGTTCACAATCTTCTCATATATCATACACAGATCTTTCCCATGATTCTGGTTCTTACAGTTAATGTCATCACATAGGATAGCATCAGATGGGATATCAGCATTACTAAAAACATTTTCAGTCAATGACTTGTAATGCCAGAGGTCCTTTTCTGTCATCCTTG
Source organism: Ammodytes marinus (assembly GCF_949987685.1). Classification (NCBI taxonomy): domain Eukaryota; kingdom Metazoa; phylum Chordata; class Actinopteri; order Uranoscopiformes; family Ammodytidae; genus Ammodytes; species Ammodytes marinus. Next base: position 121,581 of record NC_137233.1, on the reverse strand, counting down.
CCCAATTTAGTTTTCCTATTGGTTCATGGTTATCATAGCTGGACAACTCAGGTATATTCTTAACATTTAATACCAATGATACAGGTATGTGATCAGTTGTAGCCATCCCATACATGATCTCAATTTTATCTAAACAGTCATGAGCATCATCTGTGCATACACAGTGATCCAGCCAGGATGTTGTATGCCATGCTTCACTTGTATATGTGTAGCTATCTACAGGCAAAAGTACTTTGCTGGAGAGAACCAGCTTGCTGTCATCACAAAACTGCACTAAGTGTTGGCCAAACAGGGATTTCTTGTCAGAGATATCAGCATTCATGTCGCCCACAATAAATATACATGTACATTCGTTTTCTTTGATAAAAGAGCTAATAAAACCAAGCCGGTTAATATATTCATCCTCATTTTTGTAACATTCATATGGAGTATAAACATTTAAAATAACAAAAGCTTTGTCATTATGAACAACTTTGATGGCAATACCCCAGTCAACCTCAAGCCGAATCACACTGATCAGTGGATCGTATTTCTTATGCCAAAGTATGGCCACTCCCCCAGGAATTCTTCCCCGCAATATTCCAGTGCTTAGATCTGTTGTAGACTCCCCTGCCCCATGGAAGTCATTATTGACAGAGTTCAGCTGATCTAGGTCTTGTTTCGCTAAAAATGTTTCTTGTATGCACAAGATGTCTGTGTTCTCCAAGAGCTTGTCAATTACAATTCGCTGCGCTTTGTCCCCTGCCCCATGTCCGAGGCGTAGGCCACGCGAGTTGTATGACACAACTCTAATACCGGTCATAGGAGACACAGACATATCTACATTACAGTCTCGTTCACAGACACCACATTCCCTGCATGATCACCCACTGGACATGCGGCAACCCTGGGTTTGCGCACCTCAAAGAAGCGCCTCACAAAAGTCCCTTCAGGCCACAGCTGCGGCTCATACATTTCACCCACCTCTTTGCATACGGCGGTTATTTTGAATGAGCTGAATCGGGTCTGTACAGTGTCTATCTTTTCACAAGTGACGTCACGGCCTAGTTTCTCTCTCAAGTAACTAGCCTGTGAGTGCGGCTCCAAGTCAGGCGAGAAGCGTGTAGCAAAAACACTCACCGACTTTGTTGTTATGGCTTGTATGCTTCCCCCAGCACCCGTTCCAACAATCCCGCTTGTCTTCTTCTCTCTAGAGGGGTTCAGGCGGGGTTTGGATGGCATAGGAGACTTCCCAGTGGCATGTTTTAACCGGCGACCCTCCTTCACCACACGAGTCCACGTCGGTGACACTGCCGCGCCATTCGCATTTGTGGCTCCCGTTGCTGCGTTGGTAGTCCTGTCAGGAGCCGGGGTTGCACTGTCAGAGCCCCGGCTGGTGGTCTCCCCGCTTCCGCAGGCATGGTTCACCTCCGACTGGGTAGGCGCAGGCCCTCCGCTCGTACCTGGCTTCTCGATCACGTACAGGCGTTGTCTAATATCAGCTGTTACTGCACGGAGATCCTCGCAGGCACTTGTCTGCGTAAACATGGCCTGCTTCATAACTCCAACCTCCGCGCTAAGATGTTCAATTCTGCCAAGCAGGCAAGAAACATCCAGGCTATTGAAAGTCACTGGCGGGAGCTCGTCGAGGTGATGAGACACAAAACGAGGGACATTTTCACCAACCTCGTTAAGCAGTTTCAGACAGCTTTTGACATTGTTTGCGTCTTTTTGCGCCCCTTTGTGTGTCACATTGCGCTGATTGTTTGGGCAGAGTTCAAACAGCACTCTCTTGGAGTTCTCAATCCACTCGGTGCCAAAGTGGTTTACAACCATTAAAACAATTTCATCTTGACATATAGTTTTCATTTTAACAACAAGAAAGTTTAAGAGTTCGTCTTCCACAATAACTTTCCCATCCGAAGCCGTGTATATATCAGGTTTTGATCTACCACGAGCAGCAGCTCTACGTCCTTCCGCCTCCATGACAGAACATTTTATTATCAGAGTTATTAAGGCATCAGCAAACAATGATGACTCACTGGACCCCCTGCAGTTTGCATACAGGCCTATCTAGCTATCTATCTATCTATCTATCTATCTATCTATCTATCTATCTATCTATCTATCTCAGTTTACATACAGGGCAAACAGGTCCACAGACGATGCCATCCCCTCACCCTCCACACTGCCCTCTCCCTATAGAACATTATTCTATTACATGAACAGTATCCTATTTCACTAGTTATCTTTTAATGCCATTTACACCCACAGTATTCTATTTAGTCTACACTTAGTTCATTTCATTTTGCATTCTCAATTTACTTATAAGATGCACCTTAACTCTACACTTTAATCTGCACTGTGTCCTTGCTCTACTGTTGGGTTTATTTGTGTCTCAGGTGTTGCTCTCTTCACGTTTTCTTCTTCTTCTATATCACATTGTTGAGAGGAGCCTGGGACTTAAGAATGTCATTGCCAATGACTGCTGCTGTAATTGTTAATGTGCATATGACATTATTAATGTTAGGTTACATGAATACAGTCAACACAATATAACATGTAGTTGACTGAATATATTAGGTTTGTATCTCTAAACATTTGATCTGTGAATGTGTTGTGTAATAAATGCAGAGCCCTGTTTTCAGATAAGTTTCCTCCTATCAATAAGGATACAAAGATTCTGTGGTTGACCCTCACCGGAAACGTGGCTTGTCTTCTCAAATCCTCATTAGTTATATTTATTCATTTAACATGTTGCTTTACTGAAGGTTACTGTATTTTCACATTGTCCATGCATTTTAAACTCAGTATCATATAACTGCATATATTGTCTAATTAGACATTTTCCAGATGTTCTTAAAACAAACCAAAATACAAAAAAATGCTCTTTACTTCCAAACACACACCTTTTTCTCAGTGTTGTTCTTTCATCTCTCTTTTCTCTGATACAATAAACAGTTTGTAAATAATGCATCTTTAATGCTCTTAAAACCCCTTAAGTTTTACTGGACTAGTCTTTTTAACAGTACCTTGTAAACTATATCAAACATTTATTCTTTACATTTAACATACACATTTTCTTATAAATAACTTTTCCTAACAGTATCTTTAAAGTACTTTACAACAATCAATAAACCTTTTAAACACTTTACAAAACATCAAGAAGTGAGCCACGTGTGGTGTAATTACAATTAAACAAAAAGGTAGAGGCGAGCGTGGTCTGTACTAGTTTAAAGCTACTAGCTTAACAGTAAGACTTCACACGGCGCCGCCATTACAAAACTCTCGGCGAGCGTCCGCCCTTACTAGCTACAAATACATTCATTTTCACAGTCATACTTTGCTAAAACATAACACTACACATTCTCCGATTAGTAACATCGACTTGTTTTACATTTGAAACACTTAACCCACCTGAAACACAAGAAAATAATGCTGACACGGGAAACGTGGCTTGTCTTCTCAAATCCTCATTAGTTATGAGGAGCTCACTATCACTGTGCCTCCTACTGGCGGGATAGTGCAATTGCATTGTAAAAATGTAAAACTATAAAAGATATCGCTCATACAAAATAAGATCGTTTTTGTAGAAAATAAAGTGTTTTAATAATATAAAATGGTGCAGTATATAAAAACTTAATATACACAAATATGGGCACACATTAGTGGGCATCACATTAGGAGTTTGAAAAATGCTGCTATTTTAGAATATATTAGCATTACATGAATACAGTCAGCAGCACCTATTATCCACATTATTTATTCCAAGGTATGAAAAATATTTCAAGTACTGTATGTGTCTTTGCATACTATTCTTTTGTCCGTCTGAATTTGTACAGTTGCATATAGAACTGATGACATGAACCAACAATCTCAACATCTACAGCACTTACATCAAATAAACATTCCATAATTATTCTCATTATTCTGAAGTTTATTACAGAAGGATTTGTTCATTCTTTTCTGTTTCCCTTTTAACCTGTAATTTTTATTTTATTTAAATGGTTTATTTCTTCTATATAAATGGTTTATTTCTATTCATATTTTTCATCCCTTTTTCTAATGTGTATTCTATATTTGATGTATTTTAATCTTGCCCCTGTAAAACACCTTGAATGGCCTTGTGTCTGAATGGTGCTATATATATAAACTTGCCTTGCCTTGCCTAGCCTATGTTGGTCATTGTCTGATTTATGAGATGTTTTTATGTCATGTAAATAAGACCTGTAGGCCCTATACGTTACTTTTCAGTCATAGAATAAAAAATCCATAATCTTTTCTCCAAAAACTTTGGACACTAATAGGTTGTTTAAAACGTCTAGATGTTTGGTTTTTGAAGAGATGCATATTTACCCATAATTACTTAGATATTGCCACATTTACATGGGCCTATTAGTTAAAACATTCTGGGGATAATACTATTGCAAAAAGAAAAGCTCCAATGTCAGTAATCAACTGGCAAAGTTTCATGATATCTATAACATAACATTATACCTCATTCACCTGCAGTGTCTCGACTTTGACCACTGGGTGGTAGTAATGCGCTCAGCAACGTCTACACTGCCGGAAGTCTATATGAAGGAATGTGGTTAGGAGCTGCGCATGCGTGGTATTTTCTCACAACACTGGAAGATTCAGCAGACAACACAAGCCTCGTCGCCGTCTCGTCTTTATTTATCAGGTTGGTAATGTTTCTAAACCTCACCGTGATTGTTGTAGTTTGTTAACGAAAGTTGAGAGATCGTTTTAGTTTATGGTAATATAGTGAAATGAGCGGAGTTTGTCTTACTTTCACTAAAGTGTAGCTGCAAAAAAACAAACATGGCGGCGCCTCCCGCGTTTACTGTTTACTGTTATGGCTCTTTCCCGCTACATTGTACCGTCAACTCGCCTCTGGTACAGGTACTGTTGTATAGGTCGTTTTCTACACAAGATAGGGGTCGTTATTATCTTTCAAACTCCCAGCAGGACATGTAGCCTACAGTATTAGCCTCAGCTTGACTTACACACAGCACAGTCTCAGAGCTACACCGCCCATATCTGGAGTGAACTTTTACTAACGGCTCCTGCTCTTTCATACGTAATCACAACACAAGGAAACCTTTCTGTGTCGCCAAGGTTCTTCTCTGTATGTTCTGGGTTACACTAGAAGACATTGATGGGACATTTAGAGAAGTAATATTAACGGCAGCATACATAGCCATACCCAGAAGTAGAGGGAGAATGAATCAAATCAAATCAGTTTTATTTGTATCGCAGCCCAATATCACAAATAGACATTTGCCTCAGTGGGCTTTACATTCCATACAATATGACGCCCTGCCCTTACACCCTTAGCTCGGCTGAGAAAAAACTCCAGTAAAAACCCTTTACCGGGATTTATTTTTTTATTTTTTAGAAATCTCAGGGAGAGTCGACAAAGTAATCCCTCTCCCAGGACGGACATGCTGCAATAGATGTCATAAGTAGAGCAAAATCACGAAGGAATTCCATCATTGACCAGATGTTTACATGGTAATACTAGATATGGGGGACAGAGGAATGCAGCACAGCTGTTAAAGACAGGAATAGAGCGTTTAGAATGTTAACGAGAACTCATACTTTTCAGAATCTAATTGATTATAAACTTAGTTTGTCGTAGATTTTCAAGCTCTAATCAGTTTACTTTGGTTAGAAACAACTAGAAAGCAGAACAGATAGGATTTAGGCCAATAGGGAAAGGTTATGAAGGACAGACAGGGATATGTCTCTTATTACAGAAGCTATTCTGATGTAGGGAGCACATGAGGTCAGCCTTGTCAGCTACTAGCAGACTAGCAGTTGTTGCTGTCAATCTCCCTGTTGCAACACATGCATAGCTGCAACACACACTCACAAGCACACACATGTAGTTGCCTAATCACTCACACACACACACAGATCTGAGCTGCTCCTGTTGCTTCGTTAGAATGTAGCCGTTAACTGTGACCTGACTGCTGAAAAGCCATGTGATGTCTGCAACTTCAATAAGCCAGCCATCTTTGAGAACTCCAAACTCCGCCTTCCTCTTGATTCTCGGCCGACCTTAAATTAAAGTAGTGAACTAGGAAACCCAGTATATTATAAAAAAGCTCTGGCTCAGGAACGAGAAGTCTCTCTCTCCATGCAGTGTGTAGTACTAACCTAGTGTCTCTCTCTCTCTCTCTCCATGCAGTGTGTAGTACTAACCTAGTCTCTCTCTCTCTCTCTCTCTCTCTCTCTCTCTCTCTCTCTCTCTCTCTCTCTCTCTCTCTCTCTCTCTCTCTCTCTCTCTCTCTCTCTCTAGTAGTGAAGAAGGCAAAGAAATAAAGTTGGAGGGAGTTTTGTAATAACACAGGCAGGTCAACTCCTATAAGTACGGTATGGGGAATGTAGAAAAGATGAGGGGGGTTCAGAGAGTTGCTGTACCCAGTGCTAAAAGATGCAGAGAAGACAGCAGTGTCCAATGAAGATAAGGCAGAAATAGTGTCTATAAACAGTGGCACACAGGAACTAAAGGCCATCTACACAATATAGAGTCCAAAGTAGGAGGAAGGGACATCTGAGGAAGGAACTCCAGAGAACAAACCATCATTACCAGACTTAGATTAGGGCAAACAGGGTTAAACAGTACTGTGCATCTTATAGGTAAGCATCCATCAGGACCAGGCAGCTGTAATGTAGAATCAGAAACAGTTGAGCATGTCATTTGCCCTGAGGTCTGAAGAGAACAGGGAAAAGCTAGTAACGTATGAATATAACGTATTATATTTATACAAATGAGTGTTATTTATTTATTTTTTATTTTAATATTATTCATTTATTTCTTTTAATTTTCCTGCTTAGGGTCTTGCTCTGGTTCACACTCCAATACAGTAGGTGGTGGTAATGCACCTTTAACACTAGGTGCCACCCGCCAGTAAAACAAAACCAAGAAGAAGAAGAAGCAGCACGTCCTGTCTGACCAAACGTCTGTGAGCTCGACACACAAACACCGTCTCTGGTTACTATCTGCTGCCACCGAGGAAGAAGCATGAGTTCTCCACAAACGGTGACTATACACTTATGTTACTATGGTGTTATTATGACATTTCTTCTGTTTTTACCTGTTAAAGTGTTTCTTTATATGGGAGTTGTTCCTCAGCCTCGTGGGTCTAAGGACAAAGGGTGTTGTATTACTGTCTGTACAGATCGTAAGCACACTGACGGACATTACTGTCTGGCTGTGATATCGGGCTACATAAATAAAACTGATTATAAAACTATTTCTGCTGAAACTCAATCAATTTAGGACTACATAGGGGAGAACGGGGTAATTTGTCACATGGGTTGGATGTCACATTCGTTATATCTCGCCACCAGAGCGCGCTAGCTCTGAAATGTTGATATAAAAAAGGTCCAGAATTGGGATCAGAGGTCACATACATAGACTTCCTTGGAGGAAGACAGCTGCATTTCAGGTGAGAGGATATTTTGTGTTTTTCATGTCAAATTCAAAATATTTAGCTTCTCAGTATTTTTCTTCTAGGCTTTTACACAATGGGTTTATAACAAAACACTTGTTACCCTCAGAAAGTGTGAAGGGTAAGCTATAGTTTAGATTGTTGTTAGCAAGCTAATTAGTTGTCAGATGGTTGTTGGCCTTGATGCTAGCAAGAAATTCAGGTTGGGGTTGGTCGTCAAATTTTTTGGGGGGTTGGTTGTCACATGTTATCTCAAGGCTGCAGCCAGAAAAGGAACCCAATAACGAAAGAAATTGTCAAGCTGTATCCTCACTGACACCCCAGAGAAGGAAAGAATAGAACAGGAAAAGGCAGCTAGCAAGCAAAAGAAAAAAGGGCAACAAAATCAAAACAACCCAGTGCATCCCAAACTAGACCAGCTGCCAAGGCTACAGTAAGTTATGTAGGCCTATTTGTCAACTTGACAATGCAATTAAACTTTCAAATTTGGTTCTGCCTCATTGCCTTCTTTTTAAGATTTTTCCCATTAAGATAACATTGTGACAAACAACCCCATAGTGTGTGACAACCGACCCCTTGATGGGGTTGGTTGTCACAATGTGTCAGAGTGTCTTTGATGGTAAATTACTTCTTCATTACAATAAGTTGGAAAAAAAGAGAGACACACATTTCAAGCCAACACCTTAAGCTTCAATTTAATGTAGGAATGGCTATTGACAGATGTTTTGGTGATGAGCAATTCTCACTAGAGTAAAAAGTGTGCCTACTTACCCCGTTCTCCCCTACTAGGGCTGCTCGATTATGGCAAAACATTATTGATTTTAACAGGGATGTGGGGTTGGGAGAGGGGAGTTTGTGTCCAGCTACAGAGCATTTCAGTCAGCTACATTGTACTCTACACTCCAAATGTGTACGTCTGCATGTCTTTGCACTACTGTGTGTTTATTTAGGTCACAGGTTGCTCTCTTCACTTGTGTGTTTCTCTTATACATTTTCTAAATGTTACATTGCATTGGTGGCCTGAGACTCAATCATGTCTTGCACATATGACAAATAATCAACTTTGAATGTTGAGAGTTTAATGCTAGTGTTGGGAATTCATAAGGGGTAGATTTGGTCAAAGTCAAGAATATTATTAATTTCAAGGAAATTATAATATTAAGAAAAATTGTTAATTAATGATCAATTTAATTAGTCCAGCTAATCAAATTACTTATTAATACCTACGGAGCACCACCCTTTGAAAAAGGGAACTTTGAATCAAATCAGAAAAACAGTCTCATAATGTTAAAGGGATGTATCTTGAAAATGTCAAAGTTGGTTACAATGTACATTTAAGATAATGAAGGAGTGAATATTCGAGCATAAACCTTAGTTACCAGCCATTAGTGAAATACAAGACACAAATATCACAGACACTGCTTCTTAAAATCAAAATGTAAGGGTTTATTTACTTAGGCAAGTTGATTAAAACGATACACATAAGTCAATAACCATGAACTAATCTAATTTAAGAAAGCAGACATAGCACAAGCAATAATAAGAACAGTTTAGATTATAAACCCATGTATTTATATCTATGTGCAGGTGAGTGCACATGTGTGTGTGTGTGTGTGTGTGTGTGTGTGTGTGTGTGTGTGTGTGTGTGTGTGTGTGTGTGTGTGTGTGTGTGAGAGAGGGTGTGTGTGTGTGTGTGTGTGTGTGTGTGTGTGTGACAGAGGAACGTCACTTTAGAATTTAGATGAATTTAGATGGTAGACGCGAGAGTTTGACTTCACGCGAGAGTTTGAGGTGGCTTTTAATCCACGGGTAGATCAATTGCTAAAAGCAATGTGGTGGACAACTTCTGAAAGTTGAATATTCTACCTTTCATCAGTAGGGGAAGTAGCATGCAAAGCATGTATGTAACCTACTGCTTCAATCAAACACATAAGAATTATAAAGGATGATGCAGGGAGACTTTGGTTTTGTCTTCACGCGATCTTAACTTTAAAATTACAGAAACTCAACGCTCATGTATTCATTAAGAATACTTGAGGGGGGAAATCACGAGTGTCAGCGTGTGTGTGTGTGTGATGTACGTAGTTAGAAATGAGAAGGAGAGGAAACAAAAGACAGTAGCCGCAGCTCCAGCGCGTAGTGAATTGTTTCCTCCAATCACAAAGTGACCGCAAATGCGCATTTGGGGTACACTGAGTTGAATTGATAAAGAGGAAAGAACTCACTGGCTTTAAGAGTGACAGCAACAAAAACACATCCATGCATTCCCGGTTAACGGGAGAAAAACAATGTGAGCGAAAAACACTTGTGTAAAACACAAGTGAGTCAGAATTACTTTAAATCAGGAAATAGTGAGCTCGTCAGCTCTTACGTTTACTTCAAGTTAATGAACAACATAAAATAACTATCTTAGCCCAGACAATAGCCTCACGTGAATCGCTTTGTCCAGCGATGATTTGTGGAAGGCAGCTGGAGAAGATGAAGAAAAAGGCTGCTCGCCGGGCCTTGTGCGCTGATGGAGCGCGTCTTGTGGAAGACAGTGGTGTGGAAACAGCTCAGCTGATAATGGCAGCGTGCCTCACCATGCCAAGGGAAGGAAAGCAGGGGATCAGCAGCTCTCCTTGGCAATAGCGGGCTGACCGCGGTCCGATGGGCAACGTAGGCAAGGCGGAGAGGAGGAAGCAGAGAACTCCCTCTGCGTCGGGCCTTGCTCTCTGCTGGCGCTGCGTCTGGTGCAGCGTAGAAACGGCCCAGATGATAAGTGATAGGCGGCTTCACTTCTCGGCGGGTCCGCTGGCTGGCTCCGGTCCGTGCAGGCGTCTTGATGAAGGGATCCTGCGGCTTTGCGCACGCTTTGCGCATGTGGGGGTCCTGTTTTGAGGAGAGGTTGAGGTGGCTACTTCAGCTCTGGTGAAGAGGTTTTCTGTAGGAAACTCTCTCGAATCCGGAAAAACAGAAGAAGATGTTTCAAGCAGTCCATGAACTCTTCCAGCGAGAATAAAGACTGGGTTGAGGTTGCTTATATTCCTAGGCCTCAGGTTTAAGCATTTCGTACCTTCTATCACGGCTGGAAGCCGATGGCGAATGGCAAAGATGAGAGGATTGCATCCTGTATTAAAACAGTCCAAATGCATTCTCATCCAATCAGAAGCAGTATTTACATTCAAACCAGCCAATAAGATGCTTTTCCTTCCTTAGGAAAAGAATGCTTTGAAGCTTGTGTCTCACAGTTGAGATAAGGTAAACACAGCAGGGTGCCTGGGCCCTGCCATGTCTGGTTTGAACTTTATGGTAGCTTCCAAATAGAGTTTCATCCTGTGAAACTGGCAGAGAATCAGTCCCCAAAGGTCTGGTTGGATTAACCAACCTTTTAAAAGGGACTATCACATCTTAAATGAGTTTATGACCTCTGCAGGGGTCTGGGATGGTTGATTCTACAGAGAAACTTATGTAAACATGCGTTACACTTTGTCTCTTGGAATGCACTCTGGCATCAGCATTAACCCATTACAACATTTCAAATGAGACACTCTGTGTAGGCACAACACTAGAGAGAATTTTAGAAAGGTCAGATGCTTTTATGGGTGAAAGGAGGAAAAACTGTTCCAGGTTCCAGGTTGGGGGAAGATGGAGAAGGAGTTTGTTAGATTGCTGTGTGTGTGTTTTACATTTTGGAGTGGAAGAATGATAGGAAAGTGTTGCATTATTTTGGGATGAAGGAGTGCAAGATATGCGTCTTTGGTTTCAGGCGATTGTTCATGGTGGAATTAACAGAATACATGGATTTGAAGAGTCGCGGAGCAGAGGGAGTGAAAGTGACAATTTTTGTTTTTATGGGGGCCAACAGTTTTGCTTTCAGCTCTGTGTCTGCTGTTCTGTGATAATTCAGACTGACAAACTCTTCCTCTTGAGTGAGTGAAGTAAGCAACACATTTCTTTCTTTATGTCAGCTGCTCACAGTCAGTCCGTTTGTGTAAAGTTAGCGGCACAGGATCAGTACTTTATGCAGAAGCCGAGTCAAGCCCCCTTTCAAGCTTTTAGATGTGGTGACTAAAACGTCTGTTGTTCTTTTGCAGTCAGGGGACTCATGTGGAGGCTAACAAGTCAGCTTATGCCTTCTGCAACGACTGCCCCCTTTTTGTTTTGCCGCACCGAACTGGAAGTGTTGAGGAAGTGAAAATATGGAGAAATGTTGAATCTACAAAGGGTTCAACAGGTTTGAGGTTAGAGAAAGCTGCAAAGCATCTGCATAGTGGGGAAGCAGGGAGTGGGATTAACAATTTAACTTGACAAAGTTATAATGTAACTGTTGAGTCTTTTAATATCATGATATCATTTCTAATGGAGAGAAGAATCAAAATGATTCTTGATACTTCTGTTATTGATAGATATCTATTTATGTCTATTGGCAATTGTCAAGACTTGTCAAGCTCCCTATTTTCTGGTGTCATCTTTTCATATTTCCCCGGTATCCTGTTTTATTTTGGTAAACATTGTCTTGTCCTGTCAGTGTCCCTTCTGTGTGATTACTGGCCCCACCCTAATGTGTGTGACCTGTGTCTCCAATGTATTTGAGTATTAAAGTCCTTGTCTTCTTTTCATCTGTTGTAAAATCCTAACGATTCCCATCCCTACTGCCGACCCTGACTGCACATCTCTGCCTCACTCATACTCTGTCTTTGTATTTCTGTCTGTCTGTCGCTACAGAAACAAAAAGGAACAAAGAAACCTAAACCTCACCGCTGTCAACAGTGTAAGAAAGAGTTCATATCGAGGTCGGCCTTAACGATTCATCAGAGAATCCACACTGGAGAGAAGCCGTACAGCTGTGACCAATGTGGGACAACCTTCACTAGAAAAGGAGACCTCAAAGTCCACCAACTTATTCACACTGGAGAGAAGTCGTACAGCTGTGAACAGTGTGGGGAAACCTTTGCTAGATCAGGACACCTCAAAGTCCACCAACGTATTCACACTGGAGAGAAGCCGTACAGCTGTGACCAGTGTGGGACAACCTTCACTAGAAAAGGAGACCTCAAAGTCCACCAACGTATTCACACTGGAGAGAAGTCGTACAGCTGTGACCAGTGTGGGGAAACCTTTGCTAGATCAGGACACCTCAAAGTCCACCAACGTATTCACACTGGAGAGAAGCCGTACAGGTGTGACCAATGTGGGACAACCTTCACTGAAGCAGTATCCCTCAAACGCCACCAACGTATTCACACTGGGGAGAAGCCGTTCAGCTGTGACCAGTGTGGGGACACCTTCACTCAATCAGGAAACCTCAAAGTCCACCAACGTATTCACACCGGAGAGAAGCCGTACAGCTGTGACCAGTGTGGCAAAACCTTCATTCAATCAGGACACCTCAAAGTCCACCAACGTATTCACACTGGAGAGAAGCTGTTCAGCTGTGAGGACTGTGGCCAGAGATTCACCCATCAAGGTTCTTACAATGATCACAGAAACATTCACACAAAGGAAAAAATCTACCCATGTCAGGAATGTGGGAAAGTTTTCAGTTCCTACTACTCACACCGATATCATGAGCGTATCCACATTGGACTCAAAGAGTACCAATGTCAACACTGTGACAAACGGTTCTACACATCGTCTCATCTCTCACAGCATGAGAGAATCCACACTGGAGTCAAAGAGTACCAATGTCAACACTGTGACAAACGGTTCTACTCATCATCTAGCCTCTCACAGCATGAGAGAATCCACACTGGACACAAATGTATGAAAAGATTCACCCAAAACTCCTCCCTTAAGAGGCACAAGTGTGTTTAAACTATCAGTTATTATCAGAGTTATTAAGGCATCAGCAAACAGTAATATACTGTTTCTGTTTGTCATAGATCAAAACATGTAGGAGAGAGAATATACTAGGATTTTCTTTCTCAACATATGATGTGTGAATATATCATGTAATAAATGCAGAGCCCTGTTTTCATGTGAAATAAGTATAAAAATATTCTGCTGTAGACACTAATTTCCAAGAGTTTATCTGATTCCATCCTATTTTACATTTTGTTGAGGTCTTTCTTGTCAAATTCTATATTAGTTTTGTAGTTTTTGAAATGTTTTAACGACTGTATGCAGTTGTCTTTTTAATGTTTGAAACCATTTATTTTCTTTGTTATTTTGAATCAATTTAAAGTTGTATTCAATAATGCATATGTTTATTATAATGAACTGTTTTATTTAGAAAATGAATTGTGAATTATTAGGAGTATGAACTATCTGAAAAACTGAAAGAGTCCTTTAATTGGCTTGGAGCTAAACTGCATTGCTAGCTTGAATGTATATGATTCAGCTGAAGAAGTATGATAGGGAGCGACAGTGAAAACTCATAATGTTGAATATTTAGGGGGCCAAGCCCGAGAAGGGCTGGGACCGCGTTTTGCAGAGCAACGCGGTTCCCAAGCCCTGCGGGGCAGGGAACCCTATTGTTTTTGTAAGGATTATTCTTTATTCTTTATTCTTTATTAGGGGGCCAAGCCCGAGAAGGGCCTGGGACCGCGTTTTGCAGAGCAACGCGGTTCCATAGCCCTGCTGGGCAGGGAACCCTATTGTTTTTGTAGGGATTATTCTTTATTCTTTATTCTTTATTCTTATTCTTCCATGCGTAAAAGTGGTGCTGCAGCCCAAACCGTAAAGGGTTTGGACATGCCACTTGCATGGCTTATCCAGGTCCATGGTACGTACGCAGACGAAAAAATTCAGACATCCCGGCCACTAGGTGGCGCTACAACAAAGGAAAAGGCGTTTTGGGCTATAACTTCCGCACCGAAAGTCCGACAGTCAAAAACTTTATATCCACAGATGCCCACAAGTCAGCTGCATCTTTTGAGATAGGCCACGCCCATTTGCGTATATATACATTTTTCGCTACATCGCAAAAACTGTGTCAGTCACCAAAACATACTCCTCCTACAGTTTTCGCCCGATTTGGACGAAACCAAAAGCATTATGCTCTACCGACTCCCACGAGCAAAAGTTGGTCAAATAATTTTTCTACGACCATCGGAAGACCAAACGGTAGCGCTTTAAAGATTCGCGAAAATTCCTTGAAAAAAAAAAAAAAAGGGATTTTCTTGACACTCAAGGGAGACTATCATGGGGCATACCTGAGTCTATAAAAAAAATATGGCCAAGAAATTCCTATGTATGCCGGACTTATTAAAAAAAAGAGTTTTTCAATTTTTTTGCCTCTTTTCGCCATTTCCTAAGTCTTTCAGCGGGAAAATGGGAAAATTCAAAAAAGTGTCTTTACAATGGAGAGGTTCACAATTTAATTTTGCTCATAACTCCCCAACCAAACATCGCACATTGAAAAATTCAACATCCACTTGTTCGGTACATTGAGCTGCATCTTTCTATCAAACACAGTTTTGCGAATGTCATCCATAGGGGGCGCCAAAACCACAAAAAGCAAAGAAAACGCGTTTGGGCCTATAACTCCCACACCGAACATCGCACATTCAAAAACTTTACATCCCCGGATTCCGTGAAGCGAGGGGCCGGCGCCGCGAACGACGACGCCCGATCCCGAGTCGCGTGGGAGGCTTGGCCCCCGTTCACAACTGCTTGCAGTTCTAGTTCTTATTCTTCCATGCGTAAAAGTGGTGCTGCAGCCCAAACCGTAAAGGGTTGGGACATGCCACTTGCATGGCTTATCCAGGTCCATGGTACGTACGCAGAGGAAAAAATTCAGACATCCCGGCCACTAGGTGGCGCTACAACAAAGGAAAAGGCGTTTTGGGCTATAACTTCCGCACCGAAAGTCCGACAGTCAAAAACTTTATATCCACAGATGCACACAAGTTAGATGCATCTTTTGAGATAGGCCACGCCCATTTGCGTATATATACATTTTTCGCTATATCGCAAAAACTGTGTCAGTCACCAAAACATACTCCTCCTACAGTTTTCGCCCGATTTATACGAAACCAAAAACATTATGCTCTACCAACTCCCACGAGCAAAAGTTGGTCAAATAATTTTTCTACGACCATCGGAAGACCAAACGGTAGCGCTTTAAAGATTTGCGAAAATCCGTAAAAAAAAAAAAAAAGAGGGATTTTCTTGAAACTCAAGGGAGACTATCATGGGGCATACCTGAGTCTATAAAAAAAATATGGGCAAGAAATTCCTATGTATGCCGGACTTATTAAAAAAAAGAGTTTTTCAATTTTTTGGCCTTTTTTCGCCATTTCCTAAGTCTTTCGGCGGGAAAATGGGAAAATTCAAAAAAGTCTCTTTACAATGGAGAGGTTCACAATTTCATTTTGCTCATAACTCCCCAACCAAACATCGCACATTGAAAAATGTAACATCCACTTGTTCGGTACATTGAGCTGCATCTTTCTATCAAACACAGTTTTGCGAATGTCATCCATAGGGGGCACCAAAACCACAAAAAGCAAAGAAAACGCGTTTGGGCCTATAACTCCCACACCGAACATCGCACATTCAAAAACTTTACATCCCCGGATTCCGTGAAGCGAGGGGCCGGCGCCGCGGACGACGACGCCCGATCCCGAGTCGCGTGGGAGGCTTGGCCCCCGTTCACAACTGCTTGCAGTTCTAGTTAGAAATTGTAATCATTTTGTTAGTTGAAATATTTCAAGAAAGACATGAAAAATGTTTTAAAAAGTGTGAAATAATCCTTTAATGGGCAGAATGAGTCACCCATCCTAAACCATATTCACTTTTAGCAACTTGTTTATGAATACAGTTTCTTTGTTTTCATCTTGAAGTATTTTTGAATGTTTGAATTGAACATTATATCATGTTATCTCCAGATTCTTATACTGCTTAAAGTTTTGAGCTGTTTTTGGCATTTTATTAAATATTGGACTGAATAAATCAAATACATTTCAGCTTTGTTTCTGTGGAACAGATAAAACAGACACATCTGTATTTCACATGCATTTTATTATCAGAGTTATTAAGGCATCAGCAAACAATGATTCACTGGACCCCCTGCAGTTTGCATACAGGCCTGCCTATCTCTCTCTCTCTCTCTCTCTCTCTCTCTCTCTCTCTCTCTCTCTCTCTCTCTCTCTCTCTCTCTCTCTCTCTCTCTCTCTCTCTCTCTCTCTCTCTCTCTCTCTCTCTCTCTCTCTCTCTCTCTCTCTCTCTCAGTTCACACACAGGGCAAACAGGTCCACAGACGAAGCCATCCCCTCACCCTCCACACTGCCCTCTCCCTATAGAACATTATTCTATTACATGAACAGTATCCTATTTCACTAGTTATCTTTTAATGCCATTTACACCCACAGTATTCTATTTAGTCTACATTTAGTTCATTTCATTTTGCATTCTCAATTTACTTATAAGATGCACCTTAACTCTACACTTTAATCTGCACTGTGTCCTTGCTCTACTGTTGGGTTTATTTGTGTCTCAGGTGTTGCTCTCTTCACGTTTTCTTCTTCTTCTATATCACATTGTTGAGAGGAGCCTGGGACTTAAGAATGTCTTTGCCAATGACTGCTGCTGTAATTGTTAATGTGCATATGACATTATTAATGTTAGGTTACATGAATACAGTCAACACAATATAACATGTAGTTGACTGAATATATTAGGTTTGTATCTCTAAACATTTGATCTGTGAATGTGTTGTGTAATAAATGCAGAGCCCTGTTTTCATATAAGTTTCCTCCTATCAATAAGGATACAAAGATTCTGTGGTTGACCCTCATTCATCCAAGAATATGAAGAGTAAACCCAATGTCAAGATTTGTCCAAATGTGGAACAATGAACCAGAAGGTTGGTGTGAAAGGGGTAAGTGTGGACCAGCACCTAACCAGCCATAAGAAAGAATCTAAAAAAGCACATTTTGATGTTCATAATTTTATATTTATTGTCAAAACGTAGCTTTGTGAATGTACAGAGTTACTAAGGCAGACATCTTCTGAAAATAGAATGAATCTTTAGTTTGAGGCAAAAGATGAAAATACAGAACAGACCTCAAAGAGTTTATAAAAGACCAACTAACCCTGAGTGACCGGTCCAGAGCTTTGACCTTTCAACAGTTAACATTAACATCAGCAGTTTGACGTTAACGTTTCACAGCAACTTGGATTCAAGTGCAGATATCTGCTGGAGCCGTCAGTCCTCATAAGGACTCAGTCTGCCTCTCAGGTACACCTCACCTGTTACTACAGCCCCAGGACACTAGCGCTTTAACACACACATTCTAAAATGATTATCATTTATTTAGACTCATAAAACTGTTAGAACTAGCACATTAGAAACAGTGGTGCTCATAGAAGAACACTTTTTATATTGTGATATTGACCTGATATGTTTTAGTTTGCTGGAGGGCTGCAGCCAGAGATTATCTTCATGATCCATTCACACAAACATAATTCCCCTCAGTTCAAAACGCCGACGTCAGCAGATAAAAGATGTTTAGTTTTCCCGAGACAGGAGAGCAGGACAAGCAGAAACCATTCATGATTCAGAAACACTGATTCTTTTACATTAAGAGATTTTAAAAAAACACTCAAAATATTAATAAAATGTTTGAGCTGGACTTTGATTCAGATTACAAAGCAGTGAGAGGAGGTCAGCTGAGTGTGCAGGGCTTGATGACGTCCTCAGAAACATTCTAGTGCAGAGACGGACGGAGCCTTTTCAATGGTTGCGTTCCGAATCGCATACTTTCTACTATATAGTATGTAGAAAAAAGATTTAGGATGTCCCGATTCTTGTGGCCAGATTTAGGATGGTTAGAAGTACCCGGATGTCCTACTTCATGCGGCCAAGATTGTTAGTGTTGAAAAGTGCATCCTATTTGGGCGATTCTGACCCACAATCCAGTGCGCACGTGAAGTGACGTCACATCGACGAAGCCTCCATATGAAAACAAACGGGGATGCGACGGATATAAAAGCAAGAGGCAAGATCAAGGCGCAATGTTATGATGAAATAAGAGAGAAAAGTATGTCCCAATAGTATGCCTACTGCATCCTAACTAGATTCTTTTTATCGTCGGATGTAGTATGTAGAATAGAAAAAATAAACAGTATGAGATTCGGAACGCAACCAATGTGTTGTTGCTGCGTGTGGACGGAGGGCTCTGATTGGACAGGAGGCTCAGCCCATATAAGGCTCAGCCCATATAAGGGTACTTCCACTCCGTCAGGGGAACATAGGTCTGCTTCACCACCTGAGGAGAAGTCCACCTCAGGACGTAGTGTGGTCCGCCTGGCTTGTCATTGGTGCCTGGAGGGAGAGGGAAGGCCACACAGACACAGACCACAGTTCACTTCATTTATTTAAGACTTTCATCATTTAAAGAACAAACACAAATGATCATTAAAGATTTCTCTCCGACCACATTTCTTCCTCAAAGATAACGGTTCACCCCTCTCTGTCCAGGTTTCAGTAGTGCTCTGGACAGGCCTTTTATTTTTTTAATACCTTATTTTTGGATTATTTTTAAAAGAACACAAACACACAACTGGAAAAGTTAACACACAAATAAAATAAATAACTAACATGGCGTACTCTACTTTACAGGTTTTTAACATGGCGTACTCTACTTTACAGGTTTCTAAGGACATTGTTTAAACTAAAGGTAAATGTTAAGCAGAAATAAAAAGTCAACGAGGTGTCATGTAGGTCCCTTCAGTACTGTTATATAGTCCAGGAAAGGCTGACATATCTGTTTAAACTTCTCTGCTTACACACACACACACTCACTCACTCACTCACTCTCACACACACACACACACACACACACACACACACACACACACACACACACACACAGAGGACCAACTCTTACCTGAGGCCCTGGCGCCCCCAAACGGCTGCTGGGCCACGATGGAGCCGGTGGATTTATCGTTGACGTAGTAGTTTCCTGCAGCATTCCTCAAGACTTTAGCTGCCTCGTCAATCACAGTCCTGCAACACACACACAGTCACTTTGTGTGTGTGTGTGTGTGTGTGTATCAGGCTTTTCCAAAGGGACTCCATAGCTGTAGCAGTAAGCTCAAACACTAACCTACAAACATGCAGCTAAAAAGACAGACTACACAGACAGACAGACACACACACAGGACAGACTAGTCTTACACACACACACACAGACAGAGACACACAGAGACAGACAGACAGACACACACACACTCACACACACATAGACACAGACACACACACACAGACACACACACACACTAGTCTTACTGGTCCTGGGCGAACACAGCTCCTGTCAGGGCGAACGGTGACGTGTTGTCAATCAGCTGAAGAACTTCTTTGTAGTCCTTCTCTGGATAAACGTAAACGGCCAGAACGGGCCCAAAGATCTCCTATAAGAGTGAGACACACAGGCACAAAGATCTTCTATTAGACACACAGGAACAAAGATCTGCTATTAGACACACAGGAACAAAGATCTGCTATTAGACACACAGGCACAAAGATCTGCTATTAGACACACAGGCACAAAGATCTTCTATTAGACACACAGGCACAAAGATCTGCTATTAGACACACAGGCACAAAGATCTTCTATTAGACACACAGGCACAAAGATCTGCTATTAGACACACAGGCACAAAGATCTGCTATTAGACACACAGGCACAAAGATCTCCTATAAGAGTGAGACACACAGGCACAAATATCTGCTGTTAGACACAGAGTCAGAGTCTCTCTCTCTCTCTCTCTCTCTCTCTCTCTCTCTCTCTCTCTGTCTCTCTCTCTCTCTCTGTCTCTCTCTCTCTCTCTCTGTCTCTCTCTCTCTCTCTCTCTCACACAGAGGAACAAAGATCTGCTATAAGAGTGAGACACACAGGCACAAAGATCTTCTATTAGACACACAGGCACAAAGATCTCCTATAAGAGTGAGACACACAGGCTATGACCACATGCTAGACCCATGAGATGTATAGTGATCACAAATATTCACCAAAACTGATAGAGGCCACACATTTTTTTTTTTTTTTACATCTGACGGTGTTGACATATTTAACGTTTCTTAAACAGAACAAATAGAGTTTTTCTAGTAGCAGTATGGTTTTTCTGTTGATGTTAGGTGCTAGTTTGAACTACTTGACACTGCCTCCATCTTTAGACCCTGTGTACCTCGCTCATGATGGGGTCCTTAGGGTCGGTGCTTTGGATGATGGTGGGCTCCACAAAGTATCCCTTACTGTCGTCACAGTTCCCCCCAGCGAGGACCCTCAGGTTGGGGGAAGACTTGGCGTGGTCCAGCCACCTCTTGATCCGGGCAAACGACTGGAAACAGAGGAGCACAGAGGTTACACTGCTGCCTCACATGAACCGTTTAACACCAACGCAAACCAGGGCTCAGTTCACAGCTGGTTACACACACACACACACACACACACACACACACACACACACACACACACACACACACACAGAGACAAAGAGAGAGACACACACACACAGAGACAAAGAGAGAGACACACACAGACACAGACACACAGGTTCTCTCACGGTGGAATAGCTAAGAGCTGGTTCCTGATTTGCCTCAGTAGAAATAATACCAACAGAAGACCAAGAGGTTTCTCTCTCTCTCACACACACACCAGGGATGGAAATTAACACCCGCCACACGCCAAATGCGGGTAGATTTCCGTGCTGGCGTGTAAATTGTGTCACTTCACCCGCCACTGTGTCGGGTAATACTTTCCAGTCAGGTCCGATCTAATTTGCATATTTAATACATTCGTCATGAACATGATGACAGGGCGCTACACAGTTCAACAGTTTCTTTTTGCCTTTCTAGCCGAACTGAACTACGGCGCGATCCGCTCCGCGAGGAAATACTATCTGTGAGTTAACGTGTGGAGGCATAAGTCGACAAATCAATCGACTTACTTTGCCCCTTTTTTTCTTCCCAAAGCAGAGGTTGAGGTGCTGAAAATAAAGTGAAAACTGCGCTTTTCCTTTAAGCAGCAGAGCTGCCGCCGTTGTTACAGTATTTGCATCAAAGCCCTAATGGTAATACAAATGAGATGCTTTATTTAAACGCTGTCCGTGCTTAGAGGTGATTTTAATTGTGTCGGCTGAAACAGAAACTAACGGAGGGATTCGGCTCACATACAGTCCCTTGAGTCGCGCAGTCAGTTTGCCGACATGGCTTTGTATTTAAGGCTCGAGACATACAATCAGATCGCATACAAACAGGGAAGCCTTTCCCATCGACATCGCTAACGGGGAGAATACCCCCGGTTATTATTTGAGCCTCAAACCACAGAGTTCTTCCCCGTGCGGTGGCTCGCGCACTCACTAGAGATCTCACGGTGAAACGCTGCTTTGCTCGGACGAAGGCATCGTGTGTTTCTAGATGATTTAACGTCATAGTCTCAGACTAGCGTTTAACATTATGCTGCATCTTTTGCACTGCACTGTTTTTTATCAACAGTGAAAAAATGGTCCCACACCGGACTCTTATGTGTAGCTGATTACTTCATGCAGAAGTGACGCTCCTGCAGCGCGCTCACGACCAGACGTGACACGGTGACATCTCCCATTAATAAAACGGCATAACTCCCTGATTTTCAGATTTCTATTTTTAAATTCGACTTGAGCGCAAGTGGAAAACCGGTCAATGTGTCGACACATTCACATCCCTAATGCATATGGAGAAAGTGATAAACAATATCAACATTTCATATCATTAACTAAAAAGAAAAAATAAATCTAAAGGTAACTTCAATACTGTATTATAATTATTGACTAAATGATGAAAAAAAGGTGTCTGCAGGGCCAGTGAAAATATACAAGGGGCCAGTAAAACTCGGATCTATTGGCTAAGCGGGCCAGTTGGGAAAAAAAGTTGCATTGAACCCAGAGTATATATGGAGTTCAATTATAAAATGTTTTGAAATAAAGATGGCGTGTATTGTGTATCATATATAGTAAGAGTGTACCATTTCATTTGCAACTCAGTTCCTTGGTAGCACCTACTAACAGTACAAATCACTTCTGATGGAAAACATTTGTATGAAAAACACTTTTATTAGCTATTCTTACTATTGTATTGTTTAACATTAACGCATATATTAAAAAAGATATTGCGTATAAAAAGTGGCTGGTAAAAAAGATGAGTGGCTGGTAGATTTTTAAATCTACCTGCCACAGTGGCTGGTAGGCAAAAAAGTTAATTTCCATCTCTGACACACACACACACACACACACACACACACACATACACACACACTGTAACAAACAAACACAGACACACACAGACACACAGACAGACAGACAGACACACACAGACTGTAACAAACACACACACACATAGAGACACACACACTCTCACTCTCTCACACACACACAGACTGTAAAACACACACACACACACACACACACACACACACACACACACACACACACACACACACACACACACACACACACACACACACACACACACACACACACACACACACACACACACACACACACACACACACACACACACACACACACACTCACTCACTCACTCACTCACTCTCACACACACACACACACACACACACACACACACACACACACACACTCTGGTGGAGGAGGGTTAACATTAGACCAGTTGTCTCTGAACTGACCTTATCGTCGATGACAGCAGAGAAGAAGGTGCTGAAGTCTTCCACAGGCTGAGGAGGAGGAGACACAAGCTGATCATCATGATACTCTGGAACTAGTCGAAGATTATTATCATCTCAATTATTCTATTGAAAACATTTTTCTTTGTTCCTTTATATTTAAAGCTTCGGGTCCTGAAAGGCCTGGAGCAAACAGCTGTAATGCAACGCAAGGTTATCTCTACCGCACAGTTCAGACACAAGGCCATTCAAAGTGCTTTACACAGACACACACACACACACACACACACACACACACACACACACACACACACACACACACACACACACACACACACACACACACACACACACACACACACACAGACACACACACACACACACAAGGCCATTCAAAGTGCTTTACAGGGGCAAGAAATACATCAAGATTAAAATACATCAAGTATAGAATAGACATTAGAAAAAGCTAATGAGAAATATGAATAGAAATAAAACATTTAAATTAAATAAATATTGCACAATCCTTGGAAAAAATATATATAACAATAGAAAATTAAAAAACATAATGAAAGAAAGTAAAGATAGATATAACAAATACAGACATTACTAACAAATGGGGAGAGACCTAAGCTTATTAAAATAGCCTGTATAACTTTTAATTGAAGCCTGTATAAGCCTGTAATAAGCCTGTCTGTCTGTCTGTCTGTCTGTCTATATTAAGCCTGTCTGTCTGTATTAAGCCTGTCTGTCTCTGTATTAAGCCTGTCTGTCTGTCTGTATTAAGCCTGTCTGTCCATCATACTCACATCCCCCACCCTGATGCCCTGGTGAATGTCCAGCAGCCCCCTCTTGACCTCGGGCCACAGAGAGTCTGGGACGTACATCCTGGAGCAGGCCGAACACTTCTGTCCTCCGTACTCGAAGGCAGAGCGGACCGTCCCCTTCACCACGCTCTCCACGCACGCCGAGCCGTGCACGAAGTGGAAGTTCTTACCGCCGCACTCTGGAAAGATCCTCCAGGTTAGTTTAGATTATTACGGTCAGATAGATTACAACATTACAAACAGAAAGGAAAAAAAAAAAAAAAGTGACATTTTTCAAATAAAATAATAATATCACACACACAGACAGACAGACAGACACACAGACAGACAGACAGACACACAGACAGACAGACAGACAGACAGACAGACAGACAGACAGACAGACAGACACACAGACAGACAGACAGACAGACAGACAGACAGACAGACAGACAGACAGACACACAGACAGACAGACAGACAGACACACAGACAGACAGACACACAGACAGACAGACACACACACACACACAGCCTTTTAACAACATCAACATACATTATTTCAATATCCAATGAACTACTGCTAGTTTATTTCTGTTTTCTATTTATTATATGTAGGGGAGAACGGGGTAAGTAGGCACACTTTTTACTCTAGTGAGAATTGCTCATCACCAAAACATCTGTCAATAGCCATTCCTACATTAAATTGAAGCTTAAGGTGTTGGCTAGAAATGTGTGTCTCTCTTTTTTTCCAACTTATTGTAATGAAGAAGTAATTTACCATCAAAGACACTCTGACACATTGTGACAACCAACCCCATCAAGGGGTCGGTTGTCACACAATATGGGGTTGTTTGTCACAATGTTATCTTAATGGGAAAAATCTTAAAAAGAAGGCAAGGAGGCAGAACCAAATTTGAATGTTTAATTGCATTGTCAAGTTGACAAATAGGTCTACATAACGTTCTGTAGCCTTGGCAGCTGGTCTAGTTTGGGATTTTGATTTTGTTGCCCTTTTTTCTTTTGCTTGCTAGCTGCCTTTTCCTGCTCTATTCTTTCCTTCTCTGGGGTGTCAGTGAGGATACAGCTTGACAATTTATTTCGTTATTGGGTTCCTTTTCTGGCTGCAGCCTTGAGATAACATGTGACAACCAACCCCCCAAAAAATTTGACGACCAACCCCAACTTGAATTTCTTGCTAGCATCAAGGCCAACAACCATCTGACAACTAATTAGCTTGCTAACCACAATCTAAACTATAGTTTACCCTCCACACTTTCTGAGGGTAACAAGTGTTTTGTTATAAACCCATTGTGTAAAAGCCTAGAAGAAAAATACTGAGAAGCAAAATATTTGGAATTTGACATGAAAAACACAAAACATCCTCTCACCTGAAATGCAGCTGTCTTCCTCCAAGGAAGTCTATGTATGTGACCTCTGATCCCAATTCTGGACCTTTTTTATATCAACATTTCAGAGCTAGCGCGCTCTGGTGGCGAGATATAACGAATGTGACATCCAACCCATGTGACAAATTACCCCGTTCTCCCCTATAATACACTCATTTTTATTTATTTTTTATTATTCTTTAGGTTGTCTTGTCTCTGTCCCAAATGTGTTCCCGTGCTCTTGTCCCACACACACACAATACTGTTTTTAATCATGTCTCTAACTGCGTTGTCATTCACCGCATCACTTCATTAATAAAAATAAAGTTAAAGGGACACTGTGTAACATTTCAAGTAATTTATTCGTGAAAATCAATATCCTCATTCATCAATATGTCCTCATTGGTGTAAAATCACCTCTGCCAATAATCTGAATTATCCTCCTGAGCGGAGAATTACAAATATTAATATTACATTTTGTACATTGAGCAGGCAGGTCTTATGGAGGCATCCATGTTTTTGGAATGTCATCAGGTGCATTGTTTAGAATTTAGAATTGTTCTTGTCCTTGAAGGCCACTGTAGCTTCTGTTATTATTCTAAAGGGGTGGGGTTACCCAGGGAGCGTTGCATTCTAGAACTTTGTAGAACTTTCTTGATGATGTCATATTACACACTGCCCCTTTAAATACTAAAAGAATCCGACACCATCCAGCTCTTTAAACATCTCACCTCCGGCCAGTCTGGGGAAGTTCTTGTACGTGTCCAGGTTCTGAGCAACCTGCTTCCACAGACGCTTGAAGGTCCTGCAAGCACACACACACACAGTTAAACACACACACACACACACACACACACACAGTTAAACACACACACACAGACACAGAGGCAGTTACACACACACACACACACAGTTAAACACACACACAGACACACACACATACACACAGAGGCAGTTAAACACACACACACACACAGAGGCAGTTAAACACACACACACAGTTAAACACACACACACACACACACACACACAGAGGCAGTTAAACACACACACACAGTTAAACACACACAGTTAAACACACACACACACACAAACACAGAGGCAGTTAAACAAACACACACAGGCACACACAGTTAAACACACACACACACACACACACACACACACACACACACACACACACACACACACACACACACACACACACACACACACTCTCTTACGGTACGCTGCCGGTGAAGTTGATGGCAGCCAGGTGGGGGGAGGAGGTGACCGCGTCCCCAAACACAGGCCCGTCGGCGGGGAGAAACTGGATGATGTTGGGAGGCAGCCCGCTCTCCCTCAGGACTCTGTACACGGCGTAGCTGGAGGACAGGGCCGCGTCACTGGGCTTCCACAGCACCACGTTCCCCTGGAGAGATGGAGCTTTTAGTTTTTATGCACCAAAAATCTGGAACAAACTCCCAGAGAACTTGAGGTCTGCTGCAACTCTCAGTTCTTTTAAATCAAGTCTAAAGACTTTTTTGTTTCCATTTTAACCTGCACTTTTTATTCTATTTGCTTCTTTTGTTCGCTTTTAAATGTTTTATAATGTGTTTTATGTATTCTAATCTTGCCCATGTAAAGCACTTTGAGTGGCCTTGTGTCTGAATTGTGCTATATAAATAAACTTGCCTTGCCCTGGAGAGATGGAGACAAAGCTAACCGCTAATGCTAACCCCTGGAGAGATGGAGACTTTCAGCTCAAAAATACAATATAACTCTATATCTAACCCAATATATTCTCCAGGGGCCGAATTGCAGAAACTTCCTATCTTAAAGCTGGTGGGTAACTTGTCATATTAGCCGTTCAGCTATATGTAGGTGAAGTGGTCTGAGAATATCTCCTCATCACTTTGCTCTGCCCTGCCTCTGTGGGCCGCCCGCAGAAATTGCCACGGCTCATGTACACTTTGACCAATCAGAGCGAGGCTCCGATTCTCCGTTCTTATTGGCTGCTAACGCTAACCCTAGCTAAACACACAGAGTTTATACATCAGCTCAACTGGCTCTGGTGCTCTGCTAGACTTATGGCTGCGCTTGTTTTTATTATTTTGTATTATGAACTCTAGCTTTTTTCAAGCCTTTAAATATACATACAGAGGAAAAACGCAAAAGAAACCAATTGAGCCGGTGAGATTTAAAAATAAATAAAATAAAAAATAAATAAATTATAAAATAAAGAATGTACCCACACAGTTGTACAGAGGGTAAAGTATCACAGTGGTTTGATCTGCACAAAGGCAAGGCAAGTTTATTTCTACAGCACAATTCAGACACAAGGCCTTTCAAAGTGCTTTACAGGGGCAAGATTAGAATACATAAAACACATTAGAAAACCGAGTGAATAGAAATAAAACATTTAAATATAATAAAAAGTACAGGTTAAAATGGAAACAGAAAAGTCTTCAGACTCAATTTAAAGGAGCTGAGAGTTGCAGCAGACCTCAAGTTCTCTGGGAGTTTGTTCCAGAGATTTGGAGCATCAGAGCTGTCACTCACTCACCATCAGAGCTGTCACTCACTCACCATCAGAGCTGTCACTCACTCACCATCAGAGCTGTCACTCACTCACCATCAGAGCTGTCACTCACTCACCATCAGAGCTGTCACTCACTCACCATCAGAGCTGTCACTCACTCACCATCAGAGCTGTCACTCACTCACCATCAGAGCTGTCACTCACTCACCATCAGAGCTGTCACTCACTCACCATCAGAGCTGTCACTCACTCACCATCAGAGCTGTCACTCACTCACCATCAGAGCTGGAGTTCCGGCCAGGTTTCCTCCAATAGCAGTGAAGTTAAACGGAGACACAGCTGCTACAAAGCCCTGAGGACACACACACACACACACACACACACACACACACACACACACACACACACACACACACACACACACACACACACACACACACACACACACACACACACACACACACACACACACACACACACACACACACACACACACACACACACACACACACACACACACATATATACATAGACACACACACACACACACACACACACACACACACACACAGAGTGAGTGAGTGAGTGAGTGAGTGAGTGAGTGAGTGAGTGAGTGAGTGAGTGAGTGAGTGAGTGAGTGAGTGAGTGAGTGAGTGAGTGAGTGAGTGAGTGAGTGAGTGAGTGAGTGTGAGTGAGTGAGTGAGTGAGTGAGTGAGTGAGTGAGTGAGTGAGTGAGTGAGTGAGTGAGTGAGTGAGTGAGTGAGTGAGTGAGTGAGTGAGTGAGTGAGTGAGTGAGTGAGTGAGTGAGTGAGTGAGTGAGTGAGTGAGTGAGTGAGTGAGTGAGTGATGCCACATTGTGTGAAGTCATATTGTGACTGTCCTGCAGGCTGTGGAGCAGACAGACCAGGAGGTGAGCCGTCCATTCAAGATTCAACAAAGTTTAAAGTTTCAATGTGCACTTGCATACTAGACTTGCCTACTAAACTTGCATACTAAACTTGTGCCCTTGTATACTAAACTCGTGCCCTTGCATACTAAATATGTACCCTTAACTTGTGCCCTTGCATACTTAACTCGTGCCCTTGCATACTAAATATGTGCCCTTAACTCGTGCCCTTGCATACTTAACTCGTGCCCTTGCATACTAAATATGTGCCCTTAACTCGTGCCCTTGCATACTTAACTCGTGCCCTTGCATACTTAACTCGTGCGCTGGCATACTTAACTCATGCCTTTGCATACTAAATATGTACCCTTAACTCGTGCCCTTGCATACTTAACTCGTGCCCTTGCATACTTAACTCGTGCGCTGGCATACTTAACTCATGCCTTTGCATACTAAATATGTACCCTTAACTCGTGCCCTTGCATACTTAACTCGTGCCCTTGCATACTTAACTCGTGCGCTGGCATACTTAACTCATGCCTTTGCATACTAAATATGTACCCTTAACTCGTGCCCTTGCATACTTAACTCGTGCCCTTGCATACTAAATATGTACCCTTAACTCGTGCCCTTGCATACTTAACTCGTGCCCTTGCATACTTAACTCGTGCTCTGGCATACTTAACTCGTGCCCTTGCATACTAAATATGTACCCTTAACTTGTGCCCTTGCATACTAAATTCCTGCCCTTGCATACTAAACTTGTACCCTTACTACTTAATGTGTACCCTTGCATGCTACATGTGTGCCCTTGCATACTAAACTTGTGCCCTTGTATACTGTTCCTGCACTTTCAAGTTTTTCAAGACTCTACACATTTTAAGCCCAAGGCTGTGAAACAGCCTACTAATGTCCTCCCATACTAGACTTGCATACTACACTTGCACAATAGACTTGCATACTTCACCTGCATACTAGCATACTAGCAAGTATCATGACATTGTGTCTGTGTGTGTTTATGCATGTCTGTCTGCCTGTCTGCCTGTCTGTCTCTCTGCCCGTCTTACCTCCAGTCCCCTATACAGCATAGTATTGGTGCTGCCCTCAGAGTCCAGTGGCTGGCTGTCTGTCTGTCTGTCTGCCTGTCTGTCTGCCTGTCTGCCTGTCTGCCTGTCTGCCTGTCTGTCTGTCTGCCTGTCTGTCTGTCTTACCTCCAGTCCTCTATAGATCATAGTATTGGTGCTGCCCTCAGAGTCCAGTGGCTGGCTGTCTCTCTTACCTCTAACCCTCTATACAGCATGGTGTTGGTGCTGCCCTCAGAGTCCAGAGGCTGTCTGTCTGTCTCTCTGCCTGTCTGTCTCTCTGTCTCTCTGTCTCTCTGCCTGTCTGTCTGTCTGTCTGTCTGTCTGTCTGTCTCTCTGCCTGTCTGTCTGTCTGTCTGTCTGTCTGTCTGTCTGTCTGTCTGTCTGTCTGCCTGCCTGTCTTACCTCTAACCCTCTATACAGCATGGTGTTGGTGCTGCCCTCAGAGTCCAGAGGCTGGGTCTGTCTGTCTGTCTGTCTGTCTGTCTGTCTGCCTGTCTTACCTCTAACCCTCTATACAGCATGGTGTTGGTGCTTCCCTCAGAGTCCAGAGGTTGGCTGCTTTCCAGCTCTATCGCGTGTTTAGCGTTGAACCTGAAGAAGTCAATGAGCTCCGGAGCCGCGTCGATCTCTGCCTGCACCACCGTCTTCCCCTGGTGGTCCGAGAGAGAATTACACTGTTAATACACAGCCTAGGATAGTGTTTATACACAGCCTAGACTCTGTGAATATACTGTTAATACACAGCCTAGGATAGTGTTTATACACAGCCTAGACTCTGTGAATATACTGTTAATACACAGCCTAGGATAGTGTTTATACACAGCCTAGACTCTGTGACTACACTGTTTATACACAGCCTAGACTCTGTGAATATACTGTTAATACACAGCCTAGGATAGTGTTTATACACAGCCTAGACTCTGTGAATATACTGTCAATACACAACCTAGACTCTGTAAACTCTGTAACTAAATCCAGTATACAGTGATGAACAGAGAAATACACTGTTAGTTTAGGATGTAAACTATGTCTGGAATGCAAATGCTTTCAATAATGAAATATTTTAAACATGGTCTTGTAGTGTAGTTACCTGTCCTATCATGGTCTTGGCCAGGATCTCTCTCTATAGTGTTAATACTCAGCCTAGGCTCTGTGAACCTACCTGTCCTAATCTGTTTATACTCAGCCTAGGCTCTGTAAACTAAGGGCCAGTATATATACACAGTGATTATACTCAGCCTAGGCTCTGTGAACTAAGGGCCAGTATATATACACAGTGTTTATACTCAGCCTAGGCTCTGTAAATTAAGGGCCAGTATATATACACAGTGTTTATACTCAGCCTAGGCTCTGTAAACTAAGGGCCAGTATATATACACAGTGATTATACTCAGCCTAGGCTCTGTAAACTAAGGGCCAGTATATATACACAGTGTTAATACTCAGCCTAGGCTCTGTAAACTAAGGGCCAGTATATATACACAGTGATTATACTCAGCCTAGGCTCTGTAAACAGGTTTAAACACAGTAGTACAGTAGAGTACCTACCTGTCCGATCATGGTCTTGGCCAGGATCTCGGCTCTCTATAGTGTTTATACTCAGCCTAGACTCTGTAAACTAAGGGCCAGTATATATACACAGTGTTTATACTCAGCCTAGGCTCTGTAAACAGGTTTAAACCCAGTAGTATAGTATATATAGTACATACCTGTCCGATCATGGTCTTGGCCAGGATCTCGGCTCTCTTGGGTCCAGCGATGGCGTCAGCCGCTCTGAAGAGAACCTGAGCTCTGTCCTGGACCGGCGTCATGTCCCACTCTCTACGGGCTGCTACTGACGCCTCGATCGCTCTGTTTATAAGATCCTGTTAGAGATATACTGTTAATACACAGCCTAGGCTCTGTGAATACACTGTTAATACACAGCCTAGGCTCTGTGAATACACTGTTAATACACAGCCTAGGCTCTGTGACTACACTGTTAATACACAGCCTAGGCTCTGTGAATACACTGTTAATACACAGCCTAGACTCTGTGACTACACTGTTAATACACAGCCTAGGCTCTGTGAATACACTGTTAATACACAGCCTAGACTCTGTAAATATACTGTTAATACACAGCCTAGGCTCTGTGACTACACTGTTAATACACAGCCTAGGCTCTGAGAATACACTGTTAATACACAGCCTAGACTCTGTAAATATACTGTTAATACACAGCCTAGGCTCTGTGAACTGGTTTATATATAGTGTTAATACACAGCCTAGATTCTGTAAACTGGTTTATATATACTGTTAATACACAGCCTAGGCTCTGTGAATACACTGTTAATACACAGCCTAGGCTCTGTAAATATACTGTTAAAAGTCCCCAGAGCTAGGACTAAACAGGGAGAGGCGGCATTCAGCGTTTATGCGCCCAATGTCTGGAACGGACTGCCAGAGAGTCTGAGGTCCGCTGAGACTCTCAGCTCTTTTAAATCGGGTCTCAAAACGTTCTTGTTTCCCTTTTAACCTGTAATTTTTTTTTTTTTTTTTTTTTTTTTTTTGGTAAAATGTTTTAATTCTTTTATTTAAATGTTGTATTTTTATCCATGTTTTAAATTTGTTCCTTTTTTTTTTGTATTTGTATTCTTTATTTGATTTTAACCCTGTGAAGCACCTTGAGTGGCCCTGTGCCTGAAATGTGCTCTATAAATAAAATTGCCTTGCCTTGCCTTGTTAATACACAGCCTAGGCTCTGTAAATATACTGTTAATACACAGCCTAGACTCTGTGAATATACTGTTAATACACAGCCTAGGCTCTGTAAATATACTGTTAATACACAGCCTAGACTCTGTGAATATACTGTTAATACACAGCCTAGGCTCTGTAAATATACTGTTAATACACAGCCTAGACTCTGTGAATATACTGTTAATACACAGCCTAGACTCTGTAAACATGTCCCACTCTCTCCTGGCTGCTACTGACGCCGCGATGGCTCTGTTTATAAGATCCTATTAGAGATATAGGGTTAATACACAGCCTAGGCTCTGTAAACTGGTTTATATATACTGTTAATACACAGCCTAGACTCTGTGAATATACTGTTAATACACAGCCTAGACTCTGTAAATATACTGTTAATACACAGCCTAGACTCTGTGACCTGGTTTATATATACTGTTAATACACAGCCTAGACTCTGTAACCTGGTTTATATATACTGTTAATACACAGCCTAGACTCTGTAACCTGGTTTATACACTGTTAATACACAGCCTAGACTCTGTGAACTGGTTTATACACTGTTAATACACAGCCTAGACTCTGTGAACTGGTTCATATATACTGTTAATACACAGCCTAGGCTCTGTAACCTGGTTTATATATACTGTTAATACACAGCTTAGACTCTGTAAACCTGCATGGCTCTGTTAATCAGATCCTAGAGACACAGGGACTAGACCAGTGGTTCTCAATTATTTTCTGTCATGTCCCCCCCCTAAGGGACAGAATTTTTTCCGCCCCCCCTCACTAAATTGAAATACCGTTGAGAACATGCTAATATATATTTATTTATTAATTTATCTGTACAAAACCACTGTATGAGTTTCTGGCACGAGCATTCTGCATACAATCACCTTATTATCAAATTAGATAACAAAAATTAGCTGAGATAACTTCTGCAGCAAAAAAATTCAAAGTTCAGTTTATTAGCTCAATTTGTAACATTTAAACAAGACTGCTCAGTCTGTGTGAATCTCAGGACAGAGAAACAAGAGCAAATGATTCACTGAGGTTTGCATTTCATTCAAAACATTTTTAAACTGTAACCATAGTTAAGGTGGTGTTTTTATTATTATTATAGGCCAATAGGCCTTCTGTGATGCGATAACCAATAATTCATTAATGTTATTATTAGTCTACTTGCTTGATTTCTTTTTAAATAGCCTACAGAGACACTTGGAGACACATGTGGACATTCATTTACTGCAAATCGCGGCCTTTCGCGCGGATATGACCATACACAAGCACACATCGCGCTTGCTATAAAAAAAAAAGGGGGGACGCGCCCCACCATTTGAGAAGCACTGGACTAGACAAACACTTCAGTTATTAAAGTCTCTACGAGGAACTTTTAAATATTTCCTCTGATGATCATAAATTACATGTAACAGCAAACCAGACCATC
>NC_137233.1:65165-77665 GCF_949987685.1 Ammodytes marinus | reverse complement strand
AGTGTTTCCTTTCATGTAGAGACGAAGGATTTAGGAAGAGGAACCTGCAAACACTCATTTCCCTCTTTGAAGTTAAACAGGCCTCACACACACACACACACGCACACACTCACACAGTCACACACATACACACACACGCACACACACACCTGTGGGGCGTGGCTTAAAGCAGGTAAAGCTTCAGACTGTGTGGATTCAGTCAGAGGAACCTGAGCATCTGAAGGTGAGTCAAAGATTCATATCAATATGTTCAAATATCTAAGAATTTATATTTATTAATGTGTGTGTGTGTGTGTGTGTGTGTGTGTGTGTGTGACTGTATTCAATGTTTGTCCCTTAGTATATATACTATGTACTTAAAGAACAATGCTTTTGACAGCAGTCTCTTCTTAAAGCTATAGTGAGTATCTTTTTCATACTCAGGTGAAACTCATATTATTAGAATATCATGGAAAATGAATTGGAATTGAGGCAAAAATTCATGCTAAAAGGGGCCCAAACCAAGTACTGAGTACATATGGATGATTATACTTTATAGAGGGCCGACATTTCTGTTTTTAAAATCCCTTTTTTTTATTGATTTTATGTAATATTCTAATTAACACACACACACACACACACACACACACACACACACACACACACACACACACACACACACACACACACCAGCCCCTGTGTGTGTGTGATGGACCCTTTCAGATGCCCGGCGCTCCTCCCCTACCAGTTGACGCTGTACCACTGTCCCTTTGAGCCGGCCTTCATACAGAAGCGTAACGAGAGAGAGAGAGAGAGAGTGAGGGGCGTGAACCAGGGCTACGCCTCGCTCAGGAGCCATCTACCAGGCCAGGGCACCGACAGACGCCTCAGCAAGGTACAGATATGGACTGTCGAGTCTCACCCCACTCTCCCTTACTCAGGTAACCCGCATATATAAGGACCCCCCAACTGTATTAATGTGACTTACTCAGGTAACCCGCATATATAAGGACCCCCCAACTGTATTAATGTGACTTACTTAGGTAACCTCATATATAAGGACCCCCCAACTGTATTAATGTGCCTTACTTAGGTAACCTCATATATAAGGACCCCCCAACTGTATTAATGTGACTTACTTAGGTAACCTCATATATAAGGACCCCCCAACTGTATTAATGTGACTTACTTAGGTAACCTCATATATAAGGACCCCCCAACTGTATTAATGTGCCTTACTTAGGTAACCTCATATATAAGGACCCCCCAACTGTATTAATGTGACTTACTTAGGTAACCTCATATATAAGGACCCCCCAACTGTATTAATGTGCCTTACTTAGGTAACCTCATATATAAGGATCCCCCAACTGTATTAATGTGCCTTACTTAGGTAACCTCATATATAAGGATCCCCCAACTGTATTAATGTGCCTTACTTAGGTAACCTCATATATAAGGATCCCCCAACTGTATTAATGCGTTTTTTTTTTGTCCTGCCTAACGCGTTAATACAGTTGCGGGAAAATCGTCCTGCGAATGATTTTCCCGCAACCGTATTAACGCGTTAGTCGACAGAAAATGTGTCGAAAATTGCGCGAAATATAGGGGAGAGTGGCCTAAGTTGTGCCGGTGGGGAAGTTGTGCCACCCCTTGTTTCTAGAAAACCGTGGAAGAAATTGGAAATGTGACCACATATTTAAGAAGAGCCATCCATTTGACTCATCCTGCAAAGAAGGGAGACACAAGGAATAAGATATAAGCACATTTAAGCTCAAAAAAGTGTGTTTTGCCTTTCAAAGTAAAATTTCCATGATCAAGGTTTTTTGATTATTGTTTCTGAACAATTACAGACAAGTTTGAAAACATTTGACACATGTTTTAGTGCTTTGGTATGCTACATTTTGAGTCTATACAGTTAGCACGATGTCCGCCCTAAACTGCTGCATCATGCTTATTATCCAAAATTCTGGGGTTGGGGTGATTTGTGCCAAAGGGCCTGGGTGAGTTATAAGTAAGTAAGTAAAATGTATTTATAAAAGCACATTTATGACAGTTTGCATTGTCCAACGTGCTGTACATAGTGCATTCAGTAGGTAAACAATGAAGGTAAAATAACAATAACCAAAATAAAAGACGTAAAGCCCATACATCCACATAAACACAGATAGTAGTGCAGAGGTAAGATAGTTAATGGGGAGGAAACACCAGGGTGTACATATGGGTTTTGAGCCTTGATTTAAAGGCAGAAATGGAGGGGGAATCAGTCAGGTGGCAGTCACAAGCACGGAGCAACTAGTGCGAAGTACATTTTTGAGAGTTGTGCCAGTGGCATGGCTGTATACGCTGGTCACCAAAAAGAAAGTGATTGTCTACAGTAGCTCAGAAGAGAGTGACATCTCCATTCCACTTAACGACACCACTGATGAGAGTTCAGATGGCCAGAAAGATGATGATGGTGACTTTGTCATTGTGAGCTTTGCAGGCAAAACCACCTAGATCTGCTAGGCCTTGTTTAAGAAAATTGACCTTCAATCTTTGTAAAATATTTACTTTAAATAAACCTTAAATAAGTGATTGTCTAATGGATTTGTCTTGCATTACAGTTTATGAGATACAGTCATATGAAAAAGTTTGGGAACCCCTCTCAGCCGGCAACATTGCACTGATTTGTTGAACCATGTACAGATACACAATCTGCAGCCAGATGTTCTTGCAGGTCTTTGGAGGTGATCTTTGGGTTGTGTGCAACCATTCTCACAATCCGCCGCATATGCCGCTCTTGTACTTTTCTTGGTCTGCCAGACCTGGGTTTAACTGCAACTGTGCCTGTGTCCTTCCATTCCCTGACAACGTTCCTTACAGTAGAAATTGACAATTGAAACCTTTGGGAAAGCTTCTTGTAGCCTTCCCCTAAACCATGATAATGAATAATCTTTGTTTTTAAGATATTTTGGGAGCAGTTTTGATGGTCCCATTCTGTCTCACTTCAGCAGAGAGTCAAAGAGAAGTGCAACTTGCATTTAGGCACCTAAAATACATTTTCTCATGATTAAACAGACATTTCTATGAGGTTCAAGGCTTAACAACATAATCCAACCAACTTTGTGTTTAAAGTCATCAGTTTTACATGCTGTTACAGGCATTAAAATCAACAAAACCACAAGGGTACCCATATTTTTGCACAGCCAGTTTTTCACATTTTATTTTATTTCACACAACCAAATACTGCTTTTCAAAAAATCTTTGTTTGGAAAACATCCCAGTAGTTAGCTGTTCCTGGTAAATTAAAGACATACCACTTTTATCTTTTTTTTTGTGAAAGCAGAGTCAATTATAATGCCGGCTGAGAGGGGTTCCCAAACTTTTTCATATGACTGTATATATCAATGGCACATTTTACCCCATGGTATTCTCTCTTGTGGCACAACTTACACCACACCGGGGGCAAGTTGTGCCACAAGACAACTTTTTTTCCGTCATGTCATTTTCGTTGTTGTGAAATAATTTGACATCCTTTTTGTTTATTGCATTTTGGTGTTTTCATGTATTGTGTTTCTAATTCGTTTGATTTTTATTTGATATTATTTGAAATGTCTGAAATAAATGTAATCAATCAATCCAGGTGGAGACGCTACGAGCTGCTATCCGCTACATCCAGTACCTACAAGGACTAGTGCAGCCCAGCACGGAGGCCTCGGAGCGGGGAGCCGACAGAGGACATTCACCCTGACTATAGCTGGTCCTACGTTCTGAATCTCATACACTTTCTTTTTTCTATTCTACATACTACATCTGATCATAAACAGAATCTAGTTAGGATGCAGTATGCTACACTTGGGACATACTTTTACTTATTTATTTCATCCTAACATGGCTCCTTGATCTTGCCTCTTGCTTTTATATCCGTCTCATCCCCGGTTGTTTTTCATATGGAGGCTCCGTCGATGTGACGTCACTTCTGGTGAGCACTTCCTTGTTGGTCAGAATTCCCCAAATAACATGCTGATTTCAACACTGAAAATCTCTGCTGGATGTAGTAAATCCGGATCCAGGTATTTATAAACATACTAAATCTGGCCGCAAGAATCAGGACATCCTAAATCTTTTTCCTACATACTAAACAGTAGATAGTATGGGGACTAGAACACAGCCTGTGTCTCCGTGAGATGGAGGAGTGTATTTCCACGCGCTCAATTAATTGACGCATAGAAACGTTCAGATGTAGAAAAACCAAAACCAAGCAGATACAGCCTATAAATAATTTTAGTTTTTTATGAAAATGTTGATCAGCCTTTAAACGTGAACTGAAGACCAGTATGTTTAGTCGGGCTGTTGTGTAGTATTTATGCTGCTTGTTTCTCTCTCACTTTTTATCACTTTTCTGCTCCTCTATATTTGGTTTGTTTTTATATTTTTTTCTTTCTTTCTATTATTTTTAAATTGTATAAAGTAAGTAAGTAAAGTAATTTATCATGTTCATCATTGTTATTATTTTGACAGCTTTTATACTTCTATCATGTGAATGTCTTTGTGCTTTGGTCTGCACATCAACCAATCAACTTTATTTTGTCATTGCACGTTTCAGAGCAACGTTTAGTTAAATGGTTCTGCTTTTCTTCCTGTATTCAATGTAAAACACTTTGATGGGACTGTGTTTCACTTTGCTGACTTTAATTTTTGTTAAATGAATTTACCTATGGAATTTACCCATTTCTTCCCTTGTTGTTCCTGTAAGTGTGTGTGTGTGTGTGGGGTGAGTGGTTGTATTTAAACAGCATACACATAAATAATATATAATAAAATACACCGCATGTCTATCTAAACAGAACCCAAACACTATGGAACTGTCAGTCAGTCAGTCAGTCAGTCAGTCACTGTGTTTTAATGTCAATGTTTCACTGAATAGTATTTTATAATTGTCTCAAAATTGTTCTTCTTCAATCACTGAAATGTATTTGTCTCTGTTTTCTCATGTCTGTGCTTTCTTCTTGAGTGAGTGAGCGAGTGTGTGTGCTTGTGTGTGTATGTGAGTGAGTGTGTGTGAGTGAGTGAGTGTGAGTGAGTGGGTGAGTGAGTGAATGAGTGAGTGTGAGTGTATGTGTGAGTGTGTGTATGCTGGTATTATTTTTTCATTCATTTTAACTGCTGCCATTTTGTCCAGGCCACGGAAAAGAGGTATTTGACCTCAAGCAATTTTGCCTGGTAAAATAAAAAAAATAACAAATAAAAACGTAAGGAGCCGGTGTGTTGATCATTAAATATTGATTTAATACGTTCATTGTGATGAGATGATGAAGCAAAGCAAACAGCAAGCGGAGCAGACAGAAATAAAAACCATTTGGACTAAAACAAGTTTAAAACGTGTCCTTACCGTCAGGTCTGAAACTATATGAATATGTTTATGAGTTGAAGGTGCAGTCAGTGATTCTGGAGAACGCTTGTTGTCAAAATCACTTTGTCAAAATCAGTGAATATCTCATGATCCGCTACCTGTCTGTACTGGGAAAAAAAGCCAGTGATAATAAGCAGCCTAAACTCTGTAAACTGGCATGTTGCTAGCTTTACAGAGCCTAGGCTGTGTATTAACATTTTTATTTTCATTCTTTTCAGTACAGACAGGTAGTGGATCATGAGATATTCACGGATTTTTATAAAAAGTGATTTTGTCATCAAGCGTTCTCCAGAATCACTGACTGCACCTTTACCACTGAATCAGTGATAAACACTTTGTTATGATAGAAACAGAATCATTTGACGAGAGGACAAACCTTCAGACTTCAGGTTCAAAGCCCTGTTGGTTTGAATACCTCAGTGTGAGTGAGAGTGTCCCTGTGTTCCAATCCCCATACTTCCCTACTATCTAGTATGCCAGAAAAAGATTTAGGACGTCCCAATACATGCACCTCAATTGTAGTATGCTGAAAATAAATAAATGCCCCACTAACTCCAATAGCAGTTTGGAGTATTCGTCTTTATTCTTGACATTTCTCGACATCTGATTTTTTTTCTCTCCTGTCTGTGGCCCTAAAACTCTTCTGTACTTTAGTATGTAGTGTAGTAAAAAGAAAGAGTATGAGATTTGGAACACAGGGAGAGTGTCTATTGGTTGGTTACTAATACCATCTCTGGAGCCGGACATTAAAAGGTGCTCTGAGGAACTTTCCAGTGTGTTCATTCTAGCGCCGTATACTGCACCTCTAAACCAATGAGCAGACAGAAACAGAATGATAAACATTAGTCCATTAGGGATGAATGACTCATGCAGCTCGCGATCATTTTGGGTTTGAATTATTTTAACATGTTCCATAAAAATTTAAAATACTGAAAATAAAATGTTGATTTGTGATTCTGTTTCCACATGCAGATCACTGGCTCGGCCAATCAGAACCTCTTTGGCTTTCAACTGAAAGATAACAATTCTTCTAATACCAGTGAATATCCATCCATCCCTCCCTCCCTCCCTCCCTCCATCCATCCATCTATCCATCCCTCCCTCCCTTCCTCATTCTCTCAGTCAATACCAACGGAAGTGCTCAGTGTTTAACCTCCTGGGCAGTAGAACATACCGACCCTGGTTCTGGTTTAGAGCCAACAGTTCAATAAAACATTTCTCTGTTTCACGTTTTGGCAAAAAGTAAAAAAACCTAAAATGATTTCTCAGTGAATACGTGACGAGCTTAAGATCTTTGGTAGTGGGACAAACACAGAAGAGTTCTGAGGCCTGGACAGAGACAACAGACGCCGGGGGAAGATGTTTTCCCATAATGCATTTCAAGAAAAAAGGAAATGTCGAAAAAATATACCCTGCGTTCCAAATCCCATACTTTTCCTTTTTACTATACTACACACTTTTGTCTACAGGTTTGGTTTGCATACTACAAAATGTAATTGGATATATTGGGGGCATCTGGGTATTTTTGGCATACTGCATTTGGCATGTATGTAATTGGGACATCCTAAATGGTTTGTCTGGCGTACTAAATAGTATGGAAGTATGAGTATTGGAACGCAAGGATAGTTAAAAAAAAATAAAAGTCAAAATGTGGTTAATAAAATGACAGTTCCAGACTGCGGTATAGTTGTAAAAATACTGACAGAGGTGAACTTCTGAGATCCCCAAAAACACTCCACTCACCAATACTGAGAGTGAGACAACAACACTCACCCTGCGTTCCAATCCCCATACTTCCCTACTATCTAGTATGCCAGAAAAAGGATGTCCCAATACATGCACATCAATTGTAGTATGCTTAAAATACATAAATGCCCCACTAACTCCAATAGCTTTTTGGAGTATTCGTCTTTATTCTTGACATTTCTCAACATAATGAAAAAAAAAATCTTCCTTGTGTGATTTTTTTTCTCTCCTGTCTGTGGCCCTAAAACTCTTCTGTACTTTAGTATGTAGTGTAGTAAAAAGACTAAAACTCTTCTGTACTTTAGTATGTAGTGTAGTAAAAAGAAAGAGTATGAGATTTGGAACGCAGGGATTGTTTGCAAATATGTTTTGAAATAATTTTTATGGGAAAAAAAATTGTCGATAACTTAATTCTTCCACATTCCTAAATTGAACATAAACCCCAGTGTGTCCCTCGTCTGTCTGCTCCAGAACTCTTCTGTATAAACCCAGTGTGTCTCTAGCCTGTCTGCTCCAGAACTCTTCTGTATAAAGACGTGTGTCTCTAGTCTGTCTCCTGCTCCAGAACTCTTCTGTATAAAGACGTGTGTCTCTAGTCTGTCTGCTCCAGAACTCTTCTGTATAAACCCAGTGTGTCTCTAGCCTGTCTGCTGCTCCAGGACTCTTCTGTATAAAGACGTGTGTCTCTAGTCTGTCTCCTGCTCCAGGACTCTTCTGTATAAACCCAGTGTGTCTCTAGTCTGTCTGCTCCAGAACTCTTCTGTATAAACCCAGTGTGTCCCTCGTCTGTCTCCTGCTCCAGGACTCTTCTGTATAAAGACGTGTGTCTCTAGTCTGTCTCCTGCTCCAGGACTCTTCTGTATAAACCCAGTGTGTCTCTAGTCTGTCTCCTGCTCCAGGACTCTTCTGTATAAAGACGTGTGTCTCTAGTCTGTCTCCTGCTCCAGAACTCTTCTGTATAAAGACGTGTGTCTCTAGTCTGTCTGCTCCAGAACTCTTCTGTATAAAGACGTGTGTCCCTAGTCTGTCTGCTCCAGAACTCTTCTGTATAAAGACGTGTCTCTAGTCTGTCTCCTGCTCCAGAACTCTTCTGTAGAAAGACATTCAGTCCAATAAACGACCGACGGTTTGAATACTAAGAACTCTGAACATGAATCAATATGGAAAATGATCTTCAGGGATTCAACCTCAAACAAGCAGCAAAACACTGACTTCAGACCGACAGTGAAACCAACCACGTCAACAGACCAACAGCTGTGTGTGTGTGTGTGTGTGTGTGTGTGTGTGTGTGTGTGTGTGTGTGTGTGTGTTTAGTGTCTAAGCAGTTTGTCCCATGGTCGGCCTTAGTGACATCATAAGGATCCTAGGACAGTTCCATTCATGAGTCCTTAAAGGTGTAGTCAGTGATTCTGGAGAACGCTTGTTGTCAAAATCACTTTTTGAATAAAATCAGTGAATATCTCCTCATGATCCGCTACCTGTCTGTACTGTGTGTGATCTGATACACAGCCTAGGCTCTGTAAACTGTAGGGCCCAGATAGCTAGCTACATGCCTGTTTACAGAGCCTAGGCTGTGTATTAACACTGGATTTAAAAAAAAAAAGGTACAGGTAGTGGATCATGAGATATTCACTGATTTGAGCAAAAAAGTGATTTTGACAACAAGCGTTCTCCAGAATCACTGACTGCACCTTTAAAGTGTGACATCGTAGGTTTGTTAGGACAGTCCCGTCATTAGTCCTGTGTGTAAAGCAGACACACTGATATGTTTGGGCCAGGTCCACTCATGTGTCCTGTCCATAGAGCACACACACACTGATGTCCCCTCGTTGCTGCTGTACGTGTCCATATATCACACACACACACACACACACACTGATGTCCCCTCGTTGCTCCTGTACGTGTCCATATATCACACACACACACACACACACACTGATGTCCCCTCGTTGCTCCTGTACGTGTCCATATATCACACACACACTGATATGTTTGGGCCAGGTCCCTCATGTGTCCATAAACTCTCTGTCTGTCCTGTGGACTCAGACAGTAGCTGATGCCATGTGTCCGGTCCACACACACACACACAGACAGACACAGACAGACACACAGAGATGCTCTCTTACACTCTCTGTCTGTGCAGTGGACTGAGGCAGAAGCCTATACTCTGCTCTACGTCCACACAGCGGCATTACTCCTGTACATGTCCATATATCACACACACATTAGGACAGGTCTGGCCCACACACACACACACTGATCCTCTCATAGACTCTCTGTCTGTGCAGTGGAGTCAGACAGAAGCCTATGCTCTGCTCTACGTCCACACAGCGGCGCAGGAAGCGACAGCGGTCTCTGGCTAGCTCCTCCCACGGCCCCCGACGGTCCTCCACCTCTCCACAGTCACTGGTAAAGAACTCCTCCACAACCTCACTGAACCGCACCTGAGAACACAAGACAGGTGTTAACAACAAC
The DNA here is from genome assembly GCF_949987685.1 of Ammodytes marinus. Lineage (NCBI taxonomy): Eukaryota > Metazoa > Chordata > Actinopteri > Uranoscopiformes > Ammodytidae > Ammodytes > Ammodytes marinus. Next base: position 68,070 of record NC_137233.1, on the reverse strand, counting down.
ACTTTAAAGGTGCACTGTGTAACTCCACACGTTAACAACTCAATATGAGCTGCTATATCACTTGAGGAGACAAGGCAATGGAACAGACAATAAGGGAAACCATCAGGAAAGCTCAAGAAACTTTAACACCACGGTTTAACTGTGTCACTGTTGTGATTACAGCTCCAAAAACGTGAACAAGTTGTAATATATGTTCTCATAACTGAATAAACAAAGTGAAATGTTAAACAGGACGTCATGTTCATATAGAGCAGCAGTAAGATGCCACGCTCTAAATCCAGACACTGTGTGTGTGTCTGTGTCTCAGTGTGTGTGTGTGTGTCTCAGTGTGTGTGTGTGAGTTTGAGTCTCTGTAGGAGAGTGTGTGTGTGTGTGTGTGTGTGTGTGTGTGTCTGAGTTTGAGTCTCTGTGGGAGAGTGTGTGTGTCTCTCAACGTGTGTACGTGTGTCTGAGTGAGTGTGTGTGTGTCAAATCAGTTTTATTTGTATAGCCCAATATCACAAATATCCTGTCTCAGCATGTGTGTGTGTGTGTGTGTGTGTGTGTGTGTGTGTGTGTGTGTGTGTGTGTGTGTGTGTGTGTGTGTGTGGGGTGTTGAGTTACAGACACGTTCATTAGCGATGGCAGTGTGACACTGAAGCTTCGATACGTGCTTCAAACCCTGATCTACAATTCCCAAGATGCACTGCTTCGAAGCTTCAGAGGGAAAAAATCACGTGACATGACGTCCGAAGCAGCAACTGGTTCGTTACCTGAATGAATCACTTACTGGTCCGCGGCTCGGTGGAGAAGCTTTGAGCAAAACAAAGAAACTGGCTCAATCCATAAGGCAGCCTACCTCAATACAAACCTTTGAGTGTCTAACCCATCCCACATAATCACCCCCTAGAGTTACTGAAGCACACCCAACCAACCTTGCCCGAAGCCAGCTGGTCACCGCCTAATTATTTAATGAAAATGTATGTATTTTTGTTTAAATTGAACCTGCCCTGTCAAAGATGGGTTTTGTTATCTTATTTAAAACACTATTAGGTCAAACGGTGGTGTGTCTGGACACTCAGTCATTTACAGTTGATGGTAAAGTTTAGTTTTCTCTTCTAAACTAAAGGAAACGCTCTGTGTCTCTGTTCATACTCAGACCTTTTCCCTCCTGATGCTAGTTCACTCCTGGGTCTGTGTCTCTGTTCATACTCAGACCTTTTCCCTCCTGATGCCATCACACAGGCTGCTAGTTCACTCCTGGGTCTTTAGAACTATTTAGGTTTGAGTAAAAAGAAACCACAACAATTGAAAATCATGAATGTTTGAAGAAAGTCTTCATTTTCACACACAACATTTTTTTTGTCTGGTTTCTTGACACTCAAACATAAATGGTTCTACAGAATGTTCGAAGGTTTATTCTCATAACTGAACACTGACAGAGGAGTTAAAGATTCCTCCTGAAAAACCCAGGAGTGAACTAGCAGCCTGTGTGATGGCATCAGGAGGGAAAAGGTCTGAGTATGAACAGAGACACAGACAGAAAGGGGGATGTAGCTCAGTGGGTAGGGCGGTCGTCCACTGGGTTACAGGGTCGGTGGTTGGATCCCCCGTCTCCCCGCCACATGTCCAAGTGTCCCTGGGCAAAGAGACACTGAACCCTAAATGTCTCCTGATAGTTAGCTTGCACCCTGCGTGGTAGCTGCTGCTGCTATCGGTGTGTGAATGTGTGTTGTAAGTCACTTTGGATGAAAGCGTCTGATAAACGACATGTAGTAATAATGATGTAATATAAACCGGACTGACCTTCTTGATGACACTGGATGAAGTCGCTGGTTCAGAGAAGCCACTATCCAGCCTCTCCTCTGCCTCATCCCTGCTGTACACGGGGGGAGAGCAGGGGCTTGGGACGGGGGTCTTGTTTAGGGTCTGACTGGAGGCCTTATTGGGGGTATTCGTGGGTGTGTTAGTAGGGGTGTTACTGGCCTCGTTGGGCTCTTTAGTCCTGAGTGGAGCCTGGAAGTTGAAGGGGCTGTAAGGGTCCGAGGAGCCGCTGAAGGAGCTCCACAGTCGCAGGCTCTCGGCTTCGTCCGTCTCGCTGGCGGAGGCGGATTCATCCCAGGATTCAGAGCTCGAGGGCGGGGAGGAGGCCGGGCTGGACTGGGTGGAGGATGGAGGACTGGGGACTGTCTGGGGGGGTGTGGGGGGAGACTGGGGGGGCGTGGAGGGAGACTGAGGGGGAGTGGGGGGAGACTGGAGGGGTGTGGGGGGAGAGAGGAGGCCGGTACAGAGGCTCTGTGGAGGACTCTGTGGAGCACCGTCGGTCGGAGAGAAAGCTCTTATCGATTCCTCTGTACCTCTGGAACATGTCTCAGAAATAGACAGTGAAGTAGAGTGGAGTTGAGTTGACTTGGGGCTTGAGTGGAGGGTAGGGGGGGCGCTGTGTGTTTGTTTAGGGCTTGGTTTGGGGCCAGGCAGGGCGCTGTGTGTAGGCTTCAGGCTGGTGTGTAAGCTAGCGGTGGAGGTGCGGGGGGTGTACGGGTCTGTGTTTCGGCACAGGGCGTTCCACAGACGCTCTGACTCAGAATCTGCTCCAGAGTCCGAGTCAGACGAGTCCGACTGAGCAGAGGAGCCGTCGCTGTCAAAGCCAACATCTTCATCATCATCATCATCATCATCTTCCTCCTCTGTCTCACTGGCCTCCTCCTCTGGTTGGCTTTCCTCTTCCTCTAACTCTTCCTCGCTGCAGGGACAGCCCATGATGTAGGCGATGGCTTTGTTCTGGCACTGGGGGTCTGCAGAGGGGGGGTCCACCTCAGCTGCAAGGCAAAGCAAGGCAAGGCAGGTTTAGTTATATCAAATCAAACAAATCAGTTTTATTTGTATAGCCCAATATCACAAATAGACATTTGCCTCAGTAGGCTTT
>NC_137233.1:60000-64965 GCF_949987685.1 Ammodytes marinus | reverse complement strand
AGTTACCACAGAGCAGGTCTTAACAGTACTGGTGTCCAAAATGGTAGTGTCCACAGTAGGGGCTGCTGAGACGGACACAGAGCAGGTCTCCATAGTACAGGCCTTAACAGCAGTAGGGTCGGGGGTTTGAGCAGCAGTACTGTCAGGGGTTTTAGAGTAGGTCTGGGTCCAGATAACATCTGAAAACAGTTTGTTGTGCGAGCTGAAGCCCCCCCACCAGGCGCGGTTCTGCCCGGATGCTCTCGGCAGCCCCCACTCCTTCTCCCTCCCGTCCTGAGCAGACACAGAGCTCAGTCCGTGGAGCAACGTCCTGCCGTTAGTCAGATATCCACTGTGTGTGTTCTGGTCAAACTGTGTCTCCTGTGAGTCCGGTGTGATGCCCAGCTCCTGCAGAGAGTCAGGGGTCAGCCAGGGTAAAGGTCTGCCTCCTGTGGGCTCCTTCAGCCCGGAGCCGCTGCCCCTAAAGCCCCGATGGGTCTGAGGCATAATGTCCTCCAGATGTCTCACTAGCTCTCTCTCCGTGTCCATGAGGCTGCTGTTCAGACCCCCACTGCCCCACACCGCCCCTGGTTCAGAGCCCCACACCGCCCCTGGTTCAGAGCCCCAGACAGCCCCTGGTTCACTGCCCCACACCGCCCCTGGTTCACTGCCCCAGACAGAGTCAGTCAGGGCAGCCGGTCGGGGCAGCTGGCGGCCTGTGGGTGCTGGGAGGTATCTCTGGATGAAGGACAGGGCCGGCCTGGAGAACAGCCCCATCCAGGAGCTTTCCTGACCATCCAGCCCCGAGGAGGAGGAGCTCTGCCCGGGAGCAAACTGCCCGTCGCCCATCAGACTACGGAACATCTTGATCAGATGATTTAAAGTGCAAAACTAGAATGAGCAGACATCACCAGTCCATTGCAGCGCGGGTTGGTTGGGCCGGTTGGGTTGGGTTGGTTGGGTTAAGGTTGGGTTGGGTTGGGCTGGGTTGAGTTGGGATGGGTTGGTTGGGTTAAGGTTGGGTTGGGTTGGTTGGGTTAAGGTTGGGTTGGGTTGGGTTGGTTGAGTTGGGATGGGTTGGGTTAAGGTTGGGTTGGGTTGGGCTGGGTTGAGTTGGGATGGGTTGGTTGGGTTAAGGTTGGGTTGGGTTTAGCCTTCGATGACTGACAGCTGTCAAAGTGCAGACGTCTCTGTGTACCCAGTAGGACAGGGAGAATACTGCGATAGTCTGTTCTCAGGCCGAACCTAAAATAGAAATTAGAAATCTTTAGCTCAGTCAGAGAGATGATCACGTTACACCAGTCAGGTACATTTCTACCCTGGCTTCCAGCCTGTCACAGAGTGGACCTAGAGATATTCTTACTAAACTATAAATACTTCAGTAATCTACTGGTGCTGAAATACATCTCTGACTATATTCCTACGTCTGTCTGCTAACTCTTCCTAGCATTAGAACTAAACATAATGCTTCTCCGGCCTGCGATACACACACTGACTATATGATCAAATCAACTACACTCAATGTCTTGTATATGTATGTAGCTATGGTATAGATAACGCGTTGAGGTTACACGGTGTATGGCTGGCTGCACGACCTTACAAAATGTCTTCCGCTGCTATAAAGATATAGTATCTTATATTTCCTCTGTGCATTGTGACTCTTATGTTATATTATACTATCTATCTTCGTTCCCTTCCTATTCTAAATCTGTTAAAGCCCTTATCACTGCCTCTCTGCGTATGAAACGTGATATATAGAATAGAAATAAACTTACCTGGGCCGTGTGCCTTGCCTGACAGCTGTCAAAGTGCGGGAGTATCTGAAATGATCGTTATTTCGCTGTGTTGGCTCCGTCGCAGTGAACCAGGGTATTATCTCTGTCGCTCTCCCCGGCGCGGAGCTGTGGGGGCCGGTTGGATTTCTCACAGCTGGCGGACGGAGAAACACGAAACGCACACGAAGACCCAAACACCGCTGTACGAGCCATTCTGTCCGCTAGCTGCTAGCTTAGCACGAATAGAGCTAGCTGTCCACTTCGATAAGCAGGCTAGGCTAGCACCTTAGCTAAGCAGGAAGAGCTCACTCCGCAGCGGTGAATTTTAAGAATATTCCCTCGAATAAAAACCGTTTTTCTCGGCTGTGTAGTCCAGTGTGTGTCGGTCCGCTCCCCCGTGTGTTTGTGGAGCCTCTGTCCCCGTGTTTCGGGCTCTTTAATCGGCCTTAGTGTCTCCGTGTGTCGCCGCTGCGCTAGCTTCGTTAGCTTCCGCCGGGGATTTCATCAGACAGAACGAGGGACCGTCTGCAATCACCAGCTGCAGCTTCCGCGTCACGCTGCGTCAGGGAGCGTCGCGGTGTTACAAACCCACTGCTACGTAATCACTCTGACTGCTGCCACGTGTGTGTGTGTGTATGTGCGTGTGTGCGTGTGTGTGTGAGTGAGTGAGTGAGTGAGTGAGTGAGTGAGTGAGTGAGTGAGTGAGTGTGTGTGTGTGTGTGAGAGAGTGTGTGACCCTGACATGCTTTAACCTGTGAAACACATGTATCAGTGCTTAACAGATGTCACAGTTAAAAATAAAATATTGTAATTTCGTTACATTAAAAAAATATGTTTCATAATTTTTTTTAAACCAATTTTTCAATAGAACTAATAAAACGTGTATGTGTGAGGTGTGTGTGTATTCACGTGTGTGTATCTGTGCATGTATGTCATGTGTATGGGTGAGATGTGTGTAAGTGCATATGTGTGCATGTTAGTGTCTGTGTGTGTTGTGTGAGTATATCATTGTGTGTAGGTGTGTGTGTCTGTCTGTGTGCATGTTAGGGTGCGTGTGTGTGTGTGTGTGCGTACATGTGTGTGTGTGTGTGTGTGTGTGTGTGTGCGTACATGTGTGTGTGTGTGTGTGTGTGTGTGTGTGTGTGTGTGTGTGTGTGTGTGTGTAATGAAGTGAAGAAACTCATCATCTTCTGTTTAAGTTCAAGTTTTATTTTGTAGTGCAAATAATACAAAACATGTTTTTTCCCAAATGAAAGTTTCACGTTAATAAAGAGGCGCAGTCACATTAGGGTCAGAGTATATACAACACACACTCCCTGCGCTCCAAATCACACACTCTTTCCCTTTACTACACTATATACTGAAGTACAGAAGAGTTTTAGTCTTTTTACTACACTACATACTAAAGCACAGAAGAGTTTTAGGGCCACAGACAGGAGAGAGAATTTTTTTTTTAAAAATCAGATATGGAAGATTTTTTTTTATTATGTCGAGAAATGTCAAGAATAAAGACGAATTCTCCAAAAAGTTATTGGAGTTAGTGGGACATCTGGGTATTTACAGCATACTGCAATTGACCTGCATGTATCGGGACATCCTAAATCTTTTTCTGGCATACTAAATAGTAGGGAAGTATGGGGATTGGAACGCAGGGACAAACACGCTCTGCAAAGGTCCACTTCACCATGACAACTCAGCACCACACACACACACACCTGCCTTTATATCTATCTAATCTGTACAGGGTTCCTACTCCGCTCACATCTCACAGGTCATAGTTCTATACTTCTGCAGACTCAAATTATCTTGAATCTCGGAAGATTTTTCAGTTCATAATTAGCATCCAAGTATGAAAAGTTAGATGCTTATAATGTAATTAAATGGTTCGGTCTGTGTGTGTGTGTGTGTGTGTGTGTGTGTGTGTGTGTGTGTGTGTGTGTGTGTGTGTGTGCATGTCATTTTGTTTTTATAAATACATTTTAGACAGTAAGGAAATAACTAAAAATTAATGTCCTGCTAGGAACCCTGTCGACAGTAAACCTGTTCACATCCCAAAGCTCACACCTCATTCTCAATCTCTCCATCATGTTTACCAGCGTAGTGTTTCAGGTTAATATCTCTCTCTCTCTCTCTGTCTCTGTCTCTCTCTCGCTCTCTCTCTGTCTGTCTCTGTCTCTCTCTGTGTGTCTCTCTCTCTCTCTCTCTCTCTCTCTCTCTCTCTGTCTGTCTCTGTCTCTCTCTGTGTCTCGCTCTCTCTCCCTCTCTCTCTCTCTCTCTCTCTGTCTGTCTCTGTCTCTCTCTCTCTCCCTCTCTCTCTCTCTCTCTCCCTCTCTCCCTCTCTCCCTCTCTCTCTGACACTACGCTGGTGAATAGCAAAGCATTAATAGTTCATCAAAATAAAGGAATCATGTAAACATCTAAATGAAGAAAAACAATCAGTGAATTAGTGGCGTCACGATCCCGACCTTCCAGACTAAAGGTGGATCAGCTATTTCCCCCAGTGTGAAGGTGGGATAGTTAACGTTTTATCAATTGAGTGATTCCAGACCTTCTGTACAAATGAAATGAAGTACGATGGTCTGGTAGGACCAGGCTATGGTCTGGTAGGACCAGGCTACAGACATCGGTCATAAAATAAAGAAAGTAGATTTAGAATTGAATCGGGGTTTAGTAGAACCGTGCGCCCACAGTGTGCTATGGGAGAGGGCTATAACCCTGCATATTAAAGCAACAGTGTGAAGGTTAGTGACGCGTTAGTGGAGCTTTTCCCTTTGTCTATCAGGAGAACGTGAAGCGGGAAAGCTAAAGGGAAAAATAAACTTTAAGGTAAAAAGAATGTATTGAAATGATTCATTAAAAACTAAACTTTAAAGCTGCAGTGTGTAGTTTCAGAGGAGGGTTTGTTTACATTCACAGAGCCTGCAGTTAGTTTACTAAACATATTTTCTCTACATGTAATTCTCAGTATTGAATTAATCAAAACTACATTATTTTGAGGAACCTGGAACCAAACGTAAGACTAGAATATGTTTGTAAACCAAACTGTGGGCCCTGCTGCTGTAAACAACAACAGTGAAACAGTAACTTTTCAGGAAGCTTTCTAACTTCAAACAGTGTTCCAGGGATCACATTTTCCTGTGAGGAAAGTTTGTTAATTCAGTTATGAGAATAAACCTTAGGAAATGTTTCACTTCTCTGACACACACAGAGT
>NC_137233.1:50000-52500 GCF_949987685.1 Ammodytes marinus | reverse complement strand
AGAGAGGGTCTATTAACCTGGGAGAGAGAGAGAGAGAGAGAGAGGGTCTATTAACCTGAGAGAGAGAGAGAGAGAGAGAGAGAGAGAGAGAGAGGGAGAGAGAGAGAGAGAGAGAGAGAGAGAGAGAGAGGGAGAGAGAGAGAGAGAGAGAGGGTCTATTAACCTGGGAGAGAGAGAGAGAGGACTCTATTAACCTGGGAGAGAGAGAGAGAGAGAGAGAGAGAGAGAGAGAGGGTCTATTAACCTGGGAGAGAGAGAGAGAGAGGACTCTATTAACCTGGGAGAGAGAGAGAGAGAGGACTCTATTAACCTGGGAGAGAGAGAGAGAGAGAGAGAGAGGACTCTATTAACCTGGGAGAGAGAGAGAGAGAGGACTCTATTAACCTGGGAGAGAGAGAGAGAGAGAGAGAGAGAGAGAGAGAGGGTCTATTAACCTGGGAGAGAGAGAGAGAGAGAGGGTCTATTAACCTGGGAGAGAGAGAGAGAGAGAGGGTCTATTAACCTGGGAGAGAGAGAGAGAGAGAGAGGGTCTATTAACCTGGGAGAGAGAGAGAGAGAGAGAGAGAGGACTCTATTAACCTGGGAGAGAGAGAGAGAGTGTGGTGGAAACAATGTGTTGTCATCGTGGCCGAGGGGCCCATTGTTCCACTACATTTGATATTACTTGAGGGAGAAGGAGACATCTCAACAGGCTTCAGATAGACACGGAGAAGTAGGAGATCGGTCTAAAGGGTACTTTATTAAAGGTTGACATCAGGTTTCAGCGAGTAGACAGTCTCTCCTATCCAACACCAATGGTATTTACTCATTACAATAGTTCAGATCTCATCCTACCCTATCCTAGGTATCTAGCCTTAACTTTGGGGGTTGGGAGCTCCCCTCAGCAGTCTCTATTCCTCGGGCATAAAAGCCGCCCCCCGGGCGCAAAGGCAAAGGCCAAGGCCCCGATCTAGTGAAGGCGGTTGGTTTAAATACACTATCTGTCTGTGTGTGTGTGTGTGTCTGTGTACGTGTGCATGTGTGTGTGTGTCTGTGTGAATGTGTGCGTGTGTGCAAGTGTGTGTGTGTGTGTGTGAGTGAGAGTGTGTGTGTATGTGTGTATGTGTGTGTGTGTGTGTGTCTGTGTGTGGGTTTGTGTGTGTGTAAGTGCATGTGTGTCTGTGGGTGTCTGTGTGTGTGTGTGTGTGTGTGGCTGTATGTGTGGGTGTGTGTGTGTGTGTGTGAGGGTTGGATAACATTTCTTAATGTCAGATATTATTTATAAGACAGGTATTTCAACATGGGACCGGTGTCTGCTTACTACTCTGCTTGCAACTTTGTGAGCTGTGTCGCAGTTTGTGTGCTGTGTGTGTCAACAGTTGTTGTTGCAGTTTGTAAGGTCACTGTATGACCTGTGACTTTCTTGCCCTAAACTCTGATCAACACAAAGTTCTGTGTTGACTTCTTTTAATATAAGATAAATATGTTGGAATCCCACATAATTGGCGACGAGGATGGGCATCTCCTTGACTACGTGATTGTCCGTCAAAAGGACAGACAAGATGTCCTCATCACCCGTGTCATGCGTGGAGCCGAGTGCTGGACTGACCACCTCATGGTCAGATCCAAACTCCTCATGAGCATTCGACCCCGTGGCCCGAGGACAGCTCCAAACGAGAGACTCAACCGCACAGCTCTCAACAGCCCCACCACCACAGACAACCTGCGACGGCTCCTTGCTGAAAACCTCAACAACATCCCGGAGGAATCAGCCGATTGGCCAGCTCTGCGCCAGGCTATCCACAGCTCAGCCTTAGAGGCGCTCGGCCAGTCAAGGAAACGTCACCAGGACTGGTTTGACTGTAACTCAGCTGAGATACAGTCACTCCTAAAAACCAAGCGTGAGGCCCACAAAGCTCTCCTGTCCTGCCCTGGATCTCCCGCCCTCAAATCCACCTTCACTGCAGCAAGAACAGCAGCCCAGCGAGCCCTCCGGACTATGGAGGACACCTGGTGGGTGCAAAAGGCGCAAGAGATCCAGAACCTGGCAGATTGCAACAACACCCAAGGCTTTTACGATGCCATCAAAGCCTTGTATGGCCCCAGGAAGCGGGCGATTGCCCCGGTCCGATCAGCTGACGGGTCCACGCTCTTCAAGGACCGCCACCAGATTCTTGCCCGTTGGGCAAATCACTTTGAGAGTTTCCTCAACCACACCAACCCAGTCAACCTACATATCCTGGATAATCTCCCAGACCTGCCAACAACCACACACCTGGACACCCCACCACTTTACTCAGCAAGCCATTGCAGGACTGAAAAACAGTAAAAGCGCTGGACCCGATGGAATCCCCGCAGAGGTGTTCAAACACGGAGGATACACCCTCACACGTCGCCTGCACCTCCTGATCCACAACATCTGGGTACATGGGACAATCCCACAGGACTGGAAGGATGCAAACATCGTGGTCATTTATAAACAGAAAGGAGACAGAGCAGTATGTGGCAACAGCCGCGGAAT
>NC_137233.1:32500-37500 GCF_949987685.1 Ammodytes marinus | reverse complement strand
CCAAACCCCCTCTGGTCCTGATACCAAACCCCCTCTGGTCCTGATACCAAACCCCCTCTGGTCCTGATACCACCAAACCCCCTCTGGTCCTGATACCAAACCCCCTCTGGTCCTGATACCACCAAACCCCCTCTGGTCCTGATACCCACCAAACCCCCTCTGGTCCTGATACCAAACCCCCTCTGGTCCTGATACCCACCAAACCCCCTCTGGTCCTGATACCCACCAAACCCCCTCTGGTCCTGATACCCACCAAACCCCCTCTGGTCCTGATACCCACCAAACCCCCTCTGGTCCTGATACCCAAACCCCCTCTGGTCCTGATACCCACCAAACCCCCTCTGGTCCTGATACCCAAACCCCCTCTGGTCCTGATACCAAACCCCCTCTGGTCCTGATACCAAACCCCCTCTGGTCCTGATACCAAACCCTCTCTGGTCCTGATACCCACCAAACCCCCTCTGGTCCTGATATCCACCAAACCCCCTCTGGTCCTGATATCCACCAAACCCCCTCTGGTCCTGATACCCACCAAACCCCCTCTGGTCCTGATACCCACCAAACCCCCTCTGGTCCTGATACCAAACCCCCTCTGGTCCTGATACCAAACCCCCTCTGGTCCTGATACCCACCAAACCCCCTCTGGTCCTGATATCCACCAAACCCCCTCTGGTCCTGATACCCACCAAACCCCCTCTGGTCCTGATACCCACCAAACCCCCTCTGGTCCTGATACCCACCAAACCCCCTCTGGTCCTGATATCCACCAAACCCCCTCTGGTCCTGATACCAAACCCCCTCTGGTCCTGATACCCACCAAACCCCCTCTGGTCCTGATACCAAACCCCCTCTGGTCCTGATACCCACCAAACCCCCTCTGGTCCTGATACCCAAACCCCCTCTGGTCCTGATACCCACCAAACCCCCTCTGGTCCTGATACCCACCAAACCCCCTCTGGTCCTGATACCAAACCCCCTCTGGTCCTGATATCCACCAAACCCCCTCTGGTCCTGATACCAAACCCCCTCTGGTCCTGATACCCACCAAACCCCCTCTGGTCCTGATACCCACCAAACCCCCTCTGGTCCTGATACCCAAACCCCCTCTGGTCCTGATACCCAAACCCCCTCTGGTCCTGATACCCAAACCCCCTCTGGTCCTGATACCCACCAAACCCCCTCTGGTCCTGATACCCACCAAACCCCCTCTGGTCCTGATACCCACCAAACCCCCTCTGGTCCTGATACCCAAACCCCCTCTGGTCCTGATACCAAACCCCCTCTGGTCCTGATACCCACCAAACCCCCTCTGGTCCTGATACCCACCAAACCCCCTCTGGTCCTGATACCCACCAAACCCCCTCTGGTCCTGATACCCACCAAACCCCCTCTGGTCCTGATACCCACCAAACCCCCTCTGGTCCTGATACCCACCAAACCCCCTCTGGTCCTGATACCAAACCCCCTCTGGTCCTGATACCCACAGTAAAAGCCCTGGTCATTGTTACCCTTCACAGTAAAAGCCCTGGTCATTGTTACCCTTCACAGTAAAAGCCCTGGTCATTGTTACCCTTCACAGTAAAAGCCCTGGTCATTGTTACCCTTCACAGTAAAAGCCCTGGTCATTGTTCCCCTTCACAGTAAAAGCCCTGGTCATTGTCTAACCCTTCACAGTAAAAGCCCTGGTCATTGTCTAACCCTTCAGAGTAAAAGCCCTGGTCATTGTCTAACCCTTCATAATAAAAGCCCTGGTCATTGTCTAACCCTTCACAGTAAAAGCCCTGGTCATTGTTACCCTTCACAGTAAAAGCCCTGGTCATTGTTCCCCTTCACAGTAAAAGCCCTGGTCATTGTTACCCTTCACAGTAAAAGCCCTGGTCATTGTTACCCTTCACAGTAAAAGCCCTGGTCATTGTTACCCTTCAGAGTAAAAGCCCTGGTCATTGTTACCCTTCACAGTAAAAGCCCTGGTCATTGTTACCCTTCAGAGTAAAAGCCCTGGTCATTGTTACCCTTCAGAGTAAAAGCCCTGGTCATTACCTGTACGAGCTGCGGCAGGAAGTCCAGCAGCTCTGGGTCTGAGATGGAATCCATCCACTGGACAGCTGTTCTCCTCAACTCCTGATCCGGGAAGCTGAGGGACAGACAGACAGACAGACAGACAGACAGACAGACAGACAGACAGGCAGACAATGTAAAAAAATTAAGCTGGACTTTTTCCCCCTTTTTTTGCAACCCGATAAAATAAAAATGTGCCTGAATGTTCTGTGAGCTAGGTGAGTTAACAGAGTTTTATTAGCGGCACGTACGATGCATGCAGCAGACCCAGAGTGTCAAACACAGACACGCACTCACCCCCCCCGCCCCCACACACACACACACACACGCACTCACCCCCCCCCACACACACACACACACACACGCACTCACCCCCCCCCCACACACACACACACACACACACACACAGAGGTACGTACGATGCGTGCAGCAGCCCCAGTGCGTCGCGGTGGTCCAGGCAGGTCCACTGGCGGAGCAGGGCGTAGATGTCAGGCAGACAGGCCCATGTCCAGCAGGGGGCCGCAGCCAGAACCAGGGGCAGAGCTGACGGCTGGGCCTGGCAGAAAGACCTCTTCTCCCAGAGCAGCCGACGGTCCTCTGACGTCAGCCTGCAGGCAACAAGGACAGGATCACACTGTCTGTCTGTCTGTCTGTCTGTCTGTCTGTCTGTCTGTCTGTCTGTCTGTCTGTCTGTGTGTGTGTCTGTCTGTCTGTCTGTCTGTCTGTCTGTCTGTCTGTCTGTCCTCTGACGTCAGCCTGGAGGCAACAAGGGCAGTATATCACTACTCATTATAAACTACTCGCAAACAGACGCAAAAAAATAGGAAAAAAGTTTAAAAAAAAAAAATTGCAACTTTTTTGCATTTTTGGACTTTTTTTTCAGAATTTGAGGAATATAAAAAAAATAATAATCTGAATGTTTGTGCAAAATGTTGTGGTGTGGTGTGGTGTGTGTGTGTGTGTGTGTGTGTGTGTGTGTGTGTGTGTGTGTGTGTGTGTGTGTGTGTGTGTCTCTGTTTCTCTGTGTGCGTGTCTGTGTGTGTGCGTGTGCGTGTGTGTCTCTGTTTCTCTGTGTGCGTGTCTGTGTGTGTGTGTGTGCGTGTGTGTCTCTGTTTCTCTGTGTGCGTGTCTGTGTGTGTGTGTGTGTGTGTGTGTGTGTGCGTGTGTGTCTCTGTTTCTCTGTGTGCGTGTCTGTGTGTGTGTGTTTCTCTCTCACCAGTAGAAGGCCTTCTTGTGCAGCACGTCTGTTAGCTGAGTCTGGCTGGCTGAGTCCAGACGAGAGAAGTCGTACTGAGGACAGAAGTCTGCCGGAGGGGGGGAGGAGAAAGAGACAGAGAAGGAGGACGAGGGGAAGTCCAACTGAGAGAGAGACAGGCAGGCAGGCAGACAGCCAGAGGGAGAGGGGTGGGGAGAGAGACATACACAATAATATCAGAATCACCCAAATAATATGCTGTTTTCAACACTAAAAATCTTAGCTGGATGTAGTAGACATCCGTGTACTTCTAACCATCCTAAATCTGGCCACAAGAATCAGGACATCCTAAATCTTTCTTCTACCAAACTAAACAGATAGTACGGAGACTGGAACACAGGGAGAGAGAAGCTTTATGTTCTAATATGGTTTGTCTGTTTTAGTCACAAACAAAAGAATAAAAACAGATCGAGATATTTTCTATTAAAATGCAGAACTTACTTATTATGGTCTGGCTAAACTTGGTTATCTAATGAAAAAGTCAGTCAGTCCGTGTTTTATTAGAAAAAGGTATATGTTAAATGGACTTCACTTATAAAGCTCTTTTTCCTGGTTTTTCACAGACCCAAAGCACTTTACATTGTTTTGTACACATTCACCCATTCACACACACATTCATACACCGATAGCAGCAGCAGCTACCGCGCAGGGTGCAAGCTAACTATCAGGAGACATTTAGGGTTCAGTGTCTCTTTGCCCAGGGACACTTGGACATGTGGCGGGGAGACGGGGGATCCAACCACCGACCCTGTAACCCAGTGGACGACCGCCCTACACACTTCACCACAGACGATTAATGAAAAGTTAATCTTCATTATGACCTCACAGTGACCTCATTATGACATCATAGTGACCTCATAGTGACCTCACACCTCCAGGTCACATGACTCACCTGCAGTATGACGCTGTCTGGCTGGCTGAAGTTAGGAGCGCTGCTGCGGGCGCTGCCTGCTCCCGGGGTGGACGGCCACAAGCCCAACAGCTTCCTCCCACAGGTTAGGATGCTAGAGAGAGAGAGAGACAGGTTAGAGAGAGAGACAGGTTAGAGAGAGACAGACAGGTTAGAGAGAGACAGGTTAGAGAGAGAGACAGGTTAGAGAGAGAGACAGGTTAGAGAGAGAGACAGGTTAGAGAGAGAGAGACAGGTTAGGATGCTAGAGAGAGAGACAGGTTAGAGAGAGAGACAGGTTAGAGAGAGAGACAGGTTAGAGAGAGACAGGTTAGAGAGAGACAGGTTAGGATGCTAGAGAGAGAGAGACAGGTTAGAGAGAGAGACAGGTTAGAGAGAGAGAGACAGGTTAGAGAGAGACAGGTTAGAGAGAGAGACAGGTTAGAGAGAGACAGGTTAGAGAGAGAGACAGGTTAGAGAGAGACAGGTTAGAGAGAGAGACAGGTTAGAGAGAGAGAGACAGGTTAGAGAGAGAGAGACAGGTTAGAGAGAGACAGGTTAGAGAGAGAGACAGGTTAGGATGCTAGAGAGAGAGAGACAGGTTAGGATGCTAGAGAGAGAGAGAGACAGGTTAGAGAGAGAGACAGGTTAGGATGCTAGAGAGAGAGAGAGAGACAGGTTAGAGAGAGAGAGGTTAGGATGCTAGAGAGAGAGAGAGACAGGTTAGAGAGAGACAGGTTAGGATGCTAGAGAGAGAGAGACAGGTTAGGATGCTAGAGAGAGAGAGAGACAGGTTAG
>NC_137233.1:25000-30000 GCF_949987685.1 Ammodytes marinus | reverse complement strand
GTGTGTGTGTGTGTGTGTGTTTATGTTACAGTGTTAGTGTGTGTGTGTGTGTGTGTGTGTGTGTCTCAGTGTGTACCTCTGGTCCCAGACCACCAGGTGAAACAGGTACTTGCTGACTGACTGTTTGCTGGTGTGCTGCGGGGCACAGAGCTCCGCCCCTCCATGAGTCAGCGAGCAGGACAGGAAGAAGCCTTCGTAGCTGACCAATCAGAGAGCAGGAGAGAAGTGATGTCATGATGAGGTCACAGAGAATGGAACACAGCTGATGAAGTGGATGCAATACAATTCCCTCATTGATTTAGTTTAAAGTCTCTACGAGGAACTTTTAAATATTTCTGAAACAGTCTCATTTTTCCTCTGATGATCATAAATTACATGTAACAGCAAACCAGACCATCAGTGCAAAGAATGCTATTTTAATATAGTTTTTCTTAATGCCTTTGTCATGGGTATACGCTCACCCAGGAACAACAGCTGGCGTGGTATGTGTCGCTCTTTGTATGTGTGTGTGTGTCTCTGTCTCTGTATTTACCTAGCAGCCCATGTTATGGTTATGCGGTGTGTCTCTGTGTGTGTCTGTCTCTTTGTGTGTGTATGTGGTGTATTATACCTGGCGGCCCAGGTGATGGGGATCCTGTGTGCAGCGTAGACGGTGAAGCCCAGCAGACTGGCCAGCTGGCCGGCCTCCTGCGTGGGGTGGGGGTTGGCCAGGGCGGGGGGCGCAGGCTGGAAGTTAGAGTTAAACGTTCTGCAGTAAAGATCCACCAGGTCCAACATGGCTACAGTCAGCCTCTCCACCACTCTGTCTGTGAGGTCAACACAAGGTTAGTCTGGGTGTGTGAGTGTGAGTGTCTGTGTGTGTGTGTGTGTGTGTGTGTGTGTGTGTGTGCGTGTGTGTGTGTGTGTGTGTCTGTCTGTGTGTGAGTGTGAGTGTGTGAGTGTGTCTGGGTGTGTGAGTGTGAGTGTGTGTGTGTGTGTGTGTGTCTGGGTGTGTGTGAGTGTGAGTGTGTGTGTGTGTGTGTGTGTGTGTGTCTGTCTGTCTGTGTGTGAGTGTGAGTGTGTGTCTGTGTGTCTGTGTGTGTGTGTGTCTGTGTGTCTGTGTGTCTGTCTGTACCTCTGTTCTCTCTGACGTTCAGCACTGATGCATCCTGGGGGAAACACACACAGACAGTAGTAGTCATAATGTGAAGCAGTGTTTAGTAACGTGTTGTTATTCAACCCACTGCAGCTCTATGGGATTACAGCGCCGCTTAATAACAATCCCAAATAAAAACAATGACAAGAAACATCGTAAAAAAGTTGAAAAAACACAAAAAAGTAATTTAAAAGTCCCAAAATAGTTTCAGAACAAATTTGAAAAGGAAATTGCAAACAAATCGTAAAATGCCGCAAAAAAACATTTCCTTTAAATTGCAGAAAACATACGACAAACGTCATAAACATGATCCAACATGAGCTTGAGGACGAACCCTAACCCTTGAGCACATTAGTACAGTTGGGGGAACCTTATGTAAATGGCTAACTAAGTGGTTAGAGATGATAACTGGTAACCATTATAGGGTTAGAGTGATGATAACTGGTAACATGGTCAGACCTTGAGTACCCTGGGCTGCAGCCTACAGGGTTAGGGTTAGAGAGGGTTAGGGTTAGAGAGGGTTAGGGTTATGGTTAGAGAGGGTTAGGGTTAGAGAGGGTTAGGGTTAGGGTTAGAGAGGGTTTGGGTTAGAGAGGGTTAGGGTTAGGGTTAGAGAGGGTTAGGGTTAGAGAGGGTTAGGGTTAGAGAGGGTTAGGGTTAGAGAGGGTTAGGGTTAGGGTTAGAGAGGGTTAGGGTTAGAGAGGGTTAGGGTTAGAGAGGGTTAGGGTTAGAGAGGGTTAGGGTTAAAGAGGGTTAGGGTTAGGGTTAGGGTTAGAGAGGGTTAGGGTTAGAGAGGGTTAGGGTTAGAGAGGGTTAGGGTTAAAGAGGGTTAGGGTTAGAGAGGGTTAGGGTTAGAGAGGGTTAGGGTTAGGGTTAGGGTTAGAGAGGGTTAGGGTTAGAGAGGGTTAGGGTTAGAGAGGGTTAGAGAGGGTTAGGGTTAGAGAGGGTTAGGGTTAGAGAGGGTTAGGGTTAGAGAGGGTTAGGGTTAGAGAGGGTTAGAGAGGGTTAGAGAGGGTTAGGGTTAGAGATGGTAACAGACCTTGAGCACCCTGGGCTGCAGGCGACAGGGGCATGCTGGGAGCTGGCTGAGCGCCGCGGTGACCTCGGGCGTTTCCATGGCAGCTAACGAGCTGCAAAGCGCCTTCACTGATTGGACCAGACGCTCCACCGTGAGAGGCAGCTCCGCCTGCTGAGGGGGGGGGGGAGTATTACTATACTGTGTGTGTGTGTGTGTGTGTGTGTGTGTGTGTGTGTGTGTGTGTGTGTGTGTGTGTGTGTGTGTGTGTGTGTGTGTGTGTGTGTGTGTGTGTGTGTGTGTGTGTGTGTGTGTGTGTGTGTGTGTGTGTGTGTGTGGTAAAGCTAGTATTTATATCATATCCCGGTACCTAACCCTAACCTAACCACCTGCTGAGGGGGGGAGGGGGGAGTATTACTATACTGTGTGTGTGTGGTAAAGCTAGTATTTATATCATATCCCGGTACCTAACCCTAACCTAACCGCCTGCTGAGGGGGGAGGGGAAGTATTACTATACTGTGTGTGTGTGTGTGTGTGTGTGTGTGTGTGTGTGTGTGTGTGTGTGTGTGTGTGTGTGTGTGTGTGTGTGTGTGTGTGTGTGTGTGTGTGTGGTAAAGCTAGTATTTATATCATATCCCGGTACCTAACCCTAACCTAACCGCCTGCTGAGGGGGGAGGGGGAAGTATTACTATACTGTGTGTGTGTGGTAAAGCTAGTATTTATATCATATCCCGGTACCTCACCCTAACCTAACCACCTGCTGAGGGGGGAGGGGGGAGTATTACTATACTGTGTGTGTGTGGTAAAGCTAGTATTTATATCATATCCCGGTACCTAACCCTAACCTAACCGACCTGCTGAGGGGGGAGGGGGGAGTATTACTATACTGTGTGTGTGTGGTAAAGCTAGTATTTATATCATATCCCGGTACCTCACCCTAACCTAACCGCCTGCTGAGGGGGGAGGGGAAGGTTTAACAGGTGTGTGTGTGAGACGTCCACAAACAGGGCTACTTCTCGTTCAGAAAAAAATGTAATACTTTTATAACATGACTTTGCATGTATCAGGAGAGCAGGGCTTTCAATCCACACATACAGCTGAAACTCATTATTAGAATAACATGGAAAATGAATTGGAATTGAGGCAAGAATTCATGCAAAAGAGGCCCAAACATTTCTGTATTTAAAATCCCTTTTTTATTGATTTTTATGTAATATTAAAATGTTCAGAGATTTTGAATGTGGGGTTTTCATAAACTGTAAGCCATAAAAATCAAAATGATAACAAATAAAGGCTTGAAATATCTCACTTTGCATGTAATGAGTCTATATAATATATTAGTTTCACCTTTTAAGTCGATTTACTGAAATAAATGAACTTTTGCAATATTCTAATTTTTCGAGTTTCACCTGTAGGGGAGAACGGGGGAATCTGAGGCATCGGGTAATGTGAGCCACCCCCTGTATCTAGGCAACGGAAAACATTTGTGGTCATGTGAGATATAGGTTTTCAAGCCCCTCTCATTTCCCCATGGCCCTGAAAGAGAGGACCTCATGGTGCTGTGGTAAGCATGTTTTTTTCACCAAAATAGGTATTTTGCATGTAAAAGTAAATTTTCTTGCTGTCAACTTAATCAACTGTTGTGCCAAAGCAAATTGATTCACGTAGAAAAACTTCTATCATACGTGTTGATGAACTACCAACATATAAAAACCATGTGATGATATTAGCTAAAGATTAGCCTGAAATGCTAAGAGAGGTAGTTTTTTCTCAAATTGTGGTGGTGGGGGAAAGTGAGCCAAATGCTGTGGGGGAAAGTGAGACACTGTCTCACTTTCCCCCACCATGAGGCACACGTTAAGTTTAGTCTTCAACATATTTTAATGTAATATTACATTACATATGTTTTATTTTAATGTCATACACAGTGTAGAAAAGCCATCATGCCAAGGAAATACACCAGGAAGACGACCTGGGGCAACCACACGGAAAGAGCACCTTCTCATCTTTCCCTGTAACCTTCAGGGCTGGAATGTAGAGTAGGCCTAGTTGTAGAGTATGACAGGCTGATGTTATAATCCAGTTGGGTCTTCTCCTGTGTTCTGAGTCCCAGGCTGTTCTCGCTGGTTCTGATTTTCCTATGCTTTGACCCCCGGACACTAGCTGGCTCTAAGGGTCCTGTGTTCTGACCCCCAGACTGTGTTCTAATCTAACTGGTTCTATCTGTCATTTGAATCTTATTAAAACCTTTTGAATTATAATATGTTGTATTTGATTTTGTTCAGAGTTACTTTCAAGTGTTTAGAAAATTTGCTTTGCTTAATTGACCAAACCCCATCATTCTTTTACTAGTCCGACATTAGTTCTGGAATGTGTGGCTAGCTTTCAGGATTCTAACTGTTACAATATGTGTTGTTGTGGTAGTTTCAGAGTGGAAAAAGTAAGTGGATCAGTTTACCCCACAGCTGGGGTAAAGTGAGCCACATGACAACTTTTTTTAAAACAATCATATTTTCACTGCCCTTTGTCTGCTAATGCCCATTTCTAGGAAAACATCCTGAATTAATGGGAAATGTGTAAATCTGAATGATAAATCATTTTAGCTCGCTTAGAGGGGAGCACATGTCAAAAGTGGCTCAGATTACCCCGTTCTCCCCTATATTAGAATCAACCGGGGGAAACAAAGAGAATGAAACAGTCAGAAGATGTTTTACCTCTGACAGCAGGAAGGATTCTGCCTCCGTATGAAACGTGTCCAGAAGAAGAGTCAGGGCCTCCCTACAGAGAGAGGGAGAGAGAGACACAGACACACAGAGAGAGAGGGAGGGAGGGAGGGAGGGAGGGAGAG
>NC_137233.1:0-17500 GCF_949987685.1 Ammodytes marinus | reverse complement strand
ATTTATGTAGAGAATAAAAAGAATTGGCCCTAACACTGACCCCTGGGGGACCCCACAAGCAATGTCCAAACAAGCTGACACGTATTCACCCATCTTCACAAACTGTTGCCTGTTCTGTAGATAGCTCCTCAGCCAGTTTAATACAACCCCCCTGATACCATACCGTTCTAATTTATTAATTAATATATCATGATTTATGGTATCAAATGCTTTTTTGAGATCAATAAAAACACCAGCTGCATATTTCTTTTGGTCCAGGGAATTTGTAATCTTTTCAATTAGCTCAATGACTGCTAATGAAGTGGATCGGTTGGGTCTGAATCCGTATTGGCTGTCAGTTAGTAAATTGTGTTTATTGATGAATTTATTAAGTCTAGCAGCAAATACTTTTTCTAAGATTTTTGAGAATTGAGGAAGCAGTGAAATAGGCCTGTAGTTTGTGAAGTGGTGTTTGTCTCCAGTTTTGTACAGCGGTATGACTTTTGCAATTTTCATTTTTCTTGGGAATTCACCAGTTTTAAATGATAAATTACAGATGTGCGTTAATGGCTTCGAAATTCCGTGAATTACCTCTTTGACTATTCTCATATCAATGTCACTATAGTCAGTAGAAGTTTTATTTTTGCATTTATTGACAATCTCTATAATTTCACTCTCTCAAGGTCACTGAGTTACTTCATAGTGTATCAGGTGGGTTGGTCCAGGTAAAGGACAGTGTGTTACTTCATAGTGTATCAGGTGGGTTGGCCCAGGTAAAGGTCAGTTACTTCATAGTGTATCAGGTGGGTTGGTCCAGGTAAAGGTCAATGAGTTACTTCATAGTGTATCAGGTGGGTTGGTCCAGGTAAAGGTCAATGAGTTACTTCATAGTGTATCAGGTGGGTTGGTCCAGGTAAAGGTCAGTTACTTCATAGTGTATCAGGTGGGTTGGTCCAGGTAAAGGTCAATGAGGTACTTCATAGTGTATCAGGTGGGTTGGTCCAGGTAAAGGTTAGTGAGTTACTTCATAGTGTATCAGGTGGGTTGGTCCAGGTAAAGGTCAGTGTGTTACTTCATAGTGTATCAGGTGGGTTGGTCCAGGTAAAGGTCAGTTACTTCATAGTGTATCAGGTGGGTTGGTCCAGGTAAAGGTCAGTTACTTCATAGTGTATCAGGTGGGTTGGTCCAGGTAAAGGTCAATGAGTTACTTCATAGTGTATCAGGTGGGTTGGCCAGGTAAAGGTCAATGAGTTACTTCATAGTGTATCAGGTGGGTTGGTCCAGGTAAAGGTAAGTGAGTTACTTCATAGTGTATCAGGTGGGTTGGTCCAGGTAAAGGTCAGTGTGTTACTTCATAGTGTATCAGGTGGGTTGGTCCAGGTAAAGGTCAATGAGTTACTTCATAGTGTATCAGGTGGGTTGGTCCAGGTAAAGGTCACTGAGTTACTTCATAGTGTATCAGGTGGGTTGGTCCAGGTAAAGGTCAGTGTGTTACTTCATAGTGTATCAGGTGGGTTGGTCCAGGTAAAGGTGAGTGTGTTACTTCATAGTGTATCAGGTGGGTTGGTCCAGGTAAAGGTCAGTTACGTCATAGTGTATCAGGTGGGTTGGTCCAGGTAAAGGTCAGTTACTTCATAGTGTATCAGGTGGGTTGGCCCAGGTAAAGGTCAGGTAAAGGTCAATGAGTTACTTCATAGTGTATCAGGTGGGTTGGTCCAGGTAAAGGACAGTGTGTTACTTCATAGTGTATCAGGTGGGTTGGTCCAGGTAAAGGTCAGTGAGTTACTTCATAGTGTATCAGGTGGGTTGGTCCAGGTAAAGGTCAGTGTGTTACTTCATAGTGTATCAGGTGGGTTGGTCCAGGTAAAGGTCAGTGTGTTACTTCATAGTGTATCAGGTGGGTTGGTCCAGGTAAAGGTCAGTGTGTTACTTCATAGTGTATCAGGTGGGTTGGTCCAGGTAAAGGTCAGTTACTTCATAGTGTATCAGGTGGGTTGGTCCAGGTAAAGGTCAATGAGTTACTTCATAGTGTATCAGGTGGGTTGGTCCAGGTAAAGGACAGTGTGTTACTTCATAGTGTATCAGGTGGGTTGGCCCAGGTAAAGGTCAGTTACTTCATAGTGTATCAGGTGGGTTGGTCCAGGTAAAGGTCAATGAGTTACTTCATAGTGTATCAGGTGGGTTGGCCAGGTAAAGGGCAGTGAGTTAGTTCATAGTGTATCAGGTGGGTTGGTCCAGGTAAAGGTCAATGAGTTACTTCATAGTGTATCAGGTGGGTTGGTCCAGGTAAAGGTCAATGAGTGACTTCATAGTGTATCAGGTGGGTTGGTCCA
Source organism: Ammodytes marinus (assembly GCF_949987685.1). Lineage (NCBI taxonomy): Eukaryota > Metazoa > Chordata > Actinopteri > Uranoscopiformes > Ammodytidae > Ammodytes > Ammodytes marinus. The sequence continues at coordinate 15,188 of NC_137233.1, read as the reverse complement.
GGTAAAGGTCAATGAGTTACTTCATAGTGTATCAGGTGGGTTGGCCAGGTAAAGGTCAGTTACTTCATAGTGTATCAGGTGGGTTGGTCCAGGTAAAGGTCAGTTACTTCATAGTGTATCAGGTGGGTTGGTCCAGGTAAAGGTCAATGAGTTACTTCATAGTGTATCAGGTGGGTTGGCCAGGTAAAGGTCAATGAGTTACTTCATAGTGTATCAGGTGGGTTGGTCCAGGTAAAGGTCAATGAGTTACTTCATAGTGTATCAGGTGGGTTGGTCCAGGTAAAGGTCAATGAGTTACTTCATAGTGTATCAGGTGGGTTGGTCCAGGTAAAGGAGTTACTTCATAGTGTATCAGGTGGGTTGGTCCAGGTAAAGGTCAGTTACTTCATAGTGTATCAGGTGGGTTGGCCCAGGTAAAGGTCAATGAGTTACTTCATAGTGTATCAGGTGGGTTGGTCCAGGTAAAGGTCAATGAGTTACTTCATAGTGTATCAGGTGGGTTGGTCCAGGTAAAGGTCAGTTACTTCATAGTGTATCAGGTGGGTTGGCCCAGGTAAAGGTCAATGAGTTACTTCATAGTGTATCAGGTGGGTTGGCCAGGTAAAGGTCAGTTACTTCATAGTGTATCAGGTGGGTTGGCCAGGTAAAGGTCAGTTACTTCATAGTGTATCAGGTGGGTTGGTCCAGGTAAAGGTCAGTTACTTCATAGTGTATCAGGTGGGTTGGTCCAGGTAAAGGTCAATGAGTTACTTCATAGTGTATCAGGTGGGTTGGCCAGGTAAAGGTCAATGAGTTACTTCATAGTGTATCAGGTGGGTTGGTCCAGGTAAAGGTCAATGAGTTACTTCATAGTGTATCAGGTGGGTTGGTCCAGGTAAAGGTCAATGAGTTACTTCATAGTGTATCAGGTGGGTTGGTCCAGGTAAAGGAGTTACTTCATAGTGTATCAGGTGGGTTGGTCCAGGTAAAGGTCAGTTACTTCATAGTGTATCAGGTGGGTTGGCCCAGGTAAAGGTCAATGAGTTACTTCATAGTGTATCAGGTGGGTTGGTCCAGGTAAAGGTCAATGAGTTACTTCATAGTGTATCAGGTGGGTTGGTCCAGGTAAAGGTCAGTTACTTCATAGTGTATCAGGTGGGTTGGCCCAGGTAAAGGTCAATGAGTTACTTCATAGTGTATCAGGTGGGTTGGTCCAGGTAAAGGTCAGTTACTTGTGCTGTATCCTTTTTTGAGAGCAGCGGAGAACTCAGATTCACAGCATTAAAAATCTCTGAAAATCTCTGGAGATGTCCAAAAAAGGAAAAACCACTGATAAGGCAATGGAGGAAGACAAAGTTTTTGCGGAAGAAATGAAAAAACAGTTGGCAGACTTGAAGAAAGGAATGTTGGCAGATTTGAAGAGAGAAATAAAAAGTGAGAGGGAGACGGAGCGAGCACTGCGGAAGGCTGAACTGGCTGGGATTGTTGACGAATTGATTGGGCGTTTTGATGTAAAAATCAAAGAGAAAGTTGCTGCTGGTCTGAAGCCACTGATGATCGAATTGAAGGAACTTCAAGCCGTTAATGTGAAGAAAGATCAGCTCTTGAAAGAGCTTGGAGATAAAATTGATGATCAAGAACAACAAGCAAAAAACAGAGATGTGATAATAACTGGAATGGATATTAAACCAAGGTCGTATGCAGGTGCCGGGAATGGAGAAGAAGAGGGCGATACAGGGAATGTAACGGTGGAAAAACAAGTGGCAATGTTTCTGAGAAGCAAAGCCATTAATCTGGATCTAGAGAACGTGGAGTCCTGTTTTCTTCTCCCGAAGGGGAAATTCGCCAAAAAGCGTGCTGTCATTCTGAAATTTGTGAGTAGAAAGCATAAGATAAATCTGCTCAGTCAAGGCAAAAAGCTTAAAGGTGAACAGATTGGAATGAGTGAAAATTTAACCAAGAGAAAGGCTTATCTGGCCTACCAAGCGAGAGGGTTAAAAAAATGTGGACAGGTCCAACAAACTTGGACGAGAGATGGAAGAATCTTCATCAAAATGAATGGAGCTACACCCGAAGAAGCCAAAATTGTGCAAATCAAAACGGAGGAGGATTTGGATCAATTCCGGAGGGACGAGGATTAAAGAAGGCAAAAGCATGGACTTTGAACTAAAGGGATTTAAACTGGTTTGTGTCAAAATATAAGGTTTGAAATCGTAAATAAAATGTGCTCTGCTATTGATAACCTAATGGAATGTGTGACGATTGAAATTCAAATGAAAGATAAATGTTAATTATCAGCTGTGTGTTCAGAACAACCGATTCATAATTGGAAGACTTTCTCTGACTGAAGAATTTGTAAATACACTGCATGTTATGGGACTGTAGTCGAGGTCAGCAGACACACTGACTGTTTTGAATACTTTTGCAGATGTGTTTAGACTACTAGAGAAGAAATGGACAAGGCCATATCTGCATTGTCACAGGCAGAGAGGAAAATAGAGAACTAAAATTATCTGTGTATTAGAATGAATCTTCTTAAAAAAAAAGAAAAAAAAAATGTCTAACTGTAGTAGCTGTGTATCTGTGTATCTGAATCTTATGGCAGTGGGGGCGGGACCCGATAAGCCTTTGGCTTCTCCTGCTTCCCTTCGGACGATAACACAAAGTAATATGTATGAATATGCAATGAGAAAATTATGTATTATGTGTAATTGTCCGGAAGAATAATAATAAATAAATAAATAAATACTTCATAGTGTATCAGGTGGGTTGGCCCAGGTAAAGGTCAATGAGTTACTTCATAGTGTATCAGGTGGGTTGGTCCAGGTAAAGGTCAGTTACTTCATAGTGTGTCAGGTGGGTTGGTCCAGGTAAAGGTCAATGAGTTACTTCATAGTGTATCAGGTGGGTTGGTCCAGGTAAAGGTCAATGAGTTACTTCATAGTGTATCAGGTGGGTTGGTCCAGGTAAAGGTCAATGAGTTACTTCATAGTGTATCAGGTGGGTTGGTCCAGGTAAAGGTCACTGAGTTACTTCATAGTGTATCAGGTGGGTTGGTCCAGGTAAAGGTCAGTTACTTCATAGTGTATCAGGTGGGTTGGTCCAGGTAAAGGTGAGTGAGTTACTTCATAGTGTATCAGGTGGGTTGGTCCAGGTAAAGGTCAGTTACTTCATAGTGTATCAGGTGGGTTGGTCCAGGTAAAGGTCAATGAGTTACTTCATAGTGTATCAGGTGGGTTGGTCCAGGTAAAGGTCAGTTACTTCATAGTGTATCAGGTGGGTTGGTCCAGGTAAAGGTGAGTGAGTTACTTCATAGTGTATCAGGTGGGTTGGTCCAGGTAAAGGTCAATGAGTTACTTCATAGTGTATCAGGTGGGGTTGACCCAGGTAAAGGTCAATGAGTTACTTCATAGTGTATCAGGTGGGGTTGACCCAGGTAAAGGTCAATGAGTTACTTCATAGTGTATCAGGTGGGTTGGCCCAGGTAAAGGTCAATGAGTTACTTCATAGTGTATCAGGTGGGTTGGCCCAGGTAAAGGTCAATGAGTTACTTCATAGTGTATCAGGTGGGTTGGCCCAGGTAAAGGTCAATGAGTTACTTCATAGTGTATCAGGTGGGTTGGTCCAGGTAAAGGTCAATGAGTTACTTCATAGTGTATCAGGTGGGTTGGTCCAGGTAAAGGTCAGTGAGTTACTTCATAGTGTATCAGGTGGGTTGGCCCAGGTAAAGGTTACTTCATAGTGTATCAGGTGGGTTGGTCCAGGTAAAGGTCAATGAGTTACTTCATAGTGTATCAGGTGGGTTGGCCCAGGTAAAGGTGAGTGAGTTACTTCATAGTGTATCAGGTGGGTTGGCCCAGGTAAAGGTGAGTGTGTTACTTCATAGTGTATCAGGTGGGTTGGTCCAGGTAAAGGTGAGTGAGTTACTTACCGGGTCTGCGGAGGCGCGGCGCTGGTTCCTGTTGCTCCGGGCGACAGGTGTGTATGTCCTGGGCGGGACCTGAGGGGGGAGGGTCTTACTGCGCGCCACCGGCTTCCCTGATTGGACCAAGAAAACTTCAGTCAAGACCAATAAGAAAAGAAAGCTTTACTTAGATTCAAAAGATGATCCAGATGATTATGGTCAGGGTGTACATAGAGAGCAGACCAGAGAGAGAGAGAGAGAGAGAGAGAGAGAGAGAGAGAGAGACAGACAGACAGACAGACAGACAGACAGACAGACAGACAGACAGACAGACAGACAGACAGACAGACAGACAGACAGACAGACAGACAGACAGACAGACAGACAGACAGACAGACAGACAGACAGACAGACAGACAGACAGACAGACAGACAGACAGACAGACAGACAGACAGACAGACAGACAGACAGACAGACAGACAGACAGACAGACAGATAGATAGATAGATAGATAGATAGATAGATAGATAGATAGATAGATAGATAGATAGATAGATAGATAGATAGATAGATAGATAGATAGATAGATAGATAGATAGATAGATAGACAGACAGACAGACAGATAGATAGATAGATAGATAGATAGATAGATAGATAGATAGATAGAGAGACAGACAGACAGACAGACAGACACTTATGGCGTCCTCACCTGATTGGTCCGTGTTGGTGCGTCTCGCGTTGAGCTTAGACAGTGAGTCGTTGATGGACTCATAGTTCAGGTCAGTGATGTCACCGCTGGGCACTATGACATCACAGCTGAGTTTGGGCGTGTCGCCGTCCGGCCTGAAGAGGTTCACATCACGCGTCGCCGTGGAGACCGGGGGGAGAGGGTTCCTGGGGGGCAGGGCTGGGGGCAAGTCATCTGGAACACACAGACAATATATCAATTAGTCTGTCTGTCTGTCTGTCTGTCTGTCTGTCTGTCTGTCTGTCTGTCTGTCTGTCTGTCTGTCAACCAATCCTAAATATCCATACATGCTGGCTTTATTAGAAATGTTTACAGGTATTCATCATATCAGAGTGAGTGAGTGAGTGAGTGAGTGAGTGAGTGAGTGAGTGAGTGAGTGAGTGAGTGAGTGAGTGAGTGAGTGAGTGAGTGAGTGAGTGAGTGAGTGAGTGAGTGAGTGGTAAACGTGGCAGAATAGAAAACTATGATGTTAAACACATGTAGAAAAAGAGTCAAACCTTTGGTCAGACAGCCTGGTCCCAGTGGGTCCCCCAGCCCAGAGCCGGACCCCTTCCTGAGGTCTGCAGGCTCCAGGATGAGAGGGGAGCGCTTGGCTCTGGGCGGGAGGGAGGGGGGGCACTGAGACCCCGACGGCTGGTTCAGAGAGGGCTCAGACCTCTCTTCACTGCTGCTGCCTCCTGGGGGGTCCCCTGTCCGACTAGAGGGGGGTGTAGGCGTGTGTGTGGGTGTGTGTGTCTGTGAGGGTGTGTGTGAAGGTAACTGTGTGTGTGTATGTGCAGGTAATTGTGTGTGTGTCTGTGTGTGTGACTGTGTAGGTAACTGTGATGGTGTCTGTGCAGGTAACTGTGTGTGTGTCTGTGTGTGCGTCTGTGTAGGTAATTTTGTGTGTGTCTGTGTGTGTGTCTGTGCAGGTAATTTTGTGTGTGTCTGTGTGTGTGTCTGTGCAGGTAACGGTGATGGTGTGTGTGTCTGTGCAGGTAACAGTGATGGTGTGTGTGTCTGTGTGTGTGACTGTGAGGGTGTGTGTGTGTGTGTCTGTGTGTGTGACTGTGAGGGTGTGTGTGTCGGCCCGCTCTTGTCATGCTTGTGTCTGGACAGAGCGTCGTATTCCATCTGCAGAGCTTCAGCGAGGACCAGCTCCTTCTGGGTCAGACCCAGGCCCTCGAGGGACGGCCAGCCCCCCTCAGGGGGCTCATTCTGGGGCCGAGCCACCGACATGCTGCCCTGGAGCCGCTAGGAGAACCAGACAGGCATAGGTTATAGGGGAGAACGGGGGAATGTGAGACACCCACTGCATCTAGGCAATGGAACACATTTGTGGTCATGTGAGATTTATGTTTTCAAGCCCCTCTCATTTCCCCTTGGCCCTGAAAGAGAGGACCTCATGGTGATGTTTTTTCACAAAAAATTATTTTTTGCAAGTAAAAGTAAATTTTCTTGCCGTCAACTTAATCGATTGTTGTGCCAAAGCAAATTGATTCAGGTAGAAAAACTTCTATCATACGTGTTGATGAACTACCAACATATGAAACCATGTGATGATGATAACTGAAGATTAGCCAGTGTAGCTGAGAGAGGTAGTTTTTTCTCAAATTGTGGCAGTGGGGTAAAGTGAGACAAATGCTGTGGGGTAAAGTGAGACAGTGTCTGTGCCCACTTTTAATGAATCCATTATATTTGAGGTAGCAAGGAGACTAGTTTTAATAGAGACAATGTGGGCTGGAGGTGGGGGTTGATGGTTGAAGGGGTGTCAGCAAGGGCATGGTTTGGCACATATGTATGTGGGGGACAGAAGAGTGACCTTTAACTTCAATAGACTCTAAGAAATATGTCTTTATTCAATGAATGATCCCAATAAAACAAATGCAGAAAAAAGACTCAAAAGATGGAAAATGACAGCTGGGTCTTCTCCTGTGTTCTGAGTCCCAGGCTGTTCTAGCTGGTTCTGATTGTTCTTTGCTCTGACCCCCAGACACTAGCTGGCTCTAAGGGTCCTGTGTTCTGACCCCCTGTGTTTTAATCTAACTGGTTCTATCTGTCATTTAATGTTAATTATTGAATATGAATTATATGTTGAATTCGATCAGAGCTACTTTCAAGTGTTTAGAAAAATGTTTTTCTTAATTGACCAAACCCCATGATTCTGTTACTAGTCCGACATTAGTTTTGGAATATTTGGTTTCCAAGCTAGCTGTCTGAAACTACCATAACAACACATGTTGTAACAGTTAGAATCCTGAGTGGAAAAAGTAAGTGTCTCAGTTTACCCCACAGCCGGGGTAAAGTGAGACACAAGACAACTTTTTTTTTTAAACAATCAATAGCCCCTTTTACACAGAGATTGCGGCATATTGACGGAACGAAAGAGCGGCAATTTGCCGGCTCTGCTTGGTTAGGTGTTATTTGCACAGAACCAAGCAACGCCGGCCTGCTGGCGCATCAGTAGCTCCTTTTACACAGCGTTCCAGAATGAAAGAGGTGCTTGTAAACAGTGTCAGGTGTGATGTAAACATTTAGCGCCGCGCCGGTCAGCTGCTTTACAACAACAACACTGGCCGGTGAATTGAGAGCAGAAGTGCTGGAGCTTGCACTAAGAGGGCCGTATTTTAGTGTCCCCACGATGTGCCAGTTGATCTCGCTACGCGCTGAGTCCAACGTGTGTGTGTGTGTGTGTGTGTGTGTGTGCGTGTGTGTGTGCGTGTGTGTGTGCGTGTGTGTGTGTGTGTGTGTGTGTGTGTGTGTGTGTGTGTGTGTGTGTGTGTGTGTGTGTGTGTGTGTGTGTGTGTGTGTGACAGGTTGGCTGTGAGCGAGTCTCTTTGTGAGGGCAGAGATCTGCCAATCAGACACACACATACACACAGTGTGTGAAGTCACGTTACTGTAGACAGAAATAAAGTGTGGATATACGCTCAGACTTAGGATAATAATAGCGGCGGCGATCTGGTCACAGCCTAGCTTAGCTTAGCCTAGCTTAGCTTAGCCTAGCTTTCCCATTGTACAACTTCCCCTGGGCAGAAATAGACTTATTTGGTTATTTTTACTGGACATCAGGCCGCCGTGGTTAAACACACGTCCTTCAACTGCTAACATGGTCGCATGTTTAGAACGTAGGCTATGGAACGTCAAACGCCCCCCTGTTCCGCATCAACAAGCTGGAGCATTTAAACAGAGAGGCGGAACTGATTGTGTCGGCAATCTTACTACCCCCCGAGGTAGTAAAATTCCTGGAACAATCTCTCGCACCTTTCTTCCCCCATTCCGCAACGGTCGCATTTATACAGCAGGGCGACGGGCCGAAATTCCGGCATATTCCCGGCTTTCACTGGCTGTGTAAAAGGGGCTATATTTTCACTGCCCTTTGTCTTGAATAAATTCTGCTAATGCCCATTTCTAGGAAACATCCTGAATTAACGGTACATTTGTAAATTTCACTGATAAATCACTTTAGCTCGCATAGAGGAGAGCAAATGTAAAAAGTGTCTCACATTACCCCGTTCTCCCCTACTTTTTTTTTTTTTTTTTTTTTAGTGTAAAACATTTCCACAGCACCTTCATCATAGCTTCTCTGTGGCATATATTATACTTAAAGGGTCACTGTGTAGTTTCAGAGGAGGGGGTTTGTTTACATTCACAGAGCCTGCAGTTAGTTTACTAAACATATTTTCTCTACATGTAATTCTTAGTATTGAATAATTCTATCATCATAAATCTAATTGTTTTGAAGAACCTGGAACCAAACGTAAAACTAGAATATGTTTGTAAACCAAACTGTGGGCCCTGCTGCTGTAAACAACAACAGTGAAACAGTAACTTTTCAGGAAGCTTTCTAATATTACCTATTACCTTATGAGCTGCTAGGAGAACCAGACAGGCATGGGGGGCACCTATGAGCTGCTTCTAGGCCCAGTGGAGAGCACACATGGGGGGCCAGTTACCCTGAGGGACAGGGTGGCATGGAGGTCTGGAAGAGAGAGAGAGAGAGAGAGAAGACAGGGAAACTACAAATGAAACTGAGGCAAATGCAAATTTGTGATTCTGGGCTATACAAATAAAATGTATTTGATTTGATTTGAAATCAGTTTTATTTCTACAGCACCATTTCACAGACAGACAGACAGACAGACAGACAGACAGACAGACAGACAGACAGACAGACAGACAGACAGACAGACAGACAGGCAGACAGGCAGACAGACACGTTCCTCAGTGGGCTTCACAGACAGACAGACAGACAGACAGACAGACAGACAGACAGACAGACAGACAGACAGACAGACAGGCAGACAGGCAGACAGGCAGACAGGCAGACAGACTCAGGCTCAATGGAACAGGTTGTGTTAATATGGTCTCATTAAATAACAGGTCCCTCTACATAGCTCATCCTTTCACCAGGACACAGGGTTTGGTTCCTCCCCGCTCCAAGGCTTAAAGCTCTAATTCACTGGTGGGAATATGAAGGTGTATTGAAATATGAAGGTGTATTGAACTCTGAGATCTTATGAAGTATAAATGTGCAAACATTTTAGAAATTGGTTCATCCTAGCCTGAGAAAAGGCAGAAAGAGTGTTTTATGGTCTCACTGACTAACCCTACATTTTCCCATGAGTGACATCACACATGGTAAAATGTTGGGTTAGGATTAACAGGACAGCTGGGCCAAGGGAAGACTGAGGGAAGAAAAACCTCATTGGGTATCACGTTTAGAAATACAGCTCCGGAAAAAATGAAGAGACCAGTCTGTATTGTTCTTCAATCTTCATCTCTACATTACTTCATGGAAATGCTCTTTAATGACAAATGTCTTGGAATTTGGTAAAAATGTTGTCAGTAGTTTATATTATAAAACCAAAATGTTCATTCTACTCGATACGCCTATAAATAGTCCAAGGAGAAACGCTGAACATTTGGAGTGGTCTCTTCATTACTCCAGGGCTGTATCTGGTTCTCAGGGTAACAGCAGATCAAAGAGAGACTTTAAGACCTTTACACTGGATGAAGTTTTAACAGGAACATTGCCAGTGATCAGAGTGTCACTGGGTTTAAAGCACATTGGGGAGTTTTCAGACCAGACCAGGCTCACTCACTGTTAGTTTATCTGGTTGAGTTTGACATTTATACTGGTTGTTTGTGCTTGTTTCATTGATATAGTGTGAAGTTATTAAATGGCTGTGTGTGTGTGTGTGTGTGTGTGTGTGTGTGTGTGTGTGTGTGTGTGGCACATGTTGGAATCGAATCTAATGTAGATCTGTTCATAGGAAGGAAATACTGGGACAATGAGAAGGAAGGAACCAGAGGTGGGTGTGTGTGTGTGTGTGTGTGTGTGTGTGTGTGTGTGTGTGTGTGTGTGTGTGTGTGTGTGTGTGTGTGTGTGTGAGTGTGAGTGTGTGTGTGTGTGTGAGAGTGTGTGTGAGAGTGTGTGAGTGTGAGTCCGATCAGGTAAAAATAACAAACCTTGACCCTGATGGACTTATACAGTCACACACAGCTGAATAAATACTACGAGACAGAGACACACACACACACACACACCGAGAGAGAGAGACAGAGAGAGAGAGAGACAGAGAGAGACAGACAGAGAGAGAGAGAGAGAGGTGTCAGTGATTCTGGAGAATGCGTGTTGTAAACATCAGATGGCCTACTTTACTAGCTAACAACATGTCTGTTCACAGAGTCTAGGCTGTGTATTAACCCTGTTTACAGAGCCTAGGCTGTGTATTAACCCTGTTCACAGAGCCTAGGCTGTGTATTAACCCTGTTTACAGAGCCTAGGCTGTGTATTAACCCTGTTTACAGAGCCTGGGCTGTGTATTAACCCTGTTTACAGAGCCTAGGCTGTGTATTAACCCTGTTTACAGAGCCTGGGCTGTGTATTAACCCTGTTTACAGAGCCTAGGCTGTGTATTAACCCTGTTTACAGAGCCTGGGCTGTGTATTAACCCTGTTTACAGAGCCTGGGCTGTGTATTAACTACTACTTCACTAGCTAACAACATGCCTGTTTACAGAGCCTAGGCTGTGTATTAACTATGGATTATTATAAGCGCGCACACAGTACGGACAGTTTGCGGATCATGAGGAGATATTCACTGAATTTGACAAAAAGTGATTTTGACAACAAGCGTTCACACACACACACACACACACACACACACACACACACACACACACACACACACACACACACACACACACACACACACACACACACACACACACACACACACACACACACACACACACACACACACACACACACACACACACACACACACACACACACACACACTCTGACAGCAGCAGTAGCGCGCAGCTGTTGGGCAGGTGTTATTGCGATGTTATGGTCTGGACTGACTCTCACCTTCCTCCAGTCGCTCCGGGTCAGTCTGGACTCTGTAGCCGGGAATAGTGTCTGATTCTCGGGTTGAGATTCTGCCAGTGAGAGGGTCAGGCTCCGGTTCATCCAGCGTTCCCCTCACGAGCCCGACGAGCCGAACCCTTTAACGGGACAAACAAAGCTGCTGGTCCCGGTGTGAGTGCGTCACTTCCTGGTTCTTCCTATGGGATTGTTGTGGCGGAGGGATAACCGCATCACCGCACTACCGCACTACCGCCACCTACTATGCCGGAGTGTCAACCGCAGAACTCGTCCCATTAACTGAGACAGACTTAGAAATATATATAATAATAACAATGTAGGCCTCTCTATCTATAAACATAATAGGTTATATTATCTTCATTAAACCAGTTGGTCGTAAAAGGTCAATTAGGCGTTACAGTTTATCCCTACTACATAACATCTGTAGTCCTGTCGGCCCATGCACTGTGTATAGTCTGTAGCAGGGCTGTTCAATAGGCGGCCCGCGGGCATGGGCACTGTGTATAGTCTGCAGGGCTGTTCAATAGGCGGCCCGCGGGCATGGGCACTGTGTATAGTCTGCAGGGCTGTTCAATAGGCGGCCCGCGGGCATGGGCACTGTGTATAGTCTACAGCCTATTTCAGCCTTGTCTGTGAAATAAAGATAACTGGACAAGAGTTCTTCTGCTTCGTTCCTCTCACTGCATTTAAATGAATTCACTATATTACAGAGAAATATGTCTTGTTAAAGAAAAAGAGCACCAAGCCCATCCCAGAGGACCCTGCATAATATTTTATTTTAGATTAATATTTTTATGGAAAGTCCATGTGTCTTTCTTCAATAGCTTCTAATTCATCCGACCCAGTGTCTCCAAATTATTTGTTCACAACATTCCTCAGATTTAGCCTCTTAATTTTCCTCTCAAAGTGATTCATGCATTTCACTTTATGTTTAAATTAAAAAAATACGAGGTGTGCATTTGACTGAACCTGTCTGTCTGTCTGTCTGTCTGTCTGTCTGTCTGTCTGTCGGTCTGTCGGTCTGTCTGTCTGTCTGTCTGTCTGTCTGTCTGTCTGTCTGCGCTGTACCTATCCGACCGACAGATGGCGCCACAGACTGAGGCTGGCTTCATACAGACGCAGATGAACAACCAGAGCGTAGAGAGAAGATTATACACATAGATATACTATAGTAGAGAGAAGATTATACACATAGATATACTACACATTAAATACTATCTATGGAGAAGACATGAAATGGAAGCAGAACAGACTCAAATCTATAAACTGATCAGTGCTTAAAAATATATAGTTTAGCTTCCAGTGACTATCTCTTCATAACTAATAATTCCTTTGTACAGATGGTGAGATAAAACTATTCAAACATGATTCACACAGGATACAAGGGTTGGGAACACACACACACACACACACACAGAGAGAGAGAGAGAGAGAGAGAGAGAGAGAGAGAGAGAGAGAGAGACACTGACACAAAGTCTGTTCTGGTCAATATGACTTTATTATAATTAAGAAAATAATTAGAACATTTTTAGTGTCAGAGAATAAAACAAAACATCACAGAGAAGAGTTATGACCTAAGGTTGGTTACCAAAATAAAAGACCTTTAAAGGTGCAGTCAGTGATTCTGGAGAACGCTTGTTGTCAAAATCACTTTGAGGCAAAATCTGTGAATATCTCCTCATGATCCACTACCTGTCTGTACTGAAAAGAATCAAGAAATACACAGCCTAGGTTCTGTAAATTGGCATGTTACTATGTACTCTGTGTTACTGTATTCTCTGAGTCGACTATGTTGTTTTTTAATCTTTGTGTATACGTGCATTTTATTTCTGTAATTTCTTGTTGCCTCTTGAATATCTGGCCGGGGACACCAGATGAAAACTAGCTTCTTATGCTAACTCTGGCTCACTCACAGTCTGACTGTTGATTAGTGTGCAATGTCCCTGAACTCAACCAATACAATAAAGTGAGTAAATTGGCATGTCACTATGTACGTATGCCCGTTTACAGGCTGATAACACTAACAGCTTTTATTTTGAAACCAACCTTGAGCCCAGACCATATGGCCGACCTTCATAACATCCTGAAGCTACTGACACTTCATTCCTTCAAAATAAAACACAAGTTTCACCTTTATTAGATGTTCTGTTCACAGCTAAACATCTAGAAAGATTTATAAAGATCTGAGAATTACAGAATCATGACGTCATCAGCTAAAGGTTCATTCTGTAGAACATGACGTCATCAGCTAAAGGATCATTCTGTAGAACATGACGTCATCAGCTAAAGGTTCATTCTGTAGAACATGACGTCATCAGCTAAAGACTCATTCTGTAGAACATGACGTCATCAGCTAAAGGATCATTCTGTAGAACATGACGTCATCAGCTAAAGGATCATTCTGTAGAACATGACGTCATCAGCTAAAGGCTCATTCTGTAGAACATGACGTCATCAGCTAAAGACTCATTCTGTAGAACATGACGTCATCAGCTAAAGACTCATTCTGTAGAACATGACGTCATCAGCTAAAGACTCATTCTGTAGAACATGACGTCATCAGCTAAAGACTCATTCTGTAGAACATGACGTCATCAGCTAAAGACTCATTCTGTAGAACATGACGTCATCAGCTAAAGGATCATTCTGTATATCATGACGTCATCAGCTAAAGACTCATTCTGTAGAACATGACGTCATCAGCTAAAGGATCATTCTGTAGAACATGATGTCATCAGCTAAAGGTTCATTCTGTAGAACATGACGTCATCAGCTAAAGACTCATTCTGTAGAACATGACGTCATCAGCTAAAGACTCATTCTGTAGAACATGACGTCATCAGCTAAAGACTCATTCTGTAGAACATGACGTCATCAGCTAAAGACTCATTCTGTAGAACATGACGTCATCAGCTAAAGACTCATTCTGTAGAACATGACATCATCAGCTAAAGACTCATTCTGTAGAACATGACGTCATCAGCTAAAGGATCATTCTGTAGAACATGACGTCATCAGCTAAAGACTCATTCTGTAGAACATGACGTCATCAGCTAAAGACTCATTCTGTAGAACATGACGTCATCAGCTAAAGGATCATTCTGTAGAACATGACGTCATCAGCTAAAGACTCATTCTGTAGAACATGACGTCATCAGCTAAAGACTCATTCTGTAGAACATGACGTCATCAGCTAAAGACTCATTCTGTAGAACATGACGTCATCAGCTAAAGACTCATTCTGTAGAACATGACGTCATCAGCTAAAGACTCATTCTGTAGAACATGACGTCATCAGCTAAAGACTCATTCTGTAGAACATGACGTCATCAGCTCATTCTGTAGAACATGACGTCATCAGCTAAAGACTCATTCTGTAGAACATGACGTCATCAGCTAAAGGATCATTCTGTAGAACATGACGTCATCAGCTAAAGACTCATTCTGTAGAACATGACGTCATCAGCTAAAGACTCATTCTGTATAATGTCAAACTGACAACTTCCATAATAAGTAAGTTCTGCATTTTAATAGGAAATATCTCGATCTGTTTTTATTCTTTTGTTTGTGACTAAAACAGACAAACCATATTAGAACATAAAGCTTCTCTCTCCCTGTGTTCCAGTCTCCATACTATCTGTTTAGTTTGGTAGAAGAAAGATTTAGGATGTCCTGATTCTTGTGGACAGATTTAGGATGGTTAGAAGTACCCGGATGTCCTACTTCATCCGGCCAAGATTGTTAGTGTTGAAAAGTGCATCCTATTTGGGCGATTCTGACCCACAATCCAGTGCGCACCAGAAGTGACATCACATCGACGAAGCCTCCATATGAAAACAAACGGGGATGAGACGGATATAAAAGCAAGAGGCAGTTGTAGCATACTGCATTCTAACTAGATACTGTTTATGGTCAGATGTAGTATGGAGGAGAGGAGAGAGAAAGAGGAGGAGAGAGAAAGAGTATGAGAGAGAAAGAGGAGGAGAGAGAAAGAGGAGGAGAGGAGAGAGAAAGAGGAGGAGATTCAGAACACAGGGTTGATGCTTCAGGCACGTGTGCAGTGACTCACATCTCATTACTGACCTTCACATTAATATTTACATCAAATCTCTAATTACAAAGTTCACAGTTAATTACAACAGAGACGAAAGTTGAGATCCTGATTATGAGACGCTGATAT
>NC_137232.1:36707262-36709762 GCF_949987685.1 Ammodytes marinus | reverse complement strand
TTATTTTTGTTGAAAATGGTCTCAAAACGGCAACATTATCGCTTATCGCAATAATTTCTGGCGCAATTAATCGCACAGAAACATTTGTTATCGTGACAGGCCTACACACACACACAGACACACTAACTCTCTTTGTGTGTTTTCAGGAACTGGCCGAGTCAAGCTCCAGCTCCTGTCCCCGTCCCCAGTAGGATCTTAGAGGAGAGCGAGACATCGGTACACACACACACACACACACACACGCACACTTAACACACACACACTTTAAACACACACACAGACACTTTAAACACACACACACACACACTTTAAACACACACACACACACACACTTTAAACACACACACAGACACTTTAAACACACACACAATATATATACACACTTCACACACACACAGACACACACACACATAGTCACACCCAGTCTACCAAAGCCATACAGCAAGTATTATGTATTACCTAAATGTATCAAGTGTTTAAAGTCTGTTTTTTTTAATTTTTTTATTAAGATATATTTTTTTTGTCATTTTTATGCTTTATTGATAGTGTAGAGACAGAGTTGAAATGGGGCAGAGAGGGGAGTGACATGCAGAGAACGACCGCGGGCTGGAATCGAACCCGGGTCCGCTGCTGGCCGAGGCCCATGGGGGGAGGACGCCTTACCAACTGAGCTAAGGGCGCCCCCCGTTTTAAAGTCTGATTTAAGACCATCATGTGTTTGTTTTCCAGGTGACTTCTGAGTCGATCAACACCGACGTCACATCAACAGAACCTGGTCAGCAGGTAGTTTGGTCTGAATCCTTTACACACACACACACACACACACACACTTTATGCACACACACATATACACATAAACACACACATATACACACACACACACACACACACACACACACACACACACACAGACTTTATGCACACACACACACACACACAGACACAGACACACACACGCACACACACACAGACACACACACAGACACACACACACACACACACACACACACACAGACTTTATGCACACACACATATACACATAAACACACACATATACACACACACACACACTTTATGCACACACACACACACACACACACACACACACACACACACACTTTATGCAGGCACTAAACATACTTTATATACACACACACTTTAAACACACACAAACACACACACACATCACAATTGTCTGCACGTTCAGAGGCTGTCGATATCCGGTTAGAAAGACTACTTCACAGCAGACCCGGGTTAGAATCCAGCCCGGGTCGTTCTCTGCATGCCATTCGTCTGTCTGTCTGTCTGTCTGTCTGTCTGTCTGTCTGTCTGTCCGTCTATCCGTCTGTCCTCTTCACAGCAGACCCGGGTTAGAATCCAGCCCGGGTCGTTCTCTGCATGTCATTCCCCTCTCTGACACATTTCATCTCTGTCTCTCTACAAACACTGTCTAATAAAAGAAAAAAATGCCCAAAAAAATTATCTTAAAAAAACAAGTGAGTACAGTCTGATTGAAGACGATCGTGTGTTTGTTTTCCAGGTGACTTCTGAGTCCAGTAACACTGACGTCACCTCCACAGAGCCGGGTCACAACCAAAACACAGCAGGTGGGTCTCAGTCTGTCTGTGTGGATCTGGGTTTGTTGCTCACTGAAAGATACATACAAGGTTTCCCCCGAGAACGTTTCCAGAAAGTTTTGCAACCCTAGTTACAGTTAACACAATAACAAAGGTGAAGTAAGCGGTTTATTTATGTTAATATAAGTGTTAAATCGCTCTTTATTCATACAGTGATCACTTACATAATGTTTATTTATGTTAATATAAGTGTTAAATCGCTCTTTATTCATACAGTGATCACTTACATAATGTTTATTTATGTTAATATAAGTGTTAAATCGCTCTTTATTCATACAGTGATCACTTACATAATGTTTATTTATGTTAATATAAGTGTTAAATCGCTCTTTATTCATACAGTAATCACTTACATAATGTTTATTTATGTTAATATAAGTGTTAAATCGCTCTTTATTCATACAGTAATCACTTACATAATGTTTATTTATGTTAATATAAGTGTTAAATCGCTCTTTATTCATACAGTGATCACTTACACGATGTGCGCGTTTCATAAAGCCGATCTCTAAGTCAGCTGCTCTGCATGTAATCGGCAAATAAACTTATTGGAGGATCCCAACATTTTTATCCAATCACAAGAGAGAACGCTACAAACCGACACTCGTCTCACTCATATATAGTATATACACTCCATGGTCTCACTGCCGGTGCACGCCAGAGCAACAGATGGGTGAATGTTTATGCGCCTACAATGGCGGAGCAGGTAAAAATCCTTCCCTATGTCTGTTTTGATGGTTTTTATCATGTTTTATCACACTTATGGATCTGAGGTGATGCTAGATAAAGCTTTATATACTGTATATTGGTATTATTTATTTATTTTAGAGTCTTAAAAAGGTCTTAAAGGTCATTTCATTTGA
>NC_137232.1:36694762-36704762 GCF_949987685.1 Ammodytes marinus | reverse complement strand
GTTTTAGACCTCTTGTTTAATAATGATGTTTTGAGGCGGAGGATCCCTCCGACGCTCTCTGTCCGGCTCATCAGCACTCAGCTGTCTGTGAGTTGAGCTGGACGAGCTGCGGTGTGTGGAACAGCGATCTGTTCTAATCTCTCTCCACTATCAGACTCACTTCACTCATTTCACTTAGTGACTCTAATGTTGTTAGGTATTTATCTTCATCTCTTATCTATTGTAAGAGTTTATGAATGACTGCACGTACAGTTGTCAGATCGCGGACCCCAAACAATGTCGTTGCCTAGCAACTTGCTCGAAAATATTTAATTTTCCTGGGCGTGTAGACCCAATGCATTGTGGGGCGGTTGAGTAGGAAAAGTATACAATCGATTCATACCCAAAATCTTCCCGGAAGTTAGTACTCATCCGGGAATTTCTCGCATACCCAAACTCGCATACCCAACCGTCACATACTCAAATTGAAGTCAAAATGAGTATGAGTAGGACGTTAGTATGGCTTTCCGAACACAGCCTGAGCCCCAGTTTGTTTTACTTCCTGACTCTCTCTCTCTCTCTTCCTGCTTTTTAAACCAATCAGATTTGAGCTCGCGGACCCAGGCGCCTTTGAACAGCAGCCATGGATACCTGGGCACAACAGCCAGCTCACGGGCCAAGCTCACACAGGAGACGCCCAATACCACAGAGCAAGAGACGACGGTTAATAGCACCAACGAGCAAGAAATGCCAGTCAATGAAGAAATGCCTGTCGATTCAACCATAAAAGAAGAAGTACCTGGAAATACCATAGAAGAAGTGGAGGGGAGTGTGATGCTGTCTGATGGACTAGACACAGACACACACACACCGGATACAGACACACAGCCACACCAGACTGACAGGTAGCAGCATTTTAACATCTGATTTAATTTATTTTTAATTTTTATTTTTATGTACATACTTCCATATAAATTTGCTTGAATTTCCTTTCCTTTTTTTTTCTTTTTTTTTTTAGAAATATATTTAAAAAAAAAGTTATATACTTTTAAGCGATGCCCTCTCACAGGGGAGAGACTCGCCACAGTCATCCTGAGTCACACACACACACACACACACACACACACACACACACACACACACACACACACACACACACACACACACACACACACACACACACACACACACAGACACACAGTTTACACAAGTGAAGCTCCGGCTCATCAGTGAGCGGACTGATTTTGTCAGTTTGGTGAACAGTCAGAGTGATGTTGTTCGCTCATATCAGCGCTGCTTCAGAACGCATAGAAGGTCTCTCGTCCAATCAAATCACTCGCTCAGAACCACTGCTGTATAATTATAAATATTGCTAAAAAATTAAAATACTTTAAGGATTATATAGTCATATTTGAAAGCCTATTATAAAAGTCAGTTTGTAGTAGTTAATTTAAGTTTATTTTTAATTTTATTTTACGTACACTTCCATATTAATTTGCCTGAATTACGTTTTAGTTTTTTCAGAAATATTTCAAAAAAAAGTTCCATAATTTTAATGGTTTTGTAATGGTTTTGGAAAAAGTTAGAGTTTGAAATAAATGTTGTAATAATTAGAAACATTGCAACAAAAAAAAATACTTTGAGAATAATTGAATGTCTGTTATAAAAGTCAGTATCGTAATAGTTTAATATTTTTTTTTAAACTAAATTGTGATAATTTTGGGAAAAGTTTGAAATTTTAACAAACCTTTTTAATTATTATTTTTTTAACATTATTTTTCATACTTAGTGTCTCCACTCCCACAGTCTGTCTGTCTGTCTGTCTGTCTGTCTGTCTGCCTGCCTGTCTGTCTGTCTGTCTGTCTGTCTGTCTGTCTGTCTGTCTGTCTGTCTGTGTGTCTGTCTGTGTGTCTGTCTGTCTGTCTGTTAATCACTTACACATACTTTATTTAAATGTCTATCCTTGTGTTTCAGTGTCCCTCTGTCTCTGCTTTTGGCCACTCCCATTTCTGTGATGTCAGAGAACGGAATGAGGAAGTGGAGCGTCAGCACCAATGACACGCCGACCCTCCTCTCTAGTCCCGCCTCTAATGATGACATCACAACAACCCAGGAAGTGACCCGGGAACACACTGATGGAGGTAACTGTGGTTGCATTCCGAATCTCATACTCTTTCTTTTCTCTATTCTACATACTACATCCGACGATAAAAATAATCTAGTTAGGATGCAGTAGGCATACTATTGGGACATACTTTACTCTCTTATTTCATCATAAGATGGCTCCTTGATCTTGCCTCTTGCTTTTATATCCGTCGCATCCCCGTTTGTTTTTATATGGAGGCTTCGTCGATGTGACGTCACTTCACGTGCGCAATGGATTGTGGGTCAGAATCGCCCAAATAGGATGCAGTTTAAAACACTAACAATCTTGGCCGCATGAAGTAGGACTTCCGGGTACTTCTAACCATCCTAAATCTGGCCACTAAATCTTTTTTCTACCATACTAACTAGTAGAAAAAATAGTATGCGATTACCCTGATGTCCTACTTCATCCGGCCAAGATTGTTAGTGTTGAAAAGTGCATCCTATTTGGGCGATTCTGACCCACAATCCAATGCGCACGTGAAGTGACGTCACATCGACGAAGCCTCCATATGAAAACAAACGGGGATGAGACGGATATAAAAGCAAGAGGCAAGATCAAGGAGCCATGTTAGGATGAAATAAGAGAGTAAAGTATGTCCCAATAGTATGCCTACTGCATCCTAACTAGATTATTTTTATCGTCAGATGTAGTATGTAGAATAGAAAAAAGAAAGAGGAGGAGATTCGGAACCCAACCCATGTCTCATTCTTCTCCTCTGTACCAGTTGTCTCTTTAGGAGCCGAGTGTGACCTGCCAGTTTCTTCCTCCTCTCCGCGGGCACAAACACCTCACACAGGTAATAACTCCGCCCCCTAAAACACACCTTTAAACCAAGCCCCGACCTCAGCGATTTTTACCAGCATCCAATAAGGAAGTGACCACAACTGTAGTAACCAGGAAGTGCCACTGGGGGCTGGATGCAGAAGACAGCTATCTCTGATTGACTCCAATGTTAGACATGCCGTTTTCACAGCATTATTAAACCTATTTCAGGCCTGGATTAAAAAACCATTCTAGTCTGTATGTTTAGGTCATATCTCCATGACAACACTGAGGGGGGTGAATTTTTTTGGACCACGCTAGTTTTTATTCTTTTGGAGGTTAAAATGTATTGGCGCGATCTCTTGAGTGACAGCTCTCCGCCCGTTGTCCCTCACTTTGCCTCGGAGGTATACGTCAGCTATCTCCCTCCCCCCGACGTGAGGCGGAGTAAAAATCTCACAAAATGGCGACACACACAAACCAGGATTATTGGATGCCGTGTGAATAACTGAGGTCAGCCCGGATGCTACATCCATATTATTTACTAGGCTATGATAAAAACACACCTTTAAACATAACGCTGAGATATACACTCACATTTGGGGCGACTGTGTCTCAGGTGGTAGAGCGGGTCGGCCGATGATCGAAGGGTTGGAGGTTCGATCCCCGCCCTGCCAACTGTGTCATGGTTGTTGTGTCCTTGGGCAAGACACTTCACCCACCTTGCCTCGTGTGAATGTCGATAGTTAGCCTGCTATTGGTGTATGAATGTGTGTGTGAATGGTAACGTGGGAATGGGAACAGGTCTCCCTTGAAAAAGAGTCTTCGGTCTCAATGGGATTTACCTGTAGAAATAAAGGTTATAAAAAATAAATAAAAATAAAATAAAAAAAATAAACTCACCGGCCACTTTATGAGTACAGATCAGCAATATTTATTTTTTTGTAGTCGTGAGGGAAACAGTATTTTTAGAATATAGTAATCACATTTTTTTTGTCAATATGGCTCACCCTCTTCCTCTCTCATAAGCTGTATCCCATTCCAGAGACCGCGTCCTTCGAAGGCTGCGTTTGAAGACCGATTGCGTCATAGCGGCGCGCAAAGGCTATCCCGTTTGCAAGGCTCCTTGCAAGGCTCCTTCATATGCGGCCGAGAAATGCAGCCTTCGTTTCACGGTTTTGAAGGCTGCATCAGATGGATCCTTCACGGCCCAACATATCCCAAGATTCATTGCGTTTTTTTCAGAGATGGCATAAAATAAAATAAAAAATAACAAAACAGCAACGTGTTGCTCCATCTTCTTAACTTTTATCTTCCTTTCTTTTTTTCTTGTACTTTTTTTTCTTTTCGTCTGGTAGACAACTTATTTTTCTTTTTTCCTCCGCTGACAGGGCTGTCTCCGTTGGCAGCAATCAGGGTTGCTAGGCAGCACAGGAGCGGCAAGTCGTCACGCAAGGTAACGGCTTGTTACGTAAACCGGAAATGCTCGTAAACGGAGACCTGCGGAGACCGTCTCGTTTAACAAGGCTCGTTCGGCCTTCGAATCGGCCTTCACGGGCTATAGCCTTCATAGACCGCGTGTCACTGGAATGGGATATAGCTATTGTCACCCTGTGCCTAAGAACAGGTTATTCATGTGTGTGTGTGTGTGTGTGTGTGTGTGTGTGTGTGTGTGTGTGTGTGTGTGTGTGTGTGTGTGTGTGTGTGTGTGTGTGTGTGTGTGTGTGTGTGTGTGTGTGTGTGTGTGTGTGTGTGTGTGTGTGTGTGTGTGTGTGTGTGTGTGTGTGTGTGTGTGTCCAGGTTGTGATGTCACTTTGCAGCAGTGTGAAGAAGTGGCTAAAGAGCTGAGAGAGACGGCCAGACGAGCTGTTCACCTTTACACACAGGTACAATCAGTCTGTGTGTCTGTGTCTGTCTTTCTGTCCGTCTGTCTGTCTGTGTTTCTGTCTGTCTGTCTTTCTGTGTGTGTGTGTGTCTGTCTGTGTCTCTGTCTGTCTGTCTTTCTGTGTGTGTGTGTGTCTGTCTGTGTCTCTGTCTGTCTGTCTCTCTCTCTGTCTTTCTGTGTGTCTGTCTGTCTGTCTGTGTCTGTCTGTCTGTCTGTCTGTCTGTCTGTCTGTCTGTCTGTCTGTCTGTCTGTCTGTCCGTCTGTCTGTCTCTCTGTCTGTGTCTTTCTGTCTGTGTGTCTGTCTGTCTGTCTGTCTGCGTCTGCCTGCCTGTGTATCTGCCTTCCGTCTGCCTGTCTGTCTGTCTGTCTGTCTGTCTGTCTGTCTGTGTATTTCTACGTTAATAAATGTTCATAAAGACGATTACATTGTGAGAGTGAAGTCAACATTTCAAAATGGCTTCAGGAGTTTGAGACTAAAATGTCAATGTCAAGAATAAAATGTTAACATATTTTTGAGGAAAAAGGAAAAACTCTCTCACACACACAGAAACAAACACTCACTCACTCACTCACTCACACTCACACTCACTCACTCACTCACTCACTCACTCACTCACTCACTCACTCACTCACTCACTCACTCACACTCACTCACTCACACTCACACTCACTCACTCACTCACTCACTCACTCACTCACTCACTCACTCACTCACTCACTCACTCACTCACTCACTCTCACTCACTCACTCTCACTCACTCACTCTCACACTCACTCACTCACACTCACTCACTCACTCACTCACTCACTCACTCACTCACTCACTCACTCACTCACTCACACACACACACTCACTCACTCACTCACACTCACTCACTCACTCACTCACTCACTCACACACTCACACACTCACTCACTCACTCACTCACACACTCACTCACACTCTCACTCACACTCACACACTCACTCACTCACTCACTCACTCACACACACACACACCTTAATTGATCTCGCCAGTAAAAATAACCATTAAATAAACGAAAAACAATTCGAAAAATGATCAACATATATTTGTAATTTCTCCTCCAGTTGGGCAGTTCCGATCGCTCTCCTGTCATGGCATCTGTTCTGTTGGAGGCGTTTGATGTCGTTCAGTCCGAGCTGAAGTCAGTTCGCCCGGGTGGAGACAGTAGCAGCAGCCCCCGTGTCGGTCAGATGGACTTATTGGAGAAATACTCTGAGCTACTGCTGCAGATGACACAGAACAAACTAAACCGGATCTAAAAGAGAAAAAAAACTCTGTGTGTGTGTGTGTGTGTGTGTGTGTGTGTGTGTGTGTGTGTGTGTGTGTGTGTGTGTGTGTGTGTGTGTGTGTGTGTGTGTGTGTGTGTGTGTGTGTGTGTGTGTGTGTGTGTGTGTGTGTGTGTGTGTGTGTGTGTGTGTGTGTGTGTGTGTGTGTGTGTGTGTGTGTGTGTGTGTGTGTGTGAGAGAGAGAGGGTGTGTGTGTGTGTGTTTGTGAGAGAGGGTGGGGGTGTGTGCGTGTGTGTTTGTGAGAGAGGGTGGGGGGGGGTGTGTGTGTGTGTGTGTGTGTGTGTGTGTGTGTGTGTGTGAGAGAGAGAGGGTGGGAGTGTGTGTGAGAGAGAGAGGGTGGGGGTGGGAGTGTGTGTGTGTGTGTGTGTGTGAGAGTGAGTGAGTGAGTCTCAAAAGGGACACAATTCATTTCAACTTAAAGGTGTAGTCAGTGATTCTGGAGAACGCCTGTTTCATCAGTGAATATCTCCTCATGATCCACTACGTGTGTGTGTGTGTGTGTGTGTGTGTGTGAAAAAAAAATTCCATTGTTAATACACAGCCTAGGCTCTGTAAACTGGCATGTGTACTTAGCTATGTCGTGCCCCCTTTTGTTTACATACGAGTTCACAGAGCCTCGGCTGTGTATTAACACTGGATTTTCTTTCAGCGCACACACAGTACAGACAGGTAGTGGATCATGAGGAGATATTCACTGATTTTGACAAAAAAGTGATTTTGACAACAAGCGTTCTCCAGAATCACTGACTGCACCTTTAAATGAAGTATTACATCTAAAGCACCTTATGTTTTTTTATTAGCAGCTACGGCTTCAAATGACTCCGAACAAACTATGTAGGAGGGAGGATTTTAGGAGGGCTTTTACAACATAGCCACGCACACACACACACATACGTACACACACACACTCACACACACACACACACTCACACACACACTCACACACACACACACACACACACACACACACACTCACACACACACACACACACTCACATACACTCACGCACACACACACACACTCTCACACACACACACACACACACTCCATTGACCTCTACATATAAATAATGTACGGATGCTCAAAAAGGACAAAATTGATTCTTTCATTTCAACTTTGACTTCAGTGTTACGTTTAGATTTTAAAGCACCTTATTTTATATATTTTTTTTATTTTTTATTTTGTGTTTTTTTTTAAGATATTTTTTTTTGGCATTTTTACGCTTTATTTGACAGTTCAGAGAGACAGAGTTGAAATGGGGCAGAGAGGGGAGTGACATGCAGAGAACGACCGCGGGCTGGAATCAAACCCGGGTCCGCTGCTGGCCGAGGCCCATGGGGGGGGGGCGCCCTACCAACTGAGTTAAGGGCGCCCCTTAGTCAGGCTTTTACATTTTTTTATTTCGTGTTTCTGAACCACGATCACTGTGTTTGTAAATAAACTGTTTTATATTCTTAATAAAGATGTTTCCTAATGTTACATTTTTGGGATTTCTTCGGCTTCAA
Source organism: Ammodytes marinus (assembly GCF_949987685.1). Lineage (NCBI taxonomy): Eukaryota > Metazoa > Chordata > Actinopteri > Uranoscopiformes > Ammodytidae > Ammodytes > Ammodytes marinus. The sequence continues at coordinate 36,697,170 of NC_137232.1, read as the reverse complement.
AAATATTTTATTTTTAGGTTAAAGGAATACTTCACCCATACGGAACCAGCGTTCTATCACTATAAAATCACTATTATAATATAATGAATGAGGTTTTTCTTCCCTCAGTCTTCCCTCAGTCTTCCCTTGGCCCAGCTGTCCTGTTAATCCTAACCCTTACTGTGATGTCACAGTAAGGAAACTGTAGGGTTAGACAGTGAGACCATAAAACACTCTTTCTGCCTTTTCTCAGGCTAGGATGATCCGATTTCATTTATTTTTTGCACATTTATACTAAATAGGATCTCAGAGTTCAATACACCTTCATATTCCAACCGGTGAAGTAGGCCTTTAATAAAGGAAGTGAATTCTACATTTTTTCTTTTAACAAATTAAAGACACTGTGTAGAATTTCTTGTATTTTTCTCAGAACAGACTTGGTAGAAATATAATATTCATCAGTATGTTTTAGTTAGTGTATAATCTCTTGTTTTTTATGATCTTAGAATGAGCCTTTTATATCTACATAGGAGCGGGGCGCTGAGGCCGCCATGTTGCTAAGAAATGTTTTGGAAATAAAATTGTAAATATAATTCAAATATTTTTTCTGGCAATTTTTTTTTTTACATTTTCTTGTTATAGCAAACATTATTTTGTTAGAATAAAAATATTGTTAAAAAAGTGTATATATATATACACTTTTTTTTGGGCATTTTCAAGCTTTATTAGACAGTACAGAGTTGAAATGGGGAGACAGAGAGGGAGAGGGAGGGGGGATGACCTGCAGTGAAGGTCCACAGGTCAGATTTGAACCCGCGACCACTGCAACGAAGGCCGGAGCCAATATGGTACACGCTCTATCCACTACACCACCGGAGCACCCCTATATAAACACTTGTTTGACAACATTTTATTTATTTATTTATTTTTATATATATATTATCAATGTGTTTAAACCTTCATAGAATATAGAAATACGACATCATCACAGAAGTCTAAGAAGGTAATGTTTTCCTTTATTTTTTCCTTGTTAAATCCGTCTTAATAATGTGTAAATGTTTTACGATCAAAATAAATTTAAATAAACTTAAAATAAATACTTCAAATTACATTAAAAAAACTACGTGTGAATAACATTTTTTGGGATAATTGTATAATGTCTTATATATTTTTTTCTGCCAAAAGGATTTTTTTGCTTAGTTTTTTTAAGGGATTTTTTAAATTAATTAATATTTATATAATTAAAAAAATATATAAAAATATTTATATTTATCTGTATTAAAGGTGCAGTGTGTAATATGACATCATCAAGAAAGTTCTACAAAGTTCTAGAATGCAACGCTCCCTGGGTAACCCCACCCCTTTAGAATAATAACAGAAGCTACAGTGGCCTTCAAGGACAAGAACAATTCTAAATTTTAAACAATGCACCTGATGACATTCCAACTATGACACTTTCAAGATGGCGGCACTAGGCCTTGGTCCAAAATATGCAGAAGTATGGACATAAATGAGACCCTTTCTAAGGGAAAAAATAATTCAAAACATTTTTTTCAGCTATGATGTACTAAATTAAACGTATTTATGGATATTATAATTACTTTCTACAAAATCTGCTAGGAAATAAAACCCAAAATTCTACACACTGCAGGTTTAAATTAATTGCTATTATTGAATGTATTTATATCTTTTTTAATATTTTTTTGTGATTTTATATTTTTAATATTTTATTTTATATATTTTTTTAAATCAACTATTGTCAATGTAAAAAAAATAAAATGTGACGTGGCATCGCTTCTAACCCGTGATTGGCTGAGCGAGCCGGCAGCTGTCATCATTAGCCCCGCCCCTTTAGAATGACCAACAAAAAGTTAAAAACAAAAACAATCAATTCAGGAAGTAGGATATAAACAAACGTCTCGGTCCTTTATGGGAGGGACCAAGAAACATGGCGGCTCTCTGACACCGACACCGACTGCGTGTGTGACTGCAGGCCGCCTAAAGAGCCTCTTTCTCTGGGTAAAAATCATGCGTTGGACCGGTGGATGTGGCGGTGTATGTGGAGATTCAAGGCCGCTTTTCTGAGCCGCAAACCCCGCAGGAAAATGTCGGATGCAGGGGGTGCGTCGGAGCTTGTTCCTGGGCAGATGTGGAAGAGACACATCGTTCTTCAGCTCCACAACAGAGACAGAAACCAGCACGACAAATTCAGGGACTTGATTCGCGTCTGTAAGAAAATCCATATGTGTGTGTGTGTATTAATGTGTGTGTGTGTGTGTAGTAATGTGTGTATTGCTGTGTGTGTGTGTGTGTGTGTAGTAATGTGTGTATTGCTGTGTGTGTGTGTGTGTGTGTAGTAATGTGTGTATTGCTCTGTGTGTGTGTGTAGTAATGTGTGTGTGTGTGTGTGTAGTAATGTGTGTATTGCT
>NC_137232.1:36677865-36685365 GCF_949987685.1 Ammodytes marinus | reverse complement strand
GAGGCGTGGCCACTCTGTCAGTCTGGAGGAAGATTTGATGTGTCCAATGAGAGTCTGTCTGTCAGCGAGGATCCCGACCAGAGCAAGACACGTGCTGGTGAGTACACACACACACACACACACACACACACACACACACACACACACACACACACACACACACACACACACACACACACACACACACTGACACACACACAGAGAGAGACACACACACAGAGACACACACACACACACACACACACACACACGCACACACTAACAGAGAGAGACACACACACACACACACGCACACACGCACGCACAGAGAGAGAGAGAGACACACACACACACACACACACACACACACAGAGACACACACACACACACACACGCACACAGAGAGAGAGAGAGAGACACACACTCACACACACGCACGCACAAAGAGAGACACACACACGCACGCACGCACCAACAAACAGACAGATAGAGACACACAGACACACACACACGCACGCATGCAAACGCACAGACACACACACGCACGTACGCACAGAGAGAGAGACACACACAAAAAAAAATTCAGTTGTAATAGTTTTAAAGAATTCTTGGGGGAGACAGAGAGTGAGCGCTCTGTCTCCCTCCTGTGGCGAGGACACAAACTGCAGGACTTAAAGTAATGCGGTAGCCGGATGTTTCCCATGGCGACAAAGACAAAGGCGAGGCTGGACTCTTTAAATCAAATGTTCCAGGTTTATTTCAGAGGTTCCATTTGCAGACAAAACAGAGGACTTTACTGTACAGCATTTTAAATGCATTAATGTCCATAGGCCTGGTTAACTAGTGCAATAGACCACGTGCAATAGAGCAGTGTGCAATAAACTCAGGCACTTTTTCTCGCACTTTAAATTGTCTGAATGTTTTTATGTTCTAGAATTGCCGTGTGATGTTCTTGTTGTTTTAGCTTTGTCCAATGTGTAGGCCAAGGTTTTACTGTGTCATAGTGTTGTTGTCTACTGGTTAAGCAAAATGTAGCACAATGCCCAAGACAAATTTCCTTAACAGGACAATAAAGTTTACCCTGACCCCTGAAAGTTACCCTGACTTCATGGTAGCGTGAGCATGGGGGCTGTCCCCCAAAGGCTGGCTGTATACGCCTGTGAGCCGTCTTATATCAAACCCTTGGCCTGCTGGTTCTCCCTAAAACAGGCACATGGTTTCATATCACAGGTCCCAGCAACAGATGATGTTTAACTATTAAAAGGTTGTTCTCGTCTCTCACAGTGACCCCTAACATTTAAAGGCCTCACACGGTCAGCAACCTCTTGTATCAACCAATCAGTCCACTACAGTAACAAATACCATCACTCCATCAATTACAATTACAACTGGGAGAGAATTTCCAGAAGCTACGGTGGCCTTCAAGGACAAGAAGCTATAGTTACTAAAGATGGCATCATCCACCACTGCCTCAAGTCTTTCCTACAATATCAAGTGATGAGGTGAAGATGTATTTAGTTATTTATTCTATAGTACTTCTTCTTCTTCTTGGTCTTCCAACAGGTGCATTTCCCCAGGACGCCCACTGTATATAAAAACGTGTAAGGCCGTTAAGTTTGTCCGTTCTGTGCTACTGTAGAAACATGGCGGTGCAACATGGCGGCCTCAGCGCCCCGCTCCTATGTAGATATAAAAGGCTCATTCTAAGGTAATTAAAAAACTATAGGTCATACACTAATTAAAACCCTGCTTCCCACCCAGGAGGCCCATGAGCAAGGCATCAACGCTGTGAGCTTCAGCTGCAGCTCTGACCTGCTGGCAACCGGAGGGACGGACAGAGTGATCAAACTGTGGGAGGTCACTGCAGGTAAAGACACACACACACACACACCTCAACGCAAAACACACACTCTCTCACACACACACACACACACACACACCTCAAGGCAACACACACACTCTCTCACACACACAGACACACACACACACACACACACACACACCTCAAGGCAACACACACACTCTCTCACACACACAGACACAAACGCAGGCACGCATACAGAGAGAGAGAGAGACACACACATACACACAAACACACACACACACACCCCTCAACACAACACACACACACACACACACACACTCACTCAATCACTCACTCACTCACTCGCACACACACTCACTCGCTCACTCACTCGCACACACACACACACACCCACACACACTCAGAGAGAGAGAGAGAGACACACACACACGCCTCAACACAACCCAACCCACACACACTCAGAGAAAGAGACACACACACACACACACACACACACACACACACACACACACACACACACACACACTCACTTTATTATTATATTATTATCATTACGTCGTTGACATCGATGATGTAATGTTGTGACCTCACTATGACATCACAGGTCAGCTGACTCACAGAGCGACGCTGGACGGGAGCAGCGGAGGAATCACCTGCATCCAGTTTGACCCACAGGTGAGCACACACACACACACACAAGCACACACACACACACACACACAAGCACACACAGACACACACACACACAGACACACACACACACACACACACACACACACACACACACACACACACACACGCACACAGATGAGCATGGGGTCACACACACACACACACACACACACACACACACACACACACACACACACACACACACACACACACACACACACAAGCACACAGACACAGGTGAGCATGGGTACACACACACACACACACACAGGTGAGCATGGGTTCACACACACACACACAAGCACGCACACACACACACACACACACACACACACAGGTGAGCATGGGGTCACACAAACACATACACACAAGCACACACACACACACACACACACACACACACACACACACAGGTGAGCATGGGGTCACACACACACACACACACACACACATACACACAAACACACACACACACACACACACATGGGTTCCCGCACACTGCTACTAACATCAATGTATGATGCAGTGGTTTTCAAACTGTGGGGCGCGCCTAGGGGGGCGCCGAGTTATGGCAGGGGGGCCGCGGATATAGGGGAGAACGGGGTAATTTGTCACACGGGTTGGTTGTCACAATCGTTATTTCTCGGAACCAGAAGGCGCTGTCTGTGAAATTTTGGTATGTAAATATCCAGAATTGGGATCAGAGGTCACCTACATAGTCTTCCTTGGAGTTAGACTGCTGAATTTGAGGTGAGAGGACTGTTTGTGTTTTTCATGTCAAATTGAAAATATTTAGCTCCTCAGTATTTTTCTTCTAGGCTTTTACACAATGGGTTTATAACAAAACACTTGTTACCCATAAAAAGTGTGAAGGGTAAACTATAGTTTAGATTGTGGTTAGCAAGCTAATTAGTTGTCAGATGGTTGTTGGCATTGATGCTAGCAAAAAATTCAAGTTGGGGTTGGTCGTCACATTTTTGGGGGGGTTGGTTGTCACAAGTTATCCAAAGGCTACAGCCAGAAAAGGAACCCAATAACGAAATAAATTGTCAAGCTGTATCCTCACTGACACCCCAGAGAAGGAAAGAATAGAGCAGGAAAAGGCAGCTAGCATGCAAAAGAAAAAAGGGCAACAAAATCAAAACAACCCAGTGCATCCCAAACTAGACCAGCTGCCAAGGCTACAGAACGTTATGTAGGCCTATTTGTCAACTTGACAATGCAATTAAACTTTCAAATTTAGTTCTACTTTCTTTCCTTCTTTTCAAGATTATTCCCATTAAGATAACATTGTGACAAACAACCCCATAGTGTATGACAACCGACCCCTTGATGGGGTTGATTGTCACAATGTGTTAGGGTGTCTTTGATGATTAATTTCTTCTTTATTACAATAAGATAGAAAAAGTGAGGGGTACACATTTCAAGCCAACACTTTAAGCTTCAATGTAATGTAGGAATGACTATCGAAAGATGTTTAGGTGATGAGCAATTCTCTGTAGAGTAAAAAGTGTGCCTACTTACCCCGTTCTCCCCTATATGTTCTCCCCTATTTTTAGTTTGTGTTTTTGATATCAACATCATATTAAGCAAATGTAAGTTATCATACAATAAAAGGAATACAATGTTTTGGTCTGGATAGTTAATAGCCTAATAATTGAATCAGTTCATCTGGGAGGTAATCCAAGGTTAACTGATCACGTCACGTTCACGTCAATGGCATGCACAGTGTGTATTGAGTTTATTTAAAAATATTTGATAATGGGGCTGCCTTCAGTTGCCCATGCACTGTGTATAGTCTATAGCCTATTTCATTTTCATTTTCCTTTATTTATCCTCGAAAGGTCAATTGAGGGGTGGTGACCCTCTTTTACAATGACGTCGAGTTAGTACAGACACACAATATACAATGAGAATACACAACAAGCTTACAAAGAGACAACAACAAGTAAAACATTCAGATCAATTGAATAAAACAGAACAATAGCCTAATTAAAACAGTTACAAGTGGAGTGGGGCCGATCCAAAATAATAAGTGGCTAAAAGCGGTTTTTACCAAGGTCAGACCGGGCGTATGGGACATATAACATGAGCATGTCAGTTGAGCGGGTTTGATAAAGCCCATCTGAAATATGCAGCATTTCTGTCAAATAGAGCCTCGTCTGTGGAAAAAAAAGATAGCTGGACAACAGAGTTCTTCTGCTTCGTTCCTCTCACTGCATTTAAATGCATTCATTATATTACAGAGAAATACGTCCCGTAAAAAAAAAGAGCACCAAGCCCATCCCAGAGGACCCTGCATAATATTTCATTTTATATTAATATTTTTATGGAAAATCCATGTGTCTTTCTTCAGTAGCTTCTAATTCACCCGACCCAGCGTCTCACACAAATCAAATCAAATCAGTTTTATTTGTATAGCCCAAAATCACAAATACATTTGTCTCAGTGGGCTTTACATTTCATACAATATGATATATGATACAATATGATACAATATGACACCCTGCCCTTACACCCTTAGCTCGGCTGAGAAAAAACTCCCAGTAAAAACCCTTTACCGGGAATAAAAAATAAAAAATTGAAGAAATCTCAGGGAGAGTCGACAGAGTAAGGGATCCCTCTCCCAGGACGGACATACTGCAATAGATGTCATAAGTAGAGAAAAAATCACGAAGGAATTTGATCATTGACCAGGTGATTACATGGTAATACTAAGTAACGTGCAAAAGACACACAAAATTCCCTGGTATAGTGCAACTACCGGTAGTGTATCTTTGAAAGGAAAATGACTAACCCTTGTCCCCGTGGATCCGTGCTTTAGTCTGATATAAAGTGAGGTCAGGACTCTGTCTATGCTGCTGCTCCTACGTGAGCAACACTTTGACAGCTGATTATTCACATGATATTCTTTTTGTGTTAGAATTTTTCACAATTTGTTTGAATAAATAAGTAGGGGAGAACCAGAGCCGGCCCAAGCCTTCAGGGGGCCCTAAGCGAAATATGATTAGGGGGCCCCTCTCCAATGTTAGCGCTGCTGAAACTATAGATCTTTGTTAAATATCATTCACACACCCAGTGTTTTCCGCTAGTGCCTCCACTGTGCGGCTGTGCGAAAATGTTTGACAGGCGAGATTCAGATCCTCCTAGGGGGGTCCGGGGGTATGCCCCCCCGGGAGATTTTTTGAACCTTTTTAAAGTGAAATGCATGAATCTGGTGCACTTTGAGAGGAAAATTAAGAGGCTAAATCTGAGAAATTGTGTGAACAAATAATTTGGAGACACTGGATCAGATGAATTAGAAGCTATTGAAGAAGAACACATGGATTTTCCATAAAAATATTAATATAGTAAGGCGTCCCCCTCCCGGGCCGGGCCCAGCAGCAGACCCGGGTTCCGGATTCCCACCCGCGGTCGTTCTCTGCATGTCACTCCCCTCTCTGCCCCATTTCACCTCTGTCTCTCTGCACTATCAATAAAGCATAAAAATGCCCAAAAAATATCTTTAAAAAAAAATATATATATATATTAATATAAAATTAAATATTATGGAGGGTCCTCTGGGTTGGGCTTGGAGCTCTTTTTCTTTTACGGGACATATTTCTCTGTAATATAGTGAATGCATTTAAATGCAGTGTGAGGAACTAAGCAGAAGAACTCTGTTGTCCAGCTACTGTATCTTTTTTTCCACAGACAAGGCTGAAATAGGCTATAGAGTAGACTATACACAGTGCATGGGCAACTGAGGGCAGCCCCATTTCCAATTGTTTTTAAATAAACTCAATACACACTGTGCATGGATGTGAACGTGACATGATCAGATCATGCACATTGGCATATTTTTATATATAAAGCTCTGACTGGAAAGCTACCACTATATTTGACAGAAATGCTGCTTATTTCAGATGGGCTTTATCAAACCCGCTCAACTGACATGCTCATGTTATATGTCCCCTATGCCCGGTCTGAGCTTGGTAAAACCGCTTTTAGCCATAGTGCCCCTGACTCCTGGAACAGCCTACAACATACAATTAAAATAAATACACTCATAACTGTTAACCAATTTAAAATTATTATTTTGAATCAGCCCCTCTACACTTGTAACTGTTTTAATTAGGCTATTATGTCTCTCATTCAATTGATCTGAATGTTTTAAATTGTTGTTGTCTGTGTGTGTGTGTGTGTGTGTGTGTAAACTTCTTATGTATTCTCATTGTATATTGTGTATATGTACAAACTCGACGTCATTGTAAAAGAGGGTCACCCCTCAATTGATCTTTCGAGGTTAAATAAAGGAAAATGAAATGAAAATTTCGGATTTCCTCCCAGATGAACTGATTACATTTTTAGGCTATTAATTATCTAGACCAAAACATTTTATTCCTTTTTTTGTATGATAACTCACATTTGCACAATATGATGTTAATATCAAACACACAAACTAAAAAAAAAAAAAAAAAAAAAAAAGTTTTTTTTTTTTTTTTTTTTTTGGAGGGGGCCCCCCAGACAGTCGGGGGCCCTAAGCGGCCGCTTAGTTCGCTTATGCCTCGGGCCGGCTCTGGGGAGAACGGGGGAATCTGAGGCATCGGGTAATGTGAGCCACCCCCTGTATCTAGGCAACGGAAAACATTTGTGGTCATGTGAGATATATGTTTTCAAGCCCCTCTCATTTCCCCATGGCCCTGAAAGAGAGGACCTCATGGTGCTGTGGTAAGCATGTTTTTTTCACCAAAATAGGTATTTTGCTTGTAAAAGTAAATGTTCTTGCTGTCAACTTAATCAACTGTTGTGCCATAGCAAATGTATTCACGTAGAAAAACTTCTATCATACGTGTTGATGAACTACCAACATATGAAACCATGTGATCCTGATAACTGAAGATTAGCCTGAAATGCTAAGAGAGGTAGTTTTTTCTCAAATTGTGGTGGTGGGGGAAAGTGAGCCAAATGCTGTGGGGGAAAGTGAGCCACTGTCTCACTTTCCCCAACCATGAGGCACAAGTTAAGTTTAGTCTTAAACATAT
>NC_137232.1:36660365-36662865 GCF_949987685.1 Ammodytes marinus | reverse complement strand
CACTCATGCAGCCCCAGACCATGACACTCAAACCACCATGCTTGACTCTAGGCAAGACACACTTGTCTTTGTACTCCTCACCTGGTTGCCGCTCCACACTCTTAACACCATCTGAACCAAATAAATGTATTTTGGTCTCATCAGACCACAGGACATGGTTGCAGTAATCCATGTCCGTAGTCTGTTTGTCTTCAGCAAACTTTTTGTGGGGTTTCTTGTGCATCATCTTTAGAATAGGCTTCCTTCTGGGATGACAGCCATGCAGACCAGTATGATGCAGAGTGTGGCGTATGGTCTGAGCACTGACAGGTTGACCCCCCACCCCTTCAAGCCCTTCAGCAATGCTGGCAGTATTCATAGGCCTATTTTCCAAAGCCAACCTCTGTGTACGACGCTGACCACGTGCACTCAACCTTCGTAAACTGGGCCGCAGGGTGGTATTGCAACATGATAACGACCCCAAACACACCTCCAAGACGACCAGAGGCTTGCTAAAAAAGCTGAGGGTAAAGGTTATGGCCTGGCCAAGCCTGTCTCCAGACCTAAACCCTATTGAGCATCTTTGGGGCATCCTCAAACAGAAGGTGGAGGAGCGCAAGGTCTTTAATATCCACCAGCTCTGTGATGCTGTCATAAATGGGTGGAAGAGGGTTCCAGTTGCAACCTGTGAAGCTCTAGTGAACTACATGCCCAAGAGGGTTAAGGCAGTGCTGGAAAATAATGGTGGCCACACAAAATATTTACACTTTGGGCCCAATTTGTAAATTTTTTCTAAGGGGTGTACTCACTTTTGTTGCCAGCAGTTTAGACATGAATGGCTGTGTGTCGAGTTATTTTGAGGGGACAGTAAATTTACACTGTTATACAAGCTGTACACTGACTACTTTACATTGTATCAAAGTGTCATTTCTTCAGTGTTGTCGCATGGAAAGATATAAAGAAAAATGTGAAGAAATGTGAGGGGTGTACTCACTTTTGTGAGATACTGTATATTAACTATTCAGCGTTAATACAGACAACAAGGGAAGAAAACATTACGGATTCCTGCCTTTGAAAAGATTCCTGCAATATTAGAAAAAATATATATTTAAATTTTTTGGGGGTATTTTTGACCTTTTAAAAGGACAATTTTTAGCACATATTTGAAAATGTGGAGAGAGGGGGAATAAATGCATGGTACTTAATAGCCTTAAGCCTGCAGTGTGTAGAATTTTGGGTTTTATTTCCTAGCAGATTTTGTAGAAAGTAATTATAATATCCATAAGTACATTTAATTTAGTGCGTAATAGCTGAGAATTTTTTTTTAATTATTATTTTTCCCCTTAGAAAGGGTCTCATATATGTCCATATTTCTGCATATTTTGGACCAAGGCTTAGTGCCGCCATCTTGAAAGTGTCATAGTTGGAATGTCATCAGGAGCATTGTTTAAAATTTAGAATTGTTCTTGTCCTTGAAGGCCACTGTAGCTTCTGTTATTATTCAAAAGGGTTGGGGTTACCCAGGAAGCGTTGCATTCTAGAACTTTGTAGAACTTTCTTGATGATGTCATATTACACACTGCACCTTTAATGGTACACACACTCTAATGTTGAGGCATCGGGGTGAATGTTTGAAACATTTTAACTTTTATCATCCGACAAAACTTTCTGTAAACATTTAATTTTTTTTAATTAGACGGTAAAAGACTTGATTTACAAAAGGAGTCATGTGGCTAAGGAGGGTCAGAAAAATTAAGACAGTAACATTTTATTTGATTCATAAAAGGGGAAAGCACATTTAAATAGGTAAAAATGAACACTGAATTTAAAAAAAAAAGTATGATAAATGTGCCTGCAGCAGCCTCACTGATCGGTACAAGACCAGAGATGACTTGGGTTTATTCTGATGTTTCCAAACGTATGAATTTATATGTAGTTTTTCTTTGTGTGTGTGTGAAGACTCATGAAAGTAGTGGATTTTGCGGAACTATTCCAGTTGTCTTAAAGGTGCAGTGTGTAATATGACATCATCAAGAAAGTTCTACAAAGTTCTAGAATGCAACGCTCCCTGGGTAACCCCACCCCTTTAGAATAATAACAGAAGCTACAGTGGCCTTCAAGGACAAGAACAATTCAAAATTTTAAACAATGCACCTGATGACATTCCAACTATGACACTATTATGCACTAAATTAAACGTACTTATGGATATTATAATTACTTTCTACAAAATCTGCTAGGAAATAAAAACAAATATTCTACACACTGCAGGTTTAAAGGTACTTTAAAGGTACTAAATGGTCTGTTTTTAATTGTTTTGCTATTTCTTAAATGTCTTTAAAGGTGCACTGTGCAGTTTTCAGCAGAGGGGGATTTGTTTACGTTCACAGAGTCTACAGTTAGTCAGGAAGTCTGGAGATTCTGATGGTAAAAGGGAAAACACTTTTGATACTGTGGAATTTTCTGTTATTTATTTGTGGATCTTATTTTTATGTTATTTTATGTCTTGTGTTGACGTTCA
>NC_137232.1:36650365-36652865 GCF_949987685.1 Ammodytes marinus | reverse complement strand
TAATGTCCGTTAAAGATGGTTGTATAGGAGAAATATACAGACGCAAACAGACAAGGTTTAGTCAAATAAACACCTAATGTACATGTTGGACCTTTGATTTATACTAGTATGAAAGAAGACATGTTATGGAAGAGAGGGAGAGAGAGGGAGAGGGAGAGAGAGATAGAGTATGAAAGAAGACATGTTATGGAAGAGAGAGAGAGAGAGAGAGAGAGAGAGGGAGAGAGAGATAGAGTATGAAAGAAGACATGTTATGGAAGAGAGGGAGAGAGAGATAGAGTATGAAAGAAGACATGTTATGGAAGAGAGGGAGAGAGAGATAGAGTATGAAAGAAGACATGTTATGGAAGAGAGGGAGAGAGAGATAGAGTATGAAAGAAGACATGTTATGGAAGATAAATAGACAAACATCTAGAAATTACCCAACGCTTGAAAAAACAACGTTTCGGCCTGAAGTGTCTCATGAAATATAGTGGAGATTATGGTCTAAAGTCTGGCGCCTCTGTGTGTGTGTGTGTGTGTGTGTGTGTGTGTGTGTGTGTGTGTGTGTGTGTGTGTGTGTGTGTGTGTGTGTGTGTGTGTGTGTGTGTGTGTGTGTGTGTGTGTATGTGTGTGTGTGTGTGTGTGTGTGTGTGTGTGTGTGTGTGTGTGTAGCTCCTAATCGATCGGATCAATATGTGACTGTAGTGAGAGTTAAAGACTCCCCCGACACTGACACACTCTCACTCTGATGACTGAGGGCAGAATTACACACACACACAAACACACACACACACACACACACACACACACACACACACACACACACACACACACACACACACACACACACACACACACACTCAATTTGATAGCAGAATTACCTCAAAGTGTTTCTACAATATCTGTCAAATAAGAAGAAATACTGCTCATAAAAGATTACTCATTTAAAGGTGCTCTGAGGAACTTCCAGTGTGTGTTAATTCTAGCGCCCCCTTTGGACTAAAAGCGGTAGTGTTTTTTTACCACGCCAGCTGTTGTTCCTGGGTGAGCGTATACCCATGACAAAGGCATTAAGAACAACTATATAAAAATAGCATTCTTTGCACTGATGGTCTGGTTTGCTGTTAAATGTCATTTATGATCATCAGAGGAAAAATGAGACTGTTTCAGAAATATTTAAAAGTTCCTTATAGTGACTTTAAACCTGCAGTGTGTAGAATTTTGGGTTTTATTTCCAAGCAGATTTTGTAGAAAGTAATTATAATATCCATAAGTACATTTAATTTAATTAATTAATTTAGTGCATAATAGCTGAAAAACATTTTGAGAATTATTTTTTTTCCCTTAGAAAGGGTCAAGGACAAGAACAATTCTAAATTTTAAACAATGCACCTGATGACATTCCAACTATGACACTTTCAAGATGGCGGCACTAAGCCTTGGTCCAAAATATTCAGAAATATGGACATATATGAGACCCTTTCTAAGGGAAAAAATAATAATTAAAAAAAAATTCTCAGCTATTATGCACTAAATTAAATGTACTTATGGATATTATAATTACTTTCTACAAAATCTGCTAGGAAATAAAACCCAAATTTCTACACACTGCAGGTTTAAATACATTTTTAATTCTTATTTGTATTTATATATCACACTTATTTCAACACTAACGTTTTATTTGCACTATAAGTCTTGGGCCTATTAGTGCGTTTATTGGGTCCCGGATTTATGTGTTTGGCATTGTTGAGAGGAGCCTGGGACTTTCATTGCCAACTACTGCTGCTGTAAATGTCTTGCATATGTCAAATAAACAATCATAAAGTTACAAACGGGGGCGCCCTTAGCTCAGTTGGTAGGGCATAAAAATGCCAAAAAAAAAATTATCTTAAAAAATATCTCATAAAGTTACAGTATATCCTAGTCTGTGATACTAAATCATAATGTATTTGTCGATGATATTAAAACGAAAGCTGTCATATAAAATAATACATATAAATGAAATTATTCTCAACAATGCGATATAGAAGAAGAAAAAATGTATAATACATAGAAATAGGTTTGTTGGGGGCGCCCTTAGCTCAGTTGGTAGGGCGCCCTCCCCCTTAGCTCAGTTGGTAGGGCGTCCCCCCCCCTTAGCTCAGTTGGTAGGGCGCCCTCCCCCTTAGCTCAGTTGGTAGGGCGTCCCCCCCCCATGGGCCTCGGCCAGCAGCGGACCCGGGTTCGATTCCAGCCCGCGGTCGTTCTCTGCATGTCACTCCCCTCTCTGCCCCATTTCAACTCTGTCTCTACACTATCAATAAACCATAAAAGATGCCAAAAAAATGGTAAGGCAATACAAATCATAATGAATTCTTATGTTACCTATGGCTGTCAGTAATACACCAGAGCTAATTCTATCTTCGTTTTCTCACACACACACACACACACACACACACACACACACACGCACACGCACATGCACACACACACACACACACACACACACACACACACACACACACGTATTCCCTTACGT
>NC_137232.1:36634337-36650165 GCF_949987685.1 Ammodytes marinus | reverse complement strand
CGGAGACAATATGGTACGCACTCTATCCACTACACCACCGGAGCGCCCCAACTTTTTAGTGTTTTTTAAATCATATAATCACAATAAGTCCTTGGCCATCACAACGAGCCGCACAACAACGCTGGATAAGGTATGTTTGGTTAACAAAGCAAAGCCATAAACAACACTTTTAGTAAAAGTATAACGTATCCACCACAGCTGTCGTTTTTTTTAAGGTAATTTTTTGGCATTTTCAAGCTTTATTAGACAGTACAGAGTTGAAATGGGGAGACAGAGAGAGACAGAGAGAGAGAGAGAGAGAGAGAGAGAGAGAGAGAGGGGGGGGGATGACCTGCAGTAAAGGTCCACGGGCCGGATTTGAACCCGCGACCACTGCAACGAAGGCCGGAGACAATGTGGTACACGCTCTATCCTCTGCCAGTGCCCCATTGTTGTCGTTCTTATCCTTACAGTTAGTCATGATGTGGCTCTTTAGCCCATGGAAAGGCAAACACTTCTAAAGCTACTCAACCTGCCCCACAATGCATTGCGTCTTTTCAATAGACACAGAAGTTTTTTTTTTTTTTATTCTTTATTGCTTCTGTATACTTCAGTGTAAACGGTCCGACGAACCTCGCATACACAATGGATGGTTAAGTATACAGTATGTAGTATATACATGTTGAGTATGTAGGAGGGAGGACGTTAGTAGGGTTTTAGTATGAGTAGGACGTTAGTAGGGCTTTTAGTATGAGTAGGACGTTAGTAGGGCCTTTAGTATGAGTAGGACGTTAGTAGGGCTTTAGTATGAGTACGACATTAGTAGGGCTTTAGTATGAGTAGGACGTTAGTAGGGCTTTTAGTATGAGTAGAACGTAAGTAGGGCTTTAGTATGAGTAGGACGTTAGCAGGACTTTTAGTATGAGTAGGACGTTAGTAGGGCTTTAGTATGAGTAGGACGTTAGTAGGGCTTTTACAACACAGCCTAAGGGTTAGCTTGGAGGTAAACCTGTCTGTGTTTGTGTGTGTGTGTGTGTGTGTGTGTGTGTGTGTGTGTGTGTGTGTGTGTGTGTGTGTGTGTGTGTGTGTGGTAAATCCCTGTCAGCTGATCGATCATAAAGAGAGTCAACAGTCGACTCATTAAGAACTAATCACGGAGAAAATGAGTTTGGTTTCCCTGGAGACACAAACACACACCCACACACACACACACACATACAGACAGACACACACACTCACACACACACACACACACACACACACACACACTTAGAGGGAGCGCTTCCTGCCTGACTGACTCAATACTACATGCCTTTCTCTGAGCATATTAACACACACACATACACACACTCACACACACACACACACACACACACACACACACACACTCACACACACACACACACACACACACACACTCACACACACACACACACACACACACACACACTCACACACACACACACACACACACACACGCACACTCACACACTCACACACACACACTCACACACACACACACACACTCACACACACACGCACACACACACACACACACACACTCACACACACACACACACACACACTCACACACACACACACACACACACACACACACACACACTCACACACTCTCACACACACACACACACACACACACACACACACACACACACACACACACACACACACACACTCACACACACACACACGCTCCTATACAACCATCTTTAAAGGTGGAGTCAGCGATTGTTGTCAAAAGACTTTTTGCCAAAATCACTGAATATCTCCTCATGATCCACTACTGTGTGTGTGCACTGGGAAAAAAAAACAGTGTTAATACACAGCCTAGGCTCTGTAAACTGGCATGTTGCTAGTGACTGTCGGCCCTTTGTTTACATACCAGTTTACAGAGCCTAGGCTGTGTATTAACACTGGATTATTTTCCAGCCAACACACAGTACAGACAGGTAGTGGATCATGAGGAGATATTCACACAGTACAGACAGGTAGTGGATCATGAGGAGATATTCACACAGTACAGACAGGTAGTGGATCATGAGGAGATATTCACACAGTACAGACAGGTAGTGGATCATGAGGAGATATTCACACAGTACAGACGGGTAGTGGATCATGAGGAGATATTCACACAGTACAGACAGGTAGTGGATCATGAGGAGATATTCACTGATTTTGACAACAAGCGTTCTCCAGAATCACTGACTGCACCTTTAAAGATCTGTGAATGAACTGAACTAAATGAATGTGATGTATTGATGTCTTACTGTAAATTGATTGTATTTGTCTTTGTCGATGTGTGATGATGTTAATACGAGGCGGCAGTGTCGAAGTGGGTAGGGAGTTCGCCTCTGGTGTGCAGGGTCGGAGGTTCGATCCCCCGTCTCCCCGCCACATGTCGAAGTGTCCCTGGGCAAGACACTGAACCCCGAATTGCTCCCGATAGTTAGCTTAGTTAGCTTAGCATCCTAGTGCTAAGCCTACCCTGCGTGGTAGCTGCTGCTGCTATCGGTGTATGAATGTGTGTGTGACTGGGTGAATGTGTACAAAAACAATGTAAAGCGCTTTGGGTCTGTGATAAACGGATATATAGCGCTATACAAGTCCATTTACCAATACACAGCCTAGGCTCTGTAAACTGGCATGTTAATACACAGCCTAGGCTCTGTAACCTGGCATGTTAATACACAGCCTAGGCTCTGTAAACTGGCATGTTAATACACAGCCTAGGCTCTGTAAACTGGCATGTTAATACACAGCCTAGGCTCTGTAAACTGGCCACATGTTAATACACAGCCTAGGCTCTGTAAACTGGCATGTTGCTGTTGTTTATACACAGCCTAGGCTCTGTAAACTGGCATGTTAATACACAGCCTAGGCTCTGTAAACTGGCATGTTGCTAGTGACTGATTGTGTTTGTCACATTCGATGTGTGTTGATGCGTTCTCTCTCGTTCTGCGCTTGTATTTCTATATTTTTTTAATTGGACTAATTGGTTCCGAGCGATCTCCCATGAGCCTCGGCGGTTTCCTGTAAAACGCTGATAGATGGATATTCACTCAGCAGGAAGCTACTCGCTAATGGACGCTAATTTATGACATCACTAAGAGTGTGTGTGTGTATGCCTGCCTCCCTGTATACGTGCGTGCGTTTGTGTGCGCGCGTGCGTGTGTGTGAGTGATTGAGTGAGTGTGTGTGTGCCTGCCTGCTTGCCTCCCTGCCTGTGTGCGTGCGTGCGTGCATGTGTTTGTGTGTATCCGTGTTTCCTCTGTGTCTGTGTGTGTGTGTGTGTGTGTTTATTTCCTCTGTGTGTGCGTGCAAGCCTGCCTGCGTGTGTGTGTGTGTGTGTGTGTGTGTGTGTGTGTGTGTGTGTGTGTGTGTGTGTGTGTGTAGGGTGAGGCAGAAAGCTTACGTTGATAGACAGTAGCACACTATTTACACTGTGGAGTTAAAACATTTGGAAACATTTCACTGACTCTGTTTATCTCTCTGTGTTTCAGGGTGTTTAAGAAGGCCAGCCCTAATGGAAAGGTGAGGATGCTTCATTTTAAACTGTCTATTAAAGGTGCTCCAAGGAACTTTCAGTGTGTGTTAATTCTAGCGCCCCCCTTTGGACAAAAGCGGTAGTGTTTTTACTACAGCAGCTGTTGTTCCTGGGTGAGCGTATATACCCATGACAAAGGCATTAAGAAAAACTATATAAAAAATAGCATTCTTTGCACTGATGGTCTGGTTTTGCTGTTACATGTAATTTATGATCATCAGAGGAGAAAAATTAGACTGTTTCAGAAATATTAAAAAAGTTCCTTGTAGCAGCTTTAACTTGGCTCTCAGGCCGTATTTACGCTGCCTAGTCTTGAGCCCAAATCATATATCCGGCCATATTTTGACTGCCTGCTTATATCTACTTTCAAAAGGCTTGAAGGTGTTTTGTGTGAACAAAACAAGAGTCAACTGTCGACTCATTAAGAACTAATCACGGAGAAAATGAGTTTCCCTGGAGACACAAACACACACACACACACACACACACACACACACACACACACACACACACACACACACACACATGTTTGTGAACAAAACACCTTTTAAAAGCGACCCATATCCAGTACCGATATTTTATATATTTTTAGTTTTTTCATAAGGCTTTGTGAATTTTGTACATATCAGAGTATTAAATATAAATAATTTGAATCTGAATGTGGGCGACTGTGTCTCAGGTGGTAGAGCGGGTCGGCTGATGATCAAAGGGTTGGAGGTTCGATCCCCGCCCTGCCACTTGTGTCATAGTTGTTGTGTCCTTGGGCAAGACACTTCACCCACCTTGCCTCATGTGCATGTCGATAGTTAGCCTGCTGCTATCGGTGTATGAATGTGTGTGTGAATGGTAACGTGGGAAAGGAAAACAGGTCTCCCTTGCAAAAGAGTCTCCGGTCTCAATGGGATTTACCTGTAGAAATAAAGGTTAAAAAAAATAAAAAAAAATAAATGTGTATTATGATAATTAAGAGCCGTTGAATAAGTGGTGCAGGGGAATACATAAGCTTCGGCTTCCTCTCACTCCTTCTCGGACAAAGACACTACATCTATTTTATAAATATTGTTAATTATTGTCGTTTCGTGTGATGTGTATGATGTCTTACTTGCTTTTTATTTTTTGTTCGAAATAAAGAAGAAATAATTAAATGAACGAATGAATGAAATACCGTCAAGGTCAAGGTCACTTTTATTTACATAGCACCTTATAAGAACCTAAATTCACCAAAGTGCTTTACATAAAATACATAAATTAAAATACAACAGCACACATTAAAAAACACTTCAGCAATGACACAAAACAATTCATTACCGTAACTCACTGTAATTAAGCTTCCTCAGTCATTGTTATGCTGATTCTGATTGGTTGATGAGAAGAGCTGTCTTGTGATTGGTTGATATTCCCTCCTCCAGCTGACTGTGTATCTCGGGAGGAGAGACTTCGTGGACCAGGTGGATCTGGTGGAGGCTGTCGGTGAGATAACGTTTAATCATCATCACCTTTTATTATTAGACTCAAGGTGCATTTAAAAGACATACAGTACACACACACACACACACACACACACACACACACACACACACGTTCGTTTTTTTTTTATCGTTTTCACTTGTTCAAAAATCTTTATTCAGTTTGGTGAAATGTCCTCCTGCACTCTAACACATTATCTTTGGCTAGCTCGCACAACACACCTTAAACTTTCCTGTTCATCTAGTTTTATACGTAAATATTTGAAGTTATTTCGTCCAAATGAGAGACAAAAAAACGACCCAAAACGGACGTCCTTTTGGGGGTTTTTGTGCTCTTGGCTTTACGCCCCAAAGAAGTGCCAAAAAAATGTTGTAAAAAATACGCTCACGTGACAAGTAATAATAATAATAATGGATTGGATTTATATAGCGCTTTTCTAGTCACTCAAAGCTCTTTACAGGGTTCCAGGTTCCATTCATTCACACACAGTCATACCGGTGGCGGAAGCGTGGCTGCCATTCAGCGCCTACGGCCCCTCCGACCACCACCTAAAACATACAGCAGTCATACACATTCACACCAGGCAAGGTGGGTGAAGTGTCTTGCCCAAGGACACAACGACCATGACACAGGTGGCAGGGCGGGGATCGAACCTCCAACCCTTGGATCATTGGCCGACCCGCTCTACCACCTGAGACACAGTCGCCCCAAACAGTCTGCTTGTCTGTCTGTCTGTCTGTCTGTCTGTCTGTCTGTCCGTCCGTCTGTCTCTCTGTCTGTCTATTGTTCTGTCTGTCTCTCTGTCTGTCTGTCCGTCTGTCCGTCTGTCTGTCTGTCTGTCTGTCCGTCTGACTGTCTGTCTGTCTGTCTGTCTGTCTGTCTGTCTGTCCGTCTGACTGTCTGTCTGTCTGTCTGTCTGTCCGTCTGTCTGTCTGTCTGTCTGTCTATTGTTCTGTCTGTCTCTCTGTCCGTCTGTCCGTCTGTCTGTCTGTCTGTCTGTCTGTCTATTGTTCTGTCTGTCTGTCTGTCCGTCTGTCTGTCCGTCTGTCCGTCTGTCCGTCTGTCTGTCCGTCTGTCTGTCCGTCTGTCTGTCCGTCTGTCCGTCTGTCTGTCTGTCTGTCTGTCTGTCCGTCTGTCCGTCTGTCTGTCCGTCTGAAGAATAATTTAAATGTCTGTTTTCTTTTCCTTCCTACAGACGGAGTCATCTTGATCGACCCGGAGTATCTGAAGGAGAGGAAAGGTTAGTTAGAGTCAGGTACTTGTCTTTTCTCTCCCTCTCTCTCCCTCCCTCTCTCTCTCTCTCCCTCCCTCTCTCTATCTCCCTCTTCCTCTCTCTCTCTATCTCCCTCTCCCTCTCTCTCTCTGTTTCTCTCTCTCTCCTCTCTTTGTCTCTCTCTTTCTGTCTCTCTCTATCTTCCTCTCCCTCTCTCTCTCTCTCTGTTTCTCTCTCTCTCTCCTCTCTGTCTCTCTCTTTCTGTCTCTCTCTATCTCCCTCTCCCTCTCTTTCTCTCTCTCTCGCCTCTCTTTGTCTCTCTCTTTCTGTCTCTCTCTCTCTCTCTCCATCTTTCCCCCTCTCTTTCTTTCTCTACCTCCCTCTCTCTCTCTCTCTTTCTGTCTCTCTCTCTCTCTCTCCATCTTTCCCCCTCTCTTTCTTTCTCTACCTCCCTCTCTCTCTCTCTCTCTCTCTCTCCCTTTCTCCAAAAACATCCATTAAATCTCTTAAAAGTACGTCTGAAACATCGATTTACCAAAGATTCAGACCAAACACTGAATTCAGTTTGTTAAAGAGTCCACAGAAAATTCTGTCTTTTTTTTTTTTAAATATAATTTTTGGGCATTTTTTATGATTTACTATACAGAGAACGACCCGGGCTGGATTCTAACCCGGGTCTGCAGTGAAGAGGACTGAGACTCTATGGGGGGGGGGGGGGATGAGGGGAGGGGGGGAGTGGGGGGAGTGGGGGGTTTAAATAATGTTGATACACAGAGATATATATATTTTTTTGTCATTGTTATGCTTTATTGATAGTGTAGAGACAGAGTTGAAATGGGGCAGAGAGGGGAGTGACATGCAGAGAACGACCGCGGGCTGGAATCGAACCCGGGTCCGCTGCTGGCCGAGGCCCATGGGGGGGGGGGGGGGACGCCCTACCAACTGAGCTAAGGGCGCCCCCTTGTTGATATACAGCTCACTCCAAATGTTCAGTGTCTCTCGTTTGACTATTTAGAGGCATATGTTTGAGTAGAATGAACATTTTGGTTTTGCTCCATAAACTATCGACAATACATCAAACGGATTCCGTGCTCTACCAACTGAGCCACAGTCGGCAGTTGGTAGAGCGGGTCGGCCGATGATCGAAGAGTTGGAGGTTCGATCCCCGCCCTGCCACCTGTGTCATGGTTGTTGTGTCCTTGGGCAAGACACTTCACCCACCTTGCCTCGTGTGAATGTCGATAGTGAGCCTGCTGCTATCGGTGTATGAATGTGTGTGTGAATGGTAACGTGGGAAAGGAAAACAGGTCTCCCTTGAAAAAGAGTCTCCGGTCTCAATGGGATTTACCTGTAGAAATAAAGGTTAAAAAAAAATAAAAAATTAAGAGCATTTTTCAATAGGTAATGTAGAGACGAAGATTGACGAAAATTCCAGACTGGGCTCTTAATTTTTTCCAGAGCTGTATATAATTGTAAGTAATTTTTCCCTCTCCTCTCGTCCCCTTCAGTGTTCGTGACCCTGACGTGTGCGTTTCGATACGGCCGGGAGGATTTGGACGTCCTGGGTCTGACGTTCAGGAAGGATTTGTTTGTGGCGAACGTCCAGGCCTTTCCCCCGCTGCCCGACGAGAAGAAAAGCCTCACGAGACTCCAGGAACGACTCATCAAGAAGCTGGGAGAACACGCTCACCCCTTCACATTCGAGGTAATCTGCGGTCTCCGAAATTCTTGTATTTTTTTATTTATTTTTTTACTTATAATGGCCCTAATATCTGCGATCTTGGAAATTCCTGCATTGTAACTGTAACCCCAAATCCACTAAATCCTTCTGATGTAATGTGTAGACTTGGGTTGCGTTCCGAATCTCCTCCTCTTTCTTTTTTCTATTCTACATACTATATCCGACGATAAAAATAATCTAGTTAGGATGCAGTAGGCATACTATTGGGACATACTTTACTCTCTTATTTCATCATAACATTGCGCCTTGATCTTGCCTCTTGCTTTTATATCCGTCGCATCCCTGTTTGTTTTCATATGGAGGCTTCGTCGATGTGCACTGGATTGTGGGTCAGAATTGCCCAAATAGGATGCAGTTTTCAACACTAACAATCTTGGCCGCATGAAGTAGGACATCCGGGTACTTCTAACCATCCTAAATCTGGCCACAAGAAATCTTCTTTCTACATACTATATAGTAGAAAGTATGCCATTCGGAACGCAACCTTGGTTTCATGATAGTAAAGCATCTAAAAAGAGTTAGGCAGGTAAGTATTATTTATTAAAACCTTTATCTATAGGCTACAGGTAAATCCCATTGAGACCGAAGACTTTTTTACAAGGGAGACCTGTTTCCCATTCCCACGTTACCATTCACACACACATTCACACACCGATAGCAGGCTAACTATCTGGAGACATTTAGGGTTCAGTGTTTCTATTAATGGGCTATGCTCTGGTTCTTATGACACAATAAGTATTTTGAACCAATCACAGCAGTTCTCTTCCCAGACGTTCTATAAAAACAATAACTGTTTTTCTCACAAATCCCTCCCTGCACTCAAGTAAAATGTTCTGGTCGTGTGATTGGCTCGGGGGTTTGCACATCGATTCGCTACGGTCCATCGCCCTCTATAAGCACAACCAGATACCAGTGCAAAGTTTAAACTGTAGACTTTTTGGTTCTCTAACAGAATAAACTTAGTATTGATGTAATAGTTTTTATTTTAACAAGTTATCAGGGGTTAGCGCGAACGCAATCCCCCACAACATGAAACAAATCATTTTGCTTTGTGTGTTTCCAGATTCCTCTGAACCTGCCGTGTTCCGTCACCTTACAGCCGGGGCCCGAGGACACCGGGAAGGTGAAGTCTAAACATCGTTTATTTAAAGCTGTGAAAGAATTTTAAAGAAATAAACTTTTATTTTCTCACCTTTCTGTTTTCCCTCCATCTGAGCTGCTTAAAGGAATACTTCACCCATACGGAACCAGCGTTCTATCATTATAAAATCACTATTATAATATAATGAAGGAGGTTTTTCTTCCCTCAGTCTTCCCTCAGTCTTCCCTTGGCCCAGCTGTCCTGTTAATCCTAACCCTTACTGTGATGTCACAGTAAGGAAAATGTAGGGTTAGACAGTGAGACCATAAAACACTCTTTCTGCCTTTTCTCAGGCTAGGATGATCCGATTTCAATTTTTTTTGCACATTTATACTTCATAGGATCTCCGAGTTCAATACACCTTCATATTCCAACCAGTGAAGTAGGCCTTTAAGTTTTTTTCCCTTTTAACTTGTAATTTAAATTTTAAATTTTAATTATTTTTTTGCTTGTTTTAATTGTCTTTTTAATGCAATCAGTGTACGCAAAAAAAAAAATTCTGGCAATTTGTCTGCCTCTATTCTCCTTTGTTTTTATATTTTCTCTTTAACGCAATTTTTAATGTCTTATCCTGAGATATTGTATGTCCCTGTAAAGTACTTTGAATTACGCTATATAAATAAACTTGCCTTACCTTTAGTATTAGTCAATGTTTCACTGAATAGTATTGTATCATTGTCCGAAAACTGTTCTTCTTTTTCACCCACCTAAATGTATGTCTTTTTCTCATGTCTGTGCTTTCTTCTTGTCTTGTATTTTATTCATTCTTTTTTTCATTTCATTTATTTATTACGGCTCACGGCCATAGCACATGGCATGGAGCACACAATTCAACTGAAATCATTACAAAACAAAACAATGGTGCACGGCAAGGAAAAACAAAACAAAACAAAACAAAAACATCATTTAAACAATGGCAAAACATTTCTCAAAAAGGCACCTGTTTTAACAATAACCCCCTGGCCTACTTGCCCTCAAAAGCGAAATCAATTTGGTCATGGATGGAAAATAAACATAATAATTTGGCAGATACTTTTTTCTATAATACATTACATCCACATTTTTACACTCAAAAAGTACATGGTATTCGTCTCCAACACAATTAGCATCACAAAGGTTGCATATTCTTTGATTTCTTTCCAGCCCTTTGTATCTTCTAGCTGCTGCCATTTTGGCCAGGCCTTGCTCGGAAAAGAGGTCATTTGACCTCAAGCAATTTTGCCTGGTTAAATAAAGGTTAAATAAAATAAAAGTATTCAGGAAATAAACGTATATTTTCCTCCTCATCTGTGTTGTGTTCCTCAGGCCTGTGGCGTTGACTTCGAGGTGAAAGCTTTCTGCGCTGAGAATGTTGAAGAAAAAATTCACAAAAGGTAAAAGTGTGTTTGGAACAAAGAGATGAATAATGAACGACTTGGTTGTGTGAAGTTGAGACTGTGTTTCCCTCGCGTCAGCTTGCTTCACAGTTTGCAGTTGCACGCTTTTGTTATAAATATACGTATATATATGCAGTAACACACACACACACACACACACACACACACACACACACACACACACACACACACACACACACACACACACACACACACACACACACACACACACACACACACGCAGCCAAAATCTCTCCGAATTACTGAAGTTGAAAGACCTTCCTTCTTCATCCATGCTTCCAGCTATCATGACCGCTGGCTTTTCTTCAATGTTGCTCATTTCATTGCTATTTTTCTTCCAACTTTTATCATTTCCAATGATCATAATCGTTTGATTGCCCTGCCCTATATTTGTCCTCCATCTGTTTTATATATTTAAATATCATCTAGTTCCATGTAATGTTTTCTTAGCATTTCTATTTTTTCTTGTATCTTCTTGATTTTTTAATGGATCCATTTCAACACTGGACAAATTTAAATTTCGAATGTTGTGTTGGTTAATATCGTGTTGTCTGTCACAGGAACTCAGTGTGCTTGGTGATCCGTAAAGCCCCTATCTCACTGGGCTGCGACAGTGTGCGACAAGTTGGAGACACAAAATTGCGACAAAATGTGCAAATTAGCGACAATTTTCACTTGCAGTCTCACTGAGTTGGTTCCTCACGACACGTTTGCAAATGTCCTGCCCAACACTTGCCAGGAGGTCGCATTTATGTCTCGCGAACGTCTCACGACCGTCTCATTTTTGTCTCAAATCAGTCGCAATTTAGTTTCATATGTCGCCAACCCCTCGCAAAGTTGTCTGACATTGCTCGCACTTTCTGACTCGCGGAAACTAAATTGAGAAGGGTTTGCGATGCGTTTGAGACACATGCGACCACTCTGAGACTATTTTGAGACAGATTTGTCGCACACTTTTTTTGAACATGTTCAAAATTCATGCGACAGGACTGCGCGGCTCTGCGACTCATGCGAGGAAATTGAGACCTCTGCGAACGTTTGGAGACAGTTTAGAGACTCGTTTGCGAATGAAGTCTCCAACTTGTCGCAAACAGTCGCAGCCCAGTGAGATAGGGGCTTAAGGTTTCAGTGTGTTCATGTGGTGGTGGTGACGTTGGGACGAGGGAGGGGACTGCTCACTGCTAAAAGGACAAAATCACTTACTGAGCCTTTAATGTTGAAATGTTTTTTTTTTTTTTTTTTTGGCATTTCTTAAATTTATTTTTCTGCTTTATTGATAGTGTAGAGACAGAGTTGAAATGGGGCAGAGAGGGGAGTGACATGCAGAGAACGACCGCGGGCTGGAATCGAACCCGGGTCCGCTGCTGGCCGAGGCCCATGGGGGGGGACGCCCTTATGAACCGTCCAGAGCCCTTAGGTCGTCTGGGACAGGTTTACTTACAGTCCCTAGAGTTAGGACTAAACAAGGAGAAGCAGCTTTTAGCTTTTATGCACCAAATATCTGGAACAAACTCCCAAAAAACTTGAGGTCTGCTGCAACTCTCAGCTCTTTTAAATCGAGTCTGAAGACTTTTTTGTTTCCATTTTAACCTGTCATTTTTATTTTATTTGCTTCTTTTATTCGCCTTTAAATGTTTTATAATGTGTTTTATGTATTCTAATCTTGCCCCTGTAAAGCACTTTGAATGGCCTTGGGTCTGAATTGTGCTATATAAATAAACTTGCCTTGCCTTGCCTTGTCTGTCTAATAAAGCTTGTTGTTGTCACAGGAACTCGGTGCGCTTGGTGATTCGTAAGGTTCAGTACGCGCCGGAGAAACCTGGTCCTCAGCCGACAGCCGAGACCACGCGACAGTTTCTCATGTCAGACAAACCTCTGCACCTCGAGGCCTCGCTCGACAAGGAGGTAAACACACACACACGCACGCACACACACACACACACACACACACACACACACACACACACACACACACACACACACACACACACACATGCACACACACACACACACACACACACACATGCACACACACACACAATAAATTATTCTATTAAAAAAAAAAAATCTTGAACTTTTTTGTTGTTTTTATTATTATTATTTTTTATTATTTTTTATTAACTTTTTTTGATGAATTTTTTTCGTTTTTCTTAAAGAATAAATAAATAAATTATGTTTTCGTTTTTTTGTTCTTTCGTCTTTTATATTTTTTAAATTTTTATTTTTTATTTTTTTTTATTTAATGTTTTCGTTAAAACATTTTTTTTTTATGTTTTCGTTTTTTATTATTATTTTTTTTAAACTTCTTTAAAAAAAATTATTAAATTATTTTATTAAAAAAAAAATCTTGAACTTTTTTTTATTTCATTTTTTAAATTTTTCCTTAAAAAAAATCTTAAATTGAATGTTTTCGTCTTTTATATATTTTTGAAATCTTTTCCTCCTGTCTCCTCTTTTAAAAAGCATTATATTCTTTTATTGCCAACGTATTATCTAATATGTCAACACCTACAAGAGTTTAAGCTTTAAATGTCTTTATTTCATACAGTAGAACTTGGTAAACATTGACATTTATTGCAGTTTTGGGACGTTGGTTAATAAACGATGCTCTGGTTTTAGAGGGAGTTTTTTTTTAGGAGGACATAGATTTCAATGGCTGAAGTTTGAATGAGGTAAAACACCTGGATCAATACACACAGATCAGGCCCATCCGAAGGCCCATTATTCGTACATATTTCCCATTGGCCCAACAATGGTCCGTTTTCGGGGGTTTTACACAGTCAACATAAGGCGCATTGTGTAATGTGAGAGGGATGTAGTTAGACCATAGATAGTAAATAATATGGATGTAGCATCCGGGCTGACCTCAGTTCTTCACACGGCATCCAATAATCCTGGTTTGTGCGCGTCGCCATCTTGTGAGATTTTTACTCCGCCTCACTCCTCTTGCCGAAAAGGGGAATCGACGTCACGTCGGGGAGAGGGAGATAGCTGACGTATACCTCCGAGGCAAAGTGAGGGACAACAGGCGGAGAGCTGTCACTCGAGATCGCGCCAATACATTTTAACCTCCAAAAGAATAAAAACTAGCGTGGGCCAAAAAAATTCACCCCCCTCAGTGTTGTCATGGAGATATGACCTAAACATACAGACTAAAATGGTTTTGTGGCCCAGGCTGTAAATAGGTTTAATAAGACTTTGAAAACGGCCTGTCTAACAAGTGAGTCAAAGAAAAACTGCTCGGTCTTGGCGCCATCCCCAGTGGCACTTCCTGGTTACTACAGTTGTAGATCACTTCCTTATTGGATGCTGGTAAAAAATCACTGAGATTGGGGCTTGATAGGAAGGCAGGGACTGTCACATCTGGGCTTGAGTTGGACTTGTATTTCTGTTCTCAATATTAAAGGTAAAAACGTCCTTGGAGTGATAAAAGCTAAAATGGAGTTTGTCTAATGTCTCTCAGATCTATTACCACGGAGAGCCGATCAGCGTGAACGTTCACGTCACAAACAACACCAACAAGACTGTGAAGAAGATGAAGATCTCAGGTACCTGTCCTTTAACCAATCCTTTCTCTCTCTCTCTATCTCTCTTTCTTTCTCTCTCTGTTTCTCTCTCTCTGCTCTCTTTGTCTCTCTCTTTGTGTCTCTCTCCCTCTGTCTCTATCTCTCTCTCCCTCTCTCTCTCCTCTCTCCCTCTGTCTCTGTCTCTCCCTCTGTCTGTCTCTCTCTCTGTCTCTCTTTCTCTGTCTATCTCCCTCTCCCTCTCTCTCTCTCTTTCTTTCTCTCTCTCTCTCCTCTCTTTGTCTCTCTCTTTCTGTCTCTCTCTCTCTCTCTCCATCTTTCCCCCTCTCTTTCTTTCTCTACCTCCCTATCTCTCTCTCTCTCTCTCTCTTTGTCTGTCTGTCTCTCTCTCTCTCTCTCCCCCTCTCACTCTCGTTTTTTCCTCTCTCTCTCTCTCTCTCCCTCTCTATCTCCCTCTGTCTCTCT
Organism: Ammodytes marinus; assembly: GCF_949987685.1. Lineage (NCBI taxonomy): Eukaryota > Metazoa > Chordata > Actinopteri > Uranoscopiformes > Ammodytidae > Ammodytes > Ammodytes marinus. The sequence continues at coordinate 36,635,673 of NC_137232.1, read as the reverse complement.
CTCTTTTTCTCTGTCTCTCTCTCTCACTCCCTCTCTCTCTCTCTTTCTGTTTCTCTCTCTCTCCATCTTTCCCCCTCTCTCTGTCTGTCTGAGATGGCGGACAGACAGACAGACAGACAGACAGACAGACAGACAGACAGACAAATAGATAGATAGATAGATAGATAGATAGATAGATAGATAGATAGATAGATAGATAGATATATAGATAGATAGATAGATAGATAGATAGATAGATAGATAGATAGATAGATAGATAGATAGACGGACGGACGGACGGACGGACGGACGGACGGACGGACGGACGGACGGACGGACGGACAGACAGACACACACACACTTCATGTGGCCGACTTTAGTCACTCCCAGATCCTACAGACAGACAGACAGACAGACAGACAGACAGACAGACAGACAGACAGACAGACAGACAGACAGACAGACCGACCGACCGACCGACAGACCGACAGACAGACAGACAGAGAGATAGATAGACAGACAGACAGACAGACAGACCGACAGACCGACAGACAGACAGAGAGATAGACAGACAGACAGACAGACAGACAGACAGACAGACAGACAGACAGACACTTTGGCCTCTCTTTACCTGTGTGGATGTGTGGTTATTGATCAGTGATTTGTGCTTCCTCAGTGCGACAGTACGCAGACATCTGTCTCTTCAACACGGCGCAGTACAAATGTCCGGTCGCAACAGAGGAGTCAGAGTGAGTTTTGTTCAACAAATATACTTTTCTTAATTGTTTCGGAGCATTTTAAACCTGCAGTGTGTAGAATTTTGGGTTTTATTGCCTAGCAGACTTTGTAGAAAGTAATTATAATATCCATAAGTACATTTCATTTAGTGCATAAAAGCTGAAATTTTCTTTTTTAAATTTTTTTTTCCCCTTAGAAAGGGTCTCTTATATGTCCATATTTCTGCATATGTTGGACCAAGGCCTAGTGCCGCCATCTTGAAAGTGTCATAGTTGGAATGTCATCAGGTGCATTGTTTAAAATTTAGAATTGTTCTTGTCCTTGAAGGCCACTGTAGCTTCTGTTATTATTCTAAAGGGTTGGGGTTACCCAGGGAGCGTTGCATTCTAGAACTTTGTAGAACTTTCTTGATGATGTTATATTACACACTGCACCTTTAAGTGAAGGCAACATTCATATTGAGGTGGGCAAAACCTACCTTTGGTTCCCACAGAAAAAAATCTTAATGTATAGATCTGATTTGTACGATAATATAATCTTTATAAAGTGCCTTTCATGAAACCCAAATACGAAATGCGAACAGATTAAGTTACTTTATTAGTCAATTGTTGGTTAAATT
>NC_137232.1:36619337-36629337 GCF_949987685.1 Ammodytes marinus | reverse complement strand
GGGAAGTATTTTCTGATGAGCAATATAGTCGACATTTTCTCTATGAAGTCCATGTATCACAGTAATGGCTAGTTGTGCCCATGTTCCCTGCAAATGACAGATGATGCAATATTGTTATTTAAATAATTCAAACGCACACGCACACACATACACACACACACACACACACACACACACACACACAAACACGCACGCACACACACACACACACACACACACGCACACACGCACACACACACACACACACACACACACACACGAACACACGCACACACACACATACACACACACACATACACACACACACACACACATACACACACATACACACACACACACACACACACACAGCGGACAGGCGGAGATGATGGGAGCATGTTTTAGAAGCAGCCATACATCTCTGTCATAAAATCCCTGCAGCATGTATAAATATTTAATGTTTCGGGTGACGTCATTTTGCTGGTATTAATCTTTGGGTTTTAGTGTACGCTTTTTGCAGAATCGTCCATTATGAACTTTCTGTTATAGTCTATAGAAAATGAAGTGATAAAAATAATCGTTTACGAAATTGATGCCCTTTTAAAGGTGGAGTCAGTCAGTGCGTTTCCATGCAGACTCTTAATCGGGTAACTAAAGGAATAAGACTTCAACAGGACTTTTAAACTGCATGTAAACACCTTTATCCGATCTACTTCGCACACAAATCGGCACATTAACGGACAAGAGAAGTCGGATAAGAACACCTAGATAACTCGTTCATAGTCGGCATTCTCTCTGCATGTATACAGGGATCGGATATCGCATATCGGAGTTCTCGTTCTGCGCTTGCTTGAGAATCCCTGCAGAGGATTTCACAAGGAAGTGGAAGGAGACGACGTAAAAAAAATAGTAGGGTTGTTGCCGGAAAGGAACCGGACGTGGCTCTAAAACCACTTGTTGAAAGGGCTACAGCGCCACCTAGCATAGTGGAGACAGCCATGCATCGGACATTTATCCGATTCCTGAAAGGCCATGTATACTCAGACAAGTGACACGGTCCGTTCGAGTGTCTAGTTCGGTATATGTGATAATCCAATCTAGTTGTCCCATGGAAACGCACTGACTGATTCTGGAGAACGCTTGTTTTCAAATTCAGTGAATATCTCCTCACAGTCCAATACATGTCCATCAGCATAAAATCTAGTGTTAGTACACAGCCTAGGCTCTGTAAACGCAAGGTCAGTCTTTCCATTGATCTCCAGGATTTCTTTAAAGGGACACTGTGTAACATTTTAAGTTATTTATTAGCTAAAATCAATATCCTCATTCATAAATATGTCCTCATTGGTGTAAAATCACCTCTGCCAATAATCTGAATTATCCTCCTGAGCGGAGAATTACAAATATTAATATTACATTTTGTACATTGAGCAGGCAAGTCTTATGGAGGAATCCATGTTTTTGGAATGTCATCAGGTGCATTGTTTAGAATGTAGAATTGTTCTTGTCCTTGAAGGCCACTGTAGCTTCTGTTATTATTCTAAAGGGTTGGGGTTTACCCAGGGAGCGTTGCATTCTAGAACTTTGTAGAACTTTCTTGATGATGTCATATTACACACTGCACCTTTAATAATTTTTTTCATAATGAGGATCTATCTGTAACTATTTACGAGTAATGACTGTTTTTGCTGCCACTGTTATTAAGAGGTGTTTGTCGTTTCTTATTATTCCTCCTAGAAAATCAACTACAGGTGAAACTCATATTATTAGAATATCATGGAAAATTATTTGGAATTGAGGCAAGAATTCATGCTCAAGGGGCCCAAACCAAGTACTGAGTACATATGGATGATTATACTTTATAGAGGGCCGACATTTCTGTATTTAAAATCCCTTTTTTTATTGATTTCATGTAATATTCAAATTTTCTGAGATTTTGAATTTGGGGTTTTCATAAGCTGTAAGACATAATAAATACAATTATAACAAATAAAGGCTTGAGATATCTCACTTTGCATGTAATGAGTCTATATAATATTTTAGTTTCACCTTTTAAAGGTGCAGTGTGTAATATGACATCATCAAGAAAGTTCTACAAAGTTCTAGAATGCAACGCTCCCTGGGTAACCCCAACCCTTTCGAATAATAACAGAAGCTACAGTGGCCTTCAAGGACAAGAACAATTCTACATTTTAAACAATGCACCTGATAGCATTCCAACGATGACACTGTCAAGATGGCGGCACTAGGCCTTGGTCCAAAATATGGAGAAATATGGACATATATGAGATCCTTTCTAAGGGAAAAAAAAATAATTCAAAACATTTTTTTCAGCTATTATGCACTAAATTAAATGTACTTATGGATATTATAATTACTTTCTACAAAATCTGCTAGGAAATAAAACCCAAAATTCTACACACTGCAGCTTTAAGTTGAATTACTGAAATAAATGAACTTTTGAACGGTATTCAAATTTTTTGAGTGTTTCACCTGTAAATGAAGTGACACACACATGTCAATGGGATGTGCAGCCCAAGATCTACAAAGCCCTTTGAAAAACCCCCACTGTCTTTGAATGCCTCGTGATGTGTTCAATGTCTGACCGACGTTTCTCTCTCTTTCCTCTGTAGCTCCAGATGAGGCTCCTCTGGATACAAACCTGATTGAGTTTGACACAAAGTAAGAACACACACACAGAAAGACAGACACACACACACAGAAAGACAGACACACACACACACACACACACACAGACACACAGAAAGACAGACACACACACACACACACACACACACACACACACACACACACACACACACACAGACAAACAGACACACACACACCACACACACAGAAAGACAGACACACACAGACACACACACACACTCTCTCTCTCTCTCACACACATTACACAGACAGACACACAGACAGAAAGACACAGCTGCCGCACACACACACACACACACACACACACACACACACACACAGACAGAAAGACACACACACATACACACACAGACAGACAGAAAGACAGACACACACACACACACACACACACACACACACACACACACACACATCCACAGACACAGACACACAGAAAGACAGACACACACACACACACACAGACAGAAAGACACAGCTGCCGCACACACACACACACACACACACACACACACACACACACACACACACACACACACACACACACACACACACACACACACACAGCGGTTTACGACCACGTCAATAACTCAAAGCAGAGAAGGTTTCTCCTGAAGCATTATGGACGTTAATGCGTCTTAATGCAGGAAACAGGAACTGGAAACTCTGTCAGCACACACACAGACACACACACACACACACACACACACGCACACACACACACACACACACACACGCACACACAAAGACACACATTGATTGTATCTCTCTGTCTTCTCTCAACCTGATCTCAGCTTACACATCTGCTTACACACACACACACACAGACACACAGACACACACACACACATACGCACGCACACACACACACACACAGACACACACACACACACACATACGCACGCACACACACACACACACACACACACACACACACGCACACACACAACCTTTTTTTAGGCTTGGAAATGTATCTCTCAATTTCGATGGCCCCCTTTAAAATAATCAGTGAAGTAAAAGCACCATCTACAATCGATCAATAGCGACATATCAAAAGGTTATTCTGAATGGCCATCCCTATGAGCACAAATAGGGCCGACTGTGTCTCAGTTGGTAGAGCGGTTCGGCCGATGATCAAAGGGTTGGAGGTTCGATCCCCGCCCTGCCACCTGTGTCATAGTTGTTGTGTCCTTGGGCAAGACACTTCACCCACCTTGCCTCGTGTGAATGTCGATAGTTAGCCTGCTGCTATCGGTGTATGAATGTGTGTGTGAATGGTAACGTGGGAAAGGAAAACAGGTCTCCCTTGTAAAAGAGTCTCCGGTCTCAATGGGATTTACCTGTATAAATAAAGGTTAAAAAAATAAAATAAAATAAAAATGATCAAGTTCTACATTCTATGATTGTTCTAAATTAGTGTATGGTATGCTATGTATAAAAAGAAATATTGAAAAAATTGAGAGACCAGTCTGGATTTTTCTTCCATCTTCATCTCTACATTACTTAAACCTGCAGTGTGTAGAATTTTGGGTTTTAGTTCCTAGCAGATTTTGTAGAAAATAATTATAATATCCATAAGTACGTTTAATTTAGTGCATAATAGCTGAAAAAAATATTAGAATTATAATTGTTTCCCTTAGAAAGGGTCTCATATATGTCCATATTTCTCCATACTTTGGACCAAGGCCTTGGCGCCGCCATGTTGGAAGTGTCATAGTTGGAATGTCATCAGGTGCATTGTTTTAAAGTTAGAATTATTCGAAAGGGGTTGGGGTTACCCAGGGAGCGTTGCATTCTAGAACTTTCTAGAACTTACTTGATGATGTCATATTACACACTGCACCTTTAATGGAAATATTCTTTAATGACAATATTTTTTGGGGGGAGAATTTGGTAGAAATGTTGTCAGTAGTTTGTAGCATAAAACCAAAATGTTCATTCTACTCAAACATATGCCTTTACATTCGTAGTAAAACAAGAGACACTGAACATTTGGAGTGGTCTCTTCAGAGCTGTGTGAATATCGGTGGAGCCAGTTAACCAGTCACCCTCCCACTTCACACACACACACACACACACACACACACACACACACACTCACACACACACACACACACACACACACACACACACACACACACACACACACACACACACAGACAGAAAACTGATATCCATCTTCCTCTTGACTCTGGAAACATTAATCTAATCATGATTTTATCACACACACACACACACACACACACACACACGCACGCACGCACACACACACACACACACACACACACACACACACACACACACGCACGCGCACACACACACACACACACACACACACACACACATTGATTGTATCTCTCTGTCTTCTCTCAGCCTGATCTCAGCTTACACATCTGGACGTGAAGGTGGAGTCAGTGATTCTGGAGAACGCTTGTTTTTTTTCAAAATCAGTGAATATCTCCTCATGATCCACTACCTGTCTGTACTGTCTGTCTGTCTGTCTGTCTGTCTGTCTGTCTGTCTGTCTGTCAGTCAGTGAATATCTCCTCATGATCCACTACCTGTCTGGACTGTGTGTGCGCTGGAAAAAAAACAGCCTAAGCTCTGTAAAGAAAGGGCCACCGTAGCTAGCAACATGGTAATTTACATATTACAGAGTCTAGGCTGTGTATAAGCACTGGATTTATTTCAGCACACACACAGTACGGACAGGTAGAGGATCGTGAGGAGATATTCACTGACAGACAGACAGACAGACAGACAGACAGACAGACAGACAGACAGACAGACAGACAGACAGACAGACAGACAGACAGACAGACAGACAGACAGACAGACAGGTAGAGGATCGTGAGGAGATATTCACTGATTTTGACAAAAAGTGATTTTGAAATCAAGCGTTCCCCAGAATCACTTTTTTCATATTTTTTTTTAAATTTTAGTCCTTTTTCTTAAAGCAGCTCCGAGTAACATTTAAATATCTTTTAAACAGCCTCATGTTTCCTCTCATAATCATAAATTACCTTTAACAGCAAACGAGACCATCAGTGCAAAGAAAGACGTTTTTATATAGTTTTTATTACTGCGTTTGGTCTGGTCGCACACCCAGTCCGATTTTCGGTTCGCGCGTGCAGGCTCTATGGTCACATATCCATATTGGTCGCAGATTTCAGTGTGGCGCAGCAACGTGATTTGAGAAGCCTATCCCTCCAGGTGAGGGAAGGGGAGCGGGAGCCTTGTTTGAGACAGTTATTTGTCGTCATAATGACTGATAACGGGGCTGAACCATCAAAGAAAAAAAAGAGAATGCAATGAAGAAAAGCTAAAAGGGAGAGTGATAGGCGGGCGGGAGGGCGTTGCCAAGCAACGTGTATACAATTTCACGAGAGCGAAACTAGACTGCAGTGTTTACTCCTAAATGAATGAGCGGTTGGTACTAACACAAAGTTTGCTTTGCTTCACCATCATCAAATAACCATTATCTGAAATAGTCATTATTTACATCAACAACACAAACACATTACCTCATCGTGATCCATACTAACTGCCGTCTCTCGTTCATTCGCTTTCTGTGAGGACACGTAATCTTTCAGCTCCGTGAGAGGTGACACTGCATCAACTCATTGCAATCAGGTGTGTGTGGCACTGACTGGCATTAGTTGATGCTGTGTCACTAACCACTCTCACGGAGCCGAAAAAAGTCCTCACACTTTCAACACACGGACATGCACTATATTGCTCCCTTCTCAGTTCACACTCGCACGCCCGGCACGAGCTAGAAAACAGCTTTGCGACAGCGGGTGTCGTAAAAATACTACCGCTTTTGTCCAAAGGGGACGCCAACATGCCATGTTACTCGTAGTGGCTTTAAATGTGCTTATATCTTATTCCATGGATGGCTCTTCAAAAATATGTGGTCTCATTTCCAATTTCTTCTATCGTTTTCTAGCAGTGGTGGCACAACTCACCCCACTCTCCCCTATTTATTAAATTTTTTCTTAATTCTTTCATGAAAAATTAACACTGTTCCCTGTTTGCCTCGTTTCCCCTAGCGACGATGACATCATATTCGAGGACTTCGCTCGGCAGCGTCTGATTGGTGCAAACGACGATGACGAGGATCCCGTGGAATCTCCCAAACCCGACGACAGATAGAGAGAGAGAGAGAGAGACCGAGCGCTAGCAGCCGCCGCCACTGCTTTCCAATGCAGTGTGTAGCGTGGGAGCTAATGGAAAGCTAACGGATATTTACCTTTATTGGGTGAAAGCACAAAAAGTCTGGTGTCTAGTGTGTGAATACCGCGGTGTATAAACGGACAGACAGCCGGACATGTGACTTGGTATAAGCATGCCTCTAATGTCACTTTAGGGACCGCCAGAATAATTCGAATATTCTAGTATTCGTTTGTGAGGTTAGAATTATCGAAGACAAATTCAGTATTCGTATTTTTTTATTTTTTATTTTTTAAATGCAACAAATTTTGTGTTAAGGAGTTGAAATTTTTCGTTGGAAATAGGCTCATAAATCAGACAGTGAACAACATATGAACAAATCCTTCTGTAATAACCTTCAGAATAGTGCTGAGAATGATTATGGAAAGTTTAGTTGATGTAAGTGCTTTAGAAGTTGAGATTTTTTGGTTCAGAGTATTGAAAAAAATAAAAAAATAATGTTGAGATAATGTCCGTTAAAGATGGTTGTATAGGAGAAATATACAGACGCAAACAGACGAGGTTTAGACATATAAAAAACTCAAAGTACATTTTTACCTTTGATTTATAGTTTTGAAAGTAATGTGAATATTACAGAGCCTAGGCTGTGTATTAACACAAGATTTGGACACTCAGTAATTTCAAGTTGCTGGTAAAGTTTAGTTTTCTCGGGGGCGCCCTTAGCTCAGTTGGTAGGGCGTCCCCCCCCCCATGGGCCTCGGCCAGCAGCAGACCCGGGTTTGATTCCAGCCCGCGGTTGTTCTCTGCATGTCACTCCCCTCTCTGCCCCATTTCAACTCTGTCTCTACACTATCAATAAAGCATAAAAAATGCCCAAAAAAATATATCTTAAATAAAAAAAAAAGTTTAGTTTTCTCTTCTAAATTGAAGGTCACTTTGTCCCTCCCTCTCTCTCTCTCTCTCTCTCTCTCTCTCTCTCTCTGTCTCTCTCCCTCCCTCTCCCTCTCTCTCTCTCTCTCTCTCTCCCTCCCTCTCCCTCTCTCCCTCCCTCTCCCTCCCTCTCCCTCTCCCTCTCTTCCTCTCTCCCTCTCCCTCTCTCCCTCCCTCTCCTTCTCTCTCTCTCTCCCTCCCTCCCTCTCCCTCTCTCCCTCTCTCTCTCTCTCTCTCTCCCTCTCTTCCTCCCTCCCTCTCTCTCTCTCTCTCCCACCCTCCCTCTCCCTCTCTCTCTCTCTCCCTCCCTCCCTCTCCCTCTCTCTCTCTCTCTCTCTCTCTCTCCCTCCCTCTCCCTCTCTCCCTCCCTCTCCCTCTCTCTCTCTCCCTCTCCCTCCCAGGGTCTGTAGGACAATGTTGGTCAGAGTGTCAAGAAACCAGAACAATTTATTTTCTCGCCGATCTTCCAAAATGGCCACGATCGAAATCATGGATTTTGGAAGAAGGTTTTAATTCAAGTAAAAAAACTAAAATTGTTCAACAGACCCTTACCTTCAATTTAGAAGTGAAAACTAAACTTTCACATGAAATGACCCAGACACACACACACACACACACACACACACACACACACACACACACACACACACACACACACACACACACACACACACACACACACACACACACACACACATTATGTAAATTGGTATTCGGGACAGCCCTGCTTTGTTTATTGTGTTTCAATTAGGGACCAAAACTGGATTTAAAAACGTTTTGTTGACATCAGTTTCATTGAAGTCGTGAAAGAGGATTTTCTTTCTTCGACAAAAACTTACACTGCCAACGACCGGCGAAACCAGAGGACCGCAAACTGTCTACGCGCCGGCCTAAACTGCATGAAATACATCTGTGCTTTTATATAAGTATATAAGTTTATATTATCATGACTAAATCAACTTTTAAAGGCGATGGGCATGAATTTAAATGCGTGTTCAAGTCAGTATAGGTCAGTATTTTTATTTTTTCCTTTCTAATGAAAAAAGTTGTTTAGCAAACGTGGCAGCGTTTGACTTAAAGGTGCAGTGTGTAATATGACATCATCAAGAAAGTTCTACAAAGTTCTAGAATGCAACGCTCCCTGGGTAACCCCACCCCTTTAGAATAATAACAGAAGCTACAGTGGCCTTCAAGGACAAGAACAATTCTACATTCTAAACAATGCACCTGATGACATTCCAACCAACATGGATGCCTCCAAAAGACTTACCCTCTCAATGTACAAAATGTAATATTAATATTTGTAATTCTCCGCTCAGGAGGATAATTCAGATTATTGGCAGAGGTGATTTTACACCAATGAGGACATATTTATGAATGAGGATATTGATTTAAGATAATAAATTACTGAAAATGTTACACAGTGTCCCTTTAACGTGAATGCGGTACTTTTACCAAACGGAGGCCTTTTTCTCAAAACTTTACTCTGAAAAATTTAAATTCATACGGGATATGAAACAATACTTGGGGCCCCGCAAATGCGCTCACATATAAAAAATTTGCACCAATCAATTTTTTGGAAAACCTGAACTGATGTGGACAGTTTGGTGGTTAGTATTGTGTTCGGTAACAATTTGAATGGAAAAGATTTATTATTTGTGCATATTTTGATTCATTTGAAAGAAAGAAAATTATGTTTTTAAAATTAAAATATCAGGAAAAGTATTTAGAGTCAAAACAATCCACATTCATATAATTGTGAATTAAATCTCAGATGTTACTTGTTACTACTACATTTTAAAATATCTGCTTTTTAAGGGCAAAACAATTACAGTTTTGAGTTTTTATTAAAGCCCTATTTCACCGGTGGAAATATGAAGGTGTATTGAACTATGAGATCCTATGTAGTATAAATGTGCAAAAAATTCAGAAATCGGATCATCCTAGCCTGAGAAAAGGCAGAAAGAGTGTTTTATGGTCTCATTTTCCCATGTGTGACATCACACATGGTAAAATGTAGGGTTAGGATCAACAGGACAGCTGGGCCAAGGGAAGACTGAGGGAAGAAAAACCTCATTCATTATATTATAACAGTGATTTTATAAGGATAGAACGCCGGTTGAGTATGGCTGAAGTATTCCTTTAAGTCTTAAAAGGATCTGATATTAGACATTCCTAAATTCTATCGTTTCACAGTCTTATCTTGAGCCTCCGATGTCGTATTGTCCTCGAACGCAACTCGACGCGATGA
>NC_137232.1:36596837-36616837 GCF_949987685.1 Ammodytes marinus | reverse complement strand
AGAGGTTCACAGATGTGTTTTTAAAAGACTTTGCCTCTAAGTACTTTGGAGTATTTTGGACTCAAAGTTTTTCAAAGTTTTTCTTCTGCCTCCATGGTTAAAGAGACAGATAGAGTCTGCTGGAACAGAGAGTAACACACAAAAAGCGGCCCCAAAAAGCCTCAAAAAAGCATCAAAAAGCCTTGTCCTGCTTCAAAACCGGCTCTTATATAGTGATCTGAGGACCAATGACACTTGGGAGAGAGGGAGGAGTGAAAAAGACACAACTGCATGGGGGAAGCCCGGTAGCCCCTCCCTCTACTCCTTACTACCGTATGGCCATATAAGGTCCTTCCCCCTACTCACTTCCTATGGCCCTATGGTCCTCCCCCATCCTCTGGTCAGAGGATCATTTACATTCTATTCTGTTTCATTAAACATTTCCTACTTTTACGTATGACAAAAAGAAATACAAATGTCACAATATATGCACAAGTAAAAAGTTACATCATGTTCCATTATCACTTCACCCTCTCATGAAACTTATTACTTGTAAATATTCAACCATCATCGGGACATCAAACACCCTCATAATACAAATCAAAATAGAAATAACAAAAAAAACGTTTTTCTTTTTCTAAACTGATCCATAGAAAATTGCCTTAAATCACAAGCATAAAATGGAATACACTATCCAGAAAAAGGATCTACAAAAAAGAAAAGCATAAACGTAATAATATAGTAATTATAATATTCATAACGATAAAACCCAATTCAGAGAGCATAAACACAACACCAGATCAAAAAGTAAGTGACGGATTACCAAAAACCTGTTCATAAAAAAAAAAACTAAAGATAATATAAGCAACCTCAAAGGATATAGGCCTACACAATACTAAAAGACTCCCCTCAGTTACATAGGCTAATACAACCCTGACACAACCGTACAGATGAAGAAACATTTAGCAGAACACATTAGAGTATACCTGTAAGAAAACCATGACATCCTGACACCATTCAGAGTAAAGAGTTCATCAGACAGTACCATCAAAAGTTCATAAGTTTGTAATGTCCAAAAAATTTAAAAAACACAGTCCCACGACGATCTTAACTTTAGAAGGAGTCTTTTAGGCCTTTTGAGCCCTTTCTTCAATCACAGAGTATGTAGATTAGTCAGTTTTTGAGTGTCTGCTCAATATGCAAGATGGCAACCCTTGTCTCCAGGTTTACACACTTTGATATCTTCTCCAGGCTTAGCATACAGGACATCTTCCCAACAGTCCCCAGAACTTCTGATCTTAGAATAGTACACCTGCCCCTGGCCCACATCATAGAAGACTTGTTGCTCCCAGTTTGAGAGCGCAGGAAGACAGGCAGATGCAGAAAGGCCCACTGCATGACAAGAATGACGCCACCGCAGGATAGTTGATGGCCCCCACCGACTGTTAGGAGTACCATGGAACACAGCACTCAGCAAGCGAACGATTCTTCCCCTCCAGGAGACATGGTGTAGTTCACCCAGATGGAACAGGAGATGGTCAGGTTTGGAGGTGTCACAGCCTGAGACGTAGCTATCAAGTCACGCCTATGTGTCAGAGGTCTAGTAGGCCCAGAAGTCTCCCAACTTCTTCTGCAGACTAAGAGTATATGGTTGTGATATAATAGACTACTCAATGTAAGAGGAAAATGCAGTTCACCAACTACGGCTGCTGATAAAGTTGTATTTAGGACTTTTTAGAAAGGATCCTATTGATTCGTATTGGAATATAGAGATAGCCTAATGCTTAATGAAGAGGCACTACAGCCATCTGTCATAAGGAGAGTGAGAATGTCTCACCGTTGAAAACTAAAAGAAAAGTAGCAAATCAAACTTAAGTAATCCATCAATAAAATAAAAATAAAGATAGAAACTGGTGTTATGCTCGTATGCTATATTCATAGGGTACTCACATAATATCAAGTAGCAAAACTAAAATCTTCTATAATAGAGAACAATAGAAATGAGCAAATCACTCACAATTTCAGTGGTAAATAAAATGAAGATGAAAATAAAAGTAACAGTGAAACTAATATCACTGGTATAACCCTTTTATCATTTATTTCTTAATCTAATTCAAAATATAAATAAAAACATCTAGGTAAAAAGCACTTAGACAAACAAGCCCTCAGATTGTATTTCAAAAGCTGAGATTTGCAGTAGATTTCAGGTTTTTGGGTATCTATTCCAGACATGCAATGAAATAAAAACTAAAAGCTGATACTCCATACTCATGTTTTTAGCCACTAAGGTAAAACAAACATAATAACTTATTCTCCCAAAGGCACACATCTTTAATTAAGGCGAATCACCCCCAGTGAATAGGGATTTTCCCCTGTCTTTTAAACCAAAGAATCCAGATGTTGGATGAAGCCAGAGTTTAGAACTTTAATTTATGTTTACCACATATTAGTCTTTAAAGATTTTACACCATAGATTTCGGACAAAATTTCCTTGTATTTAATAAATCAAAAAATACTATGTAAAAGCCTACGTTATAGAAATGCACCGTTGGCATGTTTTTAGGAGGAAAATGTCTCATAAATCAAACTAACAATATATAAACAAATGTTTGTGTAAAAACCTCTTAAAATAGGGCTATGAATGACACTGGGAAGTCTAGTAGATGCCAGTGGTTTGGAAGCCGAGACATTTTATTCAGACTCGGAGTATTGAGAAAACTTGATCAGAGAAAACTGTCGTGAAAAAAAATAAAAAATAAAAATAAAAACGTGAATTCTACTGGTAATCACCGATTTTATCTACAATAATTTAGTGAATTAGGACCATACCCCTCAACACCGCTGCTTAACATATAAACTATGCTATGGCATAACAAACATTTTCATCCACACACTAATTAAAACGTGATACATTCCTTATGAGCCACTGTGACTGTAGCCGCAGCACTCTCCCCTCTTTCTCCCCCTCTCATGCTCTATTAGACTGTATCTCTCCGCCGTGATCGATCAGAATAATTTACATGTCTTTAACACTTCTCCCCTTCAAAAGGCAATCATCTAATGTCCGTATCCACATAAATCAGTCTTTATTTTGTGTTAGTTTGGAATATTTTCGGCGTTTTTTACCATTTTATTTTGTGATTTTGAAACTACCCGCGGCAACCAAAGCAGGTCACGTGATGCCTTCTGGCGAATCAAATCAATACGCGCACCAGTCAAACAGGTTGCGCTCACTGTACCAAATCACTCCTCACACTTTCACTATTGGTTGCTAATCAAAAGCAAATGTCCATATTTTGATTCGATAAGATTATACTTGAGATACAGAGCTTTCTAACAGTACCATGGTTATTAAGAGTCAGACAGCGGTCGCGCTGCTGTATGTTACGTTAAAATGCTCACTTTTGGCAAAACCTTGGAGCAAAACTCAGACGCCAGGAAAAAATAAAAAATAAAATTAAAACATATAGTAAGAAATAAACATTTAAAACGCTTATTTTTGGTCCCTTCTTTCACATTAATATGAAAGAATACATGCCGTGGAAGCCAGAATAGACACAAATCTCAAAATTGACCCGTGCTAAACAATAACCCCCTACGTTTTTTCCTGTCGTATCTTGAATTAAACAAAAGAGAAAGGTTGGACTGACAAAAATAAAGATTAACAGGTGCTCCAGCCAACCTCACAATGGGCTGTCGGACCGGAGACAAACTGCCTATACGTTTTCTAAACTCAAACCAAAGCCGCGAAAACAAGTTAACCAGTCCCATCCTTTCTAAGAAACAAAAAATAGCTGAGTAAAAAAACTTTCTACGATAGAAAAGACTGTGATTATATAAACAGACTAAGATAAAAAGAAAGAACACACTTGACTATACTAAAGTAAAGGCAACTTGTTAAAGTTTTAAACTCAAAGAGCACACGCACCAGCTGTGTCTTCAAAGGTAAGCTCAGAGTGTGTAGAAGGAAGGAAGGATAGTACCATAAACTAAGGCCACTACCGTTAATGCCAATATGGTCTTCCTGTTTTTCCTCTAAGGTGTGAATTCCCAGGCACGGTCTGTGGGAACCTGTAACAGTTTTTATACCCACGGTCTACTTCTCCTCTTTACACTCCGAGACCAGAACAAATGTACAAATGTATTAAACATCTAAATAAAATAAAAATAAGAAATCGGTCCCCGGGGCAGACAATATTCCACACGGCATTGTGTAATGTATATTGAGCTAAAAAGGGTTCAACACTGAATTAAGGAAGAATGAGATAAGGTGTCTCCACTTTATTTAATTTCTCAAAGGAGTATTCTCAGTTGTATCTTTAACTCATCAACCAAACACAGTGTTGACTCTTTTAACTCTGGTGTTGTATGTGCATTTCGGAATGAGAACAAAGTTCTCTTTTAAAATGAACCACATGTTATATGTGTCCAGTAAGTTCTACAAAGTTTGTGCACCAGAGTAACTTATCGAGGCCATTTCAATAGTCACTCAGGTGTGTGCATTTTCTTACTCTTGATGTAAAATCAAAAGTTTTCTAGCCATAGGCTATTTAGGCCTTTCTATTCCTATTTCTCGGTTACCAATAGACTATCCTGTCTGACTGCTTTAACAAGCATTTTTAGAACATCTATTTCTCTCATTGAAAACCCAAACCATAAAACCTTAAACCTATATTAAATAGATTACTTCACCTTTGTAGGCTAAATGACAAAGATTGTCTGTGAATATTTTGCGAGTAGTTCTACTGCGCTAATTTCAAACTGTTTCTATACTGCTGACTCATTGTGTCTCTTCTCTTTGCTCTGAAAAACCATTTTCCTTTCTCTACGAATGTTTAATGAAAATAAATGCCTGAAAGACTCCCACTAACGTTCATGAGGTTTTTAGTGTGAGCGCAGCAAGTAATAGTGTAAATGGAAAGCTTTGTCTATTTTTACCATTTTTAAATCCACTAAAACAGAAGACATGCTGCTGTATAGTGCGCTTCATGTGAAAAATTATATTCCTGTTTTTATCTGCTTCAAAATAAAAGCCTACTGACGTCTGCTATTAATCATGCTTTTTAATGTGAAGGCGCAAAGGAAATACCCCGTTTGCACAAACGCGAACTTTACTGTGGTAACGTAGAGCGCACTATTTAAAGTGAGAGCCGTGGCTGTCCCGTTTACAAAATGTAAGAGTTTGTTAAATGTTAAAACACAGCGAGCACCTGTTTCCCCATCTTATCACCGGATGGACTCAATAACTTACTCGTATAAGACTATTTTACCCCATATTTGTCGAAAGTTGATTTTGAGCTCTCAAAGCTTTCTCACTGTAGTCTAGAATTGCTTTTTTTTCTGACAATTTAGAAAACCCTGGTGAAATGGCTGTCACCTCTGCTCCCCCATTTTATGACTCCCTAGATGCAGACTCCATTTTGATCTTCCTGGGTGCAAACTGCATGTCTCTCAAAATGGAGGAGAAGGAGAAAAGGAAGAATTACCCTCTCAAAAGTCCCTATTTAGAAATTAAATTAGGCTACTATACCACAATGGTTTTCATCGGGCATTGATCCTAATAGTTTAACATGTAAATCTATGTGTACCATTAAAATAGTCAGAAACTTTAAAATCTACTATTGTTTTGTGTAAGAAAAAATTCTTAAAGAGGTTGCTCTCTCCTCTTGTGGAGGCCGTAGGCTCTCTCTCTCTGTTCCTGTATACAACAGAGTTAAACCGCATCCATCCTTAATTGTAAAGTAAGCTACAATCTAGCCACTAAACCAACAAAAACAAATGACAGGTGAGTAAAAGTGAAACACTTTTACTATATATGGTGGTAACAAGCCTTTTATTTCCTTTCTTGGATTTCTCGGTCGTGCACTAACTGATCAGATTAGCTGGACCGTCACCGCGTTCTGGATATTGCCTATCTCAATTCCAGTGAGAAAGGGGAGTTATTATATTCTTATCTATTTAAAAATATCCTAACGCCTGGCTTCGATTATTACAAACTAATAACCACAAGTACTTGTAACACCTAAACTTAGTACGCAGAACTAATTGAACTATCTACTAAATCCCTTTCTGTCTACTTTGAGTTTTATCTCAATCAGAAAGCGCTTTTTTACTGAACCTAGTCTATAACATCTTACCTAAACAGTTCCAATCTCCCCATTTTAAACAGACGATTCCTACTTTACATAAGAAAGCCGGCCGAGTTTTTAGAGGAAGACCAAATAGCCTCCTGTCCAGTGTATTAGTTACTAGATTTAAGTAAAGCAGAAGAAACAAAAAACGTAATCTCCAATGGTGCTGGTTCGTGCGTTATATTTTTATTAAAGGAAATTAAACGCAAATTGGAGACACGTCGTATTTTTATTCCTTCTGGCAGACTTCAATTATTTCCTCGGCTTGTTTTCGCCGGTTGAAAAAGACTATCCCTCACGGGAGTTTCAGGTCCTTGTATTTTAAGCTCGGAAGAAAGTTATTTCTCTATCCCTTGTACTATAATACACAGTTATATGAAACTAACAATCTAACTCGAGCCCCGCGAAATTGGGCGCCATATTACGATTTCGACTATACAGGTCTAATCTAAATGAAAAGCTATTATCAAAAGTCTATGAGTTATGTCCTCTCAAACTCCTGGTAACCAACTTGTGGCACAATGCTTTAATTGTCTATCATTCCTCTATAAAGAAAACTCTCCGCTCACCATAGTCCCCTGGAAGAGACGCGAACCCCGGCCTCCTTGTTTAAAAACGCGGCATTTACCCTCTAGACTAACCTGAATTTTACGTCTAAATAAAGTACAATGTCCAATATATAACACTGTGTTTAAAAATCCCTATTTTATCAGAGTCACCTCTGCTTATAATAAGGTCGACCTCCGCTAAACTATAAACCTTTTCTAATATTGTTATCAGAAAATCCTTCTCCCGTGTTCACGGAAGGTTTCAATATTGTGTATAAGTTATTAGAAACTTATTTTGTAACCCACCCTCCTAATAAAATAGAACAAATATACTATTTTCAGAATATAAACATCTAGTTTAATCTGGGAAGGTATTTATGACCTATTCTTTTAGTTTAAAGATTAGGTGTATCAACATATTCTCTCTTTACAGAGAAGTTAGTTGTATGAAGTTGTGTGTGTTTTAAATCAGTAATGTGCCGTCGTGTAGAATCATACTGAACTTACCTCCCCGGGGACAAACCATCTCTTTGAAGAAAAAACACTATACCTAAGGTCCTGCTGTTCCAGTTATAAACTAATTCACAACTGAGGCTTTCAACATTTAAGGGATTTTATTTACAAAATACAAGAGAGTATAGATAATACATAAAATGGACCAGAAAGGAAAAGAAAAGAGGGTGTATGCCTATAACTCATTTAATAGAGTTAGTTTGACTTGGTTCTCGTTTCTAAATTTGTTGTAACTCTTGAAACAATATCCAAACACTTACGTGCCTGTACATATCGTTCACCGCGCTACAAAACTTAATGAATTACAAGGAGTTAGACAGATATTGTACAACATGGCGGTACGCACTAGCGCGTACAAGTCCCAGTGCTACGGGCTCCATATGACCATCAATATCAGTCTATCCCTTTGCAGAAATGTTACAGTGAGTTAAACAGACACTATACACATGGCGGTACGCACTAGCGCGTACAAGTCCCAGTGCTACGGGCCCCATATAACCATTAGTGTCCATCTAACCCCCTGCATCTCAGTCCGTTTTTCTAGTTCTAAAAAATTCTTGATCAAGTCATTCTTAGTGTCAAGAGGTTCACAGATGTGTTTTTAAAAGACTTTGCCTCTAAGTACTTTGGAGTATTTTGGACTCAAAGTTTTTCAAAGTTTTTCTTCTGCCTCCATGGTTAAAGAGACAGATAGAGTCTGCTGGAACAGAGAGTAACACACAAAAAGCGGCCCCAAAAAGCCTCAAAAAAGCATCAAAAAGCCTTGTCCTGCTTCAAAACCGGCTCTTATATAGTGATCTGAGGACCAATGACACTTGGGAGAGAGGGAGGAGTGAAAAAGACACAACTGCATGGGGGAAGCCCGGTAGCCCCTCCCTCTACTCCTTACTACCGTATGGCCATATAAGGTCCTTCCCCCTACTCACTTCCTATGGCCCTATGGTCCTCCCCCATCCTCTGGTCAGAGGATCATTTACATTCTATTCTGTTTCATTAAACATTTCCTACTTTTACGTATGACAAAAAGAAATACAAATGTCACAATATATGCACAAGTAAAAAGTTACATCATGTTCCATTATCACTTCAACTAAGCATATTTTCTCTACATGTAATTCTTAGTATTGAATAATTCTATCATCATAAATCAAAATTATTTTGAGGAACCTGGAACCAAACGTAAGTATATATTTGTATATGTTTGTAAGCCAAACTGTGGGCCCTGCTGCTGTAAACAACAACAGTGAAACAGTAACTTTTTAGGAAGCTTTCTAACTTCAAACAGTGTTCCAGGGATCACACGAGGAAAGTTTGTTTATTCAGTTATGAGAATAAACCTTAGAAAATCTTTCACTTCTCTGACACACCCAAAGTTACACACTGCACCTTTAAAGAGCTTGTATTGGTTGGGACATTTGATTTGAAAATAGACTTGTTGGCGCCCTCTTGTGGACTCAGTTTGTAAACGTTCTCTCACTGTGAAACGAGAGTCTGCACACAAACACATCTGTTCACAAAACGTAAAAATGAGAAAGTAGGAACACTTTCATTTTCAAGTCAACGGTCTGCACTAGATGTGTCATGTTCTGTCTGTCTGTTGCACCAATCAGAATCAGAAATCAGAATCAGAAAGGATTTTATTGCCAAGAAGGGTTTTACACCAACAAGGAATTTGTCTTGGTGAATAAGGTGCATAGAGAGGGAGGGAGGGAGAGAAGGAGGGAGAGAGAGAGAGAGGGAGACAGAAGGTGCATACAGTTAGACAATAAACAATGAACGAACAGTGACTGTAATATATACAATATAACACAATATATAAACAAGTGATAAGTTAAGATAGTATAAAATAGAATAAAAACTAAGGTAAAGATACTTAAAATTTGTAAACATTTTAAACGGATTGAGTCACTCAGTGTGTTTACATGCAGACTCATAATCGGGTAACTAAACGAATAAGACCTCAACAGGACTTTTAAACTGCATGTAAACACCTTTATCCGATCTACTTCGCACACAAATCGGCACAATAACGGACAAGAGATGTCGGATAAGAACACCTAGATAAGTCGTTCGTTGTCGGCATTCTCTCTGCATGTATACAGGGATCGGACATCGCTTATCGGACTTCTCGTTCTGTGCTTGTGTGCCTGCGCGTGATAGGCTACACCATGGGTTATTGACGGAAGAGAACCGGACGTGGCTCTTTCAACACTTGTTGAAAGCATGGTTGAAAGGGCTACAGCGCCACCTAGCATAGTGGAGACAGCCATGCATTGGACATTTATCCGATATCTGAAAGGCCATGTAAACTCAGACAAGTGACACGGTCCGTTCGAGTGTCTAGTTCGATATATGTGATAATCTAATCTAGTTGTGCCATGGAAACGCACTGACTGTCAGTGTCAGTCAGTGGGGGAGGCGGTCTCTGGACCTGTTATGGATCCCCACTGAAGAGGGAAAGAAACTGTTCAGGTGGCGGGAGGTTTTGGTCCTGATGGCCCGCAGCCTCCTGCCCGAGGGGAGAGTCTCATAAAGTCTGTGACCAGGATGGGACGGGTCGGCCATGATCCTGCCTGTCCGCCTCAGAGCTCTGGAGCTGTGCAGGTCCAGGAGGGATGGAAGGTGGCAGCCAGTCACCTTCTCAGCAGAGCGTATGGTGCGCTGCAGTCTGCTCCTGTCCTAACCCCGGAATTCCACTGGCTGCGCGTGCGGTGTCCAACGGTTTTGCTCCGTGCGCCCACGTCCGTCAATACCCACCGGCTCCGTTTTCAAAGCAGGCACGGCCAGCTCGCTGAACAGCTGGAGTCGCGAGAACGAGGAGTTCCCGCGGTAATAAAAGTGACGGGCGATCGCTCTTGATAATATGATTCTCCTATATGGTATTTACACAACAACGAACGCACGGAAGGTTATTGTTCCCATCCGAACGAGTAAAAGAACAGTGGACATGCTTGTATGTGTCTCTGTTTTGAGAATGTCACCTGCAGTGAACACCGAGTGTCTTATTTTGAAAATTAACCGGAGGTTTTATTGTTTTGTCGGCGCTTGTGTTCCTGTCTATCTCGATGTGTTCTGTGTTAAAATGATGCGGTGAGCTCAGGCATCCGGCAGAAATAGAAGCAGTGCGTATTTCACCGGAGAGCTGGAGCAGCAGCGGAGCAGAGAGACGGTGCAGCGGACGTGGTGGAAACTCACCCACTGACTGCTCTTAATTGTATTACTGTTTCTGCCGTGCTGGAGCGGAGACGGACCGGAGATGCAGCCGGTGGAATTCGGCCTTTAGCCGTAGCTGCAGTCAATCAATCAATTTACGGAAAACCTGAACTGATGTGGACAGTTTGGTGGTTAGTATTGTGTTCTGTGACAATTTGAATGGAAAAGATTGATTATTTGTGCTCATTTTGATTCATTTGAAAGAAAAATTTATGTTTTTAAAATTAAAATATCAGGAAAAGTATTTAGAGTCAAAACAATCCACATTCATATAATTGTGAATTAAATCTCGGATGTTACTGCTACCTTTAAATGCTTCATTAGGGCCAAACAATTACAGCTTTGAGTCTTTATTAAGTTTTAAAGGATCTGATATTAGAAATTCTTAAATTCTATCGTTTCACAGTCTTGTTTTGGTGGTGTCCCTGTGTTTCCTGTTTTATTTTGGTATGTCTGTCTTGTTCCTCCCCATGTCCTGTCTAGTTTCCCTCTTGTGTGATTACTGCTCCCTCCCCTAATGTGTTTCACCTGTCCCTCGTTGTCTACCCTGTCTTGTGTGTGTGTGTGTGTATATAACTCCCTGTGTTTCTTTGTTCCCTGTCCGAGCACTGTACCTGTTGGTGAGTCTGTCCCTGTATGTTCCTGTGGTCCATGTGCCTTTTTTGCCTTTCTGCGTTTCTGGAGTTTTTGTGTTTTTTTTTGGACAATAAATTACCCTCACTTGAAACTTTCTGCATTTGGGTCTTGCTTGCCTGTCTACCTGTCTGCCTGTCTGTCTGTCTGTCTGCCTGTCTGCCTGCCTGCCTGCCTGTCTGCCTGCCTGTCTGTCTGTCTGTCTGTCTGCCTGTCTGCCTGTCGTCACTGTAACAAGATGTTTGCTTTTTGAGACTAAAACTAAAACTCTTTAGTTTGAAGGAAGACTGTGAACATTTGTGCCGACTCATTATTGTTATTTTTTGGTCAGAAAGAGTTTCAGACCGTTTAAAGCCCTACTTCACCGGTGGGAATATGAAGGTGTATTGAACCCTGAGATCCTATGTAGTATAAACGTGCAACCATTTTAGAAATCGGTTCATCCTAGCCTGAGAAAAGGCAGAAAGAGTGTTTTATGGTCTCACTGTCTAACCCTACATTATACTACATTAAAATTTACATATTTCGTTTGTAATTGAAATGTGGTGGGCTTAAAGGTGCAGTGTGTAATATGACATCATCAAGAAAGTTCTACAAAGTTCTAGAATGCAACACTCCCTGGGTAACCCCAACCCTTTCGAATAATAACAGAAGTTACAGTGGCCTTCAAGGACAAGAACAATTCTAAATTTTAAACGATGCACCTGATGACATTCCAACTATGACACTTTCAAGATGGCGGCACTAGGCCTTGGTCCAAAATATGCAGAAATACGGACATATATGAGACCCTTTCTAAGGAAAAAATAATAATTCAAACATTTTTTTCAGCTATTATGCACTAAATTAAATGTACTTATGGATATTATAATTACTTTCTACAAAATCTGCTAGGAAATAAAAACAAAAATTCTACACACTGCAGGTTTAAATGTGATAGAGTGTAATTAAAACGCATGTGGTGGGCTTAAACCCAAAGGCCCAGTGCCAGTGAAGATTTGTATAATCCACTAAACAAGTGAACATTTCTCCCTTTTATTCACACGGTTTTTCCTCAGTACAGACTCCTTGTGCACATAAGAATATTTCTCGCGTCTTGCTCTCGATAGTCTAATTAAACATTTAACAGTCTACACACTGTGTCCTTTAAACCTGCAGTGTGTAGAATTTTGGGTTTTATTTCCTAGCAGATTTTGTAGAAAGTAATTATAATATCCATAAGTACATTTCATTTAGTGCATATTAGCTGAAATAAATGTTTTGAATTATTATTTTTTCCCTTAGAAAGGGTCTCATATATGTCCATATTTCTGCATATTTTGGACCAAGGCCTAGTGCCGCCATCTTGAAAGTGTCATAGTTGGAATGTCATCAGGTGCATTGTTTAAAATGAGGAATTGTTCTTGTCCTTGAAGGCCACTGTAGCGTCTGTTATTATTCTAAAGGGGTGGGGTTACCCAGGGAGTGTTGCATTCTAGAACTTTGTAGAACTTTCTTGATGATGTCATATTACACACTGCACCTTTAACGAAGCACGGATTTTGGTATAGGCGCGAGGATTTAGATTTTTAAATTCGCTGCAATCGAGCCAGTGACAAATGAGACCTCTTAAGTTTTTTACGGTAAAATGTAGGGTTAGGATTAACAGGACAGCTGGGCCAAGGGAAGACTGAGGGAAGACTGAGGGAAGAAAAACCTCATTCATTATATTATAATTGATGATTTTATAATGATAGAACGCCGGAAGTATTCCTTTAATGAGTATAAAAATACACAATGCATTCAAAATAAACAACCCATTTATTCACATTCTTTCTTTCCCACAAGGAGAAACTTTGACTAAATTCCTGGTTCTCAGTTTGAAGATCTTGAAAAATCCATTTTGTATTTCCTTGGTGCGAACACCGTAGATGATCGGGTTGACGATGGCGGGGAGCAGTATGTACGTGAGCCCCATCGAGGTGTTTGCGTCCACGGGGATTTGAATATGCAAATTATGCGAAAGAAACGTGACACTCCCCACCAAGTAAAAACACATCATGACCATCAAATGCGTCCCACAAGTATGAAATGCCTTCCAACGTTCCTCTTCGGCAGCTGTAGCTCTTAAAACAACACTAAGAATCTTCATGTACGAGATGAATATTAGCGGTATGTCCACACCGACAAAACAGACGATGACAGCCAGGCCGACGGCGGTGTTTTTGTCCGTGTTGTCGCAGGCCAAGCTAACTAGCGCCATGTGGTCGCAGTAGCAGTGTGCGATCGTGTTGCTGTCGCAGAAATGGAGAGATCCCGCCAGACCCACTAGAGTCGCCATGATGGAGCCACTTCGGACCAGAGTGAAGAGAACGAGCTGGAAGAGAGATGGATGGATGGATGGATAGACAGACAGACAGACAGACAGACAGACAGACAGACAGACAGACCTATTTTGAAATAAAAAAATCTGATTTTTTTCAAATTTTTTGCCAATTTAAAAAATTTATATTTGCATTGTACTGAAGAGAAACAAACACAATAAAGAATGATTATGGGAAGTTTAGTTTTTGGTTCTAAATATTGAAAAAAAATGATGTTGAGATAATATCCTTTAAAGATGGTTGTAGAAATATACAGACGCAAACAGACACATTTTTAAAAAATTGGCTCAATTCATCATCATTATGTCACGGCAATACAAATTCATTCACTTAGATCAACTTATCTTTTTCGCTTTTATCTAACTTCATACAATTTCTTGAAACCTGCTGATGAAATAAATGTAATTAAAGTCGCTACGTGGAACTTCTAAATATTTCTGAAACAGTAAAATGTTTCCTCTGATCATAAATTGTAACAGCAAACGAGACCATCAGTGCAAAGAATGCTATTTTTATATATTTTTTCTCAATGCCTTTGTCATGGGTATACGCTCACCCTGGAACAACAGCTGGCGTGGTAAAAACACTACCGCTTTTAGTCCAAAGAGGGCGCTAGAATTAACACACAGAAAGTTCCTCAGAGCATCTTTTAGAGTCAATGTTTTAGTTTTTTGAGTGTATCTATACTCACCAGCTTCACGAACTACACTGACAACATTTCTACTAAATTCCAATAAATTGTCAATAAGAGCATTTCCAAGATCCAGACTGGTCTCTTAATTTTTCACTGATGCCTTTTATTTATTTTTAATTTGTTTTTTTTAGCTGTACGTATTAGCTTGTTTTTATATAGCCTGTTATGAAGTGTAATTTTAGCATTATAGTGTCAATTGTGGTGTACTTTGTTTGTGTGTGTGTGTGTGTGTGTGTGTGTGTGTGTGTGTGTGTGTGTGTGTGTGTGTGTGTGTGTGTGTGGCCTTGTGCAAATTCTGCAACTTCTTTTCTGCTGCCTGTCTTGGCCAGGACTCCCTGTGAGAAGAGTTACTGTAACTCAATGGGACCTTCCTGGTGAAATAAAGGTTAAATAAAATAAATAAATAAATAAATAAATAAATAAATAAATAAATACAGAGCTGTATATATATATGTAATTATTTTATAATCATTTTTTTTTCAGATTTTCATGAATTTTCTCAAATTTTTCGCCAATTAAAAAATAATATAAAACTGTACTGACCTGTAAAACGTATTTTTTCGAAGACAAACACAATTTAAAAAAAATTATAACATGGTGTACTCACACTCACACACACACACACACACACACACACACACACACACACACACACACACACACACACACACACACACACACACACTCACACACACAATACAATCCAATGAATTAAAGCAAAGTCAGTGTAACTATACTCACCCGCTTCACGAACGTGGCTGAGCTCATTATTTCCGTGTATCGTAGCGGTTTGCATATCGCCACGTAGCGATCGAAGGCCATCGCCAGTAGCAACGTGGATTCCAACGACGACAGAAAGTGCACGAAAAACATCTGAGTCAGACATCCGGCCAATGAAATCTGATCCCAATCGAAAAGGACATTCAGGAGCATATTTGGTACAATGGCCGTGGTTACAAGTACGTCCACAATGCTTAAAGTACAGATAAGCATGTACATGGGGCTGTGTAGGCTCTTAACATTGTGGATAACGTACACTAAGAGACAGTTTCCCAACAGAACGGACAGGTAGGAGAGGGAGAATGGGAGCAGGAGGAGTCTGCGGTGTTTGTGCAGCTCGGGAAAACCTCGGAACACAAAGGTGGAATGGGAAAAGTTCCAACAGCGAGAAGCGTCGGACATGGAGATGGTTTCAGCTGAAACGACAGATCAGACAAAAACTATTTGTGTCTTGTTTTTGAAAATTAACATTGCCAAAATATTGAACAATGTGAAAAAAAAAAATATATATATATATATATATATATATAAGTACCGTATGATTTGAAGTGATTTTTTTTTTACCTGGTTAAACCTGCAGTGTGTAGAATTTTGGGTTTTATTTCCTAGCAGATTTTGTAGAAAGTAATTATAATATCCATACATTTAATTTAGTGCATAATAGCTGAAAAAAATGTTTTGAATTATTATTTTTTCCCTTAAAAAGGGTCTCATATATGTCCATATTTCTGCATATTTTGGACCAAGGCGTAGTGCCGCCATCTTGAAAGTGTCATAGTTGGAATGTCATCAGGTGCATTGTTTAAAATTAAGAATTGTTCTTGTCCTTGAAGGCCACTGTAGCTTCTGTTATTATTCGAAAGGGGTGGGGTTACCCAGGGAGTGTTGCATTCTTTGTAGAAACTTTCTTGATGATGTCATATTACACACTGCACCTTTAAATAAAGGCTATTAATATGATTTGATATTGAATAAAATATGCTCAAAATGTTAAACTAACAGACAGCTTGAAAAAAATCTAATTGGCGGGAACATTTTGAGCATATTTCATTCAATATCAAATCATATTAGTATCCTTTTTTTAACTAGGTAAAAAAATATAATTCTAGCCAATAGTACTAATACTACGCCAGCTGTTGTTCCTGGGTGAGCGTATACCCATGACAAAGGCATTAAGAAAAACTACATAAAAATAGCATTCTTTGCACCGATGGTCTCGTTTGCTGTTACATGTAATTTATGATCATCAGAGGAAAAATAAGACTGTTTCAGAAATATATAAAAGTTTGTCGTTGCACCTTTAACAAACTCTTTTCCAAGAATTACCTGACCAAGAAAGCAGCACTATGACATAATATAATAAACAAGTAAAGCAAAATGTTAATGTTTATTTATAAGATATTTATTTATTTATTATTATTCTTCCGGACAATTACACACAATACACAATGTTCTCTTTGCATATTCACACATATTACTTTGTGTTATCAATATTAAAGGTGCAGTGTGTAATATGACATCATCAAGAAAGTTCTACAAAGTTCTAGAATGCAACACTCCCTGGGTAACCCCAACCCTTTCGAATAATAACAGAAGCTACAGTGGCCTTCAAGGACAAGAACAATTCTAAATTTTAAACAATGCACCTGATGACATTCCAACTATGACACTTCCAAAATGGCGGTGACAAGGCCTTGGTCCAAAGTATGCAGAAATATGGACATATATGAGACCCTTTCTAAGGGAAAAAATAATAATTCTAAAAAAGAAATTCAGCTATTATGCACTAAATTAAACGTACTTATGGATATTATAATTACTTTCTACAAAATCTGCTAGGAAATAAAACCCAAAATTCTACACACTGCAGGTTTAAATTAGCATATTTATATAATTGAACCTTGTATCTCTTCACTTACCTCTGCTGCAGTCCAGCCATTCAGACAGTTGAGGTTTCATGTTGATTGTTTTGGTCGCAACAAATTCTGAGAAAAAAAAGGAGGAAATACATTTTTGTGATTTTTAAAAGTACATAAATCCTGGGGGCGCCCTTAGCTCAGTTGGTAGGGCGTCCCCCCCATGGGCCTCGGCCAGCAGCGGATCCGGGTTTGATTCCAGCCCACGGTCGTTCTCTGCATGTCACTCCCCTCTCTGCCCCATTTCAACTCTGTCTCTACACTATCAATAAAGCATAAAAATGCAAAAAAAAAAATCTTAAAAAAAAAAAAAAAAAAGAACATAAATCCTGTTTATAAATCTATATATTATGAGTTAATAGATATACTGTAATATTTTCAAGATAAATTGTTTCTGGAAGGAAAGCTCCCCAAAAGTATACAAAGGGAAAAGTCAATAAAAGTAGTTTAAGAAAATATTGAGTTAACATAAAACTATGTTGGTTCTATGCATTCAACTTAATAATTGAAGGGGGGCGCTCCGGTGGCGTAGTGGATAGGCGCATACCATGTTGGCTTCGGCCTTTGTTGCAGTGGTCGCAGGTTCGGGTCCGACCCGTGGACCTTTACTGCATGTCATCCCCCTCTCTCTCTCTCTCTCTCTCTCTCTCTCTCTCTCTCTCTCTCTCTCTCTCTCTCTCTCTCTCTCTCTCTCTCTCTCTCTCTCTCTCTGTCTCCCCATTTCAACTCTATCGGATAAAGCTTGAAAATGCCCAAAAATAATCTTTAAAAAAAAACGTAATAATTCAATAAAAAGTCATTAATAAAAACAAGTTAGAAAAAGTAAAATTATGAGCAAATTCATTCAATATTCAGCAACATTTACTAATAAAGTTAAATTAACATGAGAAAATGAACAAGACAGTTTGGTGTCATGCCAGAAAAATTTCACTTTTTTAAACTTTGCAGAGTATTTCAATTTTGAACAATTTGTAATAAAAAAATAATGATCGGAAAATAAAGACAAAAAAAAAATTAAAACGGAAATTGAATATCACAATATTTGTTGAAATTAAACACATCAATATTACACACACATTGTTGATGACGAAAACACTTATCCTAAAGGCTGTTACATACTCCGCGAGAAGAAAGAACAAAGTTCTCGGTGACAGAGCTGCGAGAAGTTCTTTCTGGTCTGACATTACATACTTCACGAGAACTCAACTGCCGAACTCCTCACCGCGGCGCATTGTTACCATGGTAATTTACTCAGAAGCGCCAGCTGATTTCACTTCGCTTTCCTCATTGACTTCAGACTGACCAATCACACAATAGTTCTCGGACAAGCTGCGAGAAGAAAGTTCGGCCCGGGTGATGTGTCGAGAACAAGCTGCGAGAACAGCTAAACAAGAGCTGAGAGAAGAAAATGACGTCATTTTCTTCTCGCAGCTCTGTCACCAAGAACTTTGTTCTTTCTTCTCGCGGAGTATGTAACAGCCTTAAGTCTTCGATTCAGAAATTTAAAAAAATAGACAATGTAACTTAAATAGTAAACAAATTATTAGGTAAGTTCAGTAATTATGTAATATTTTGCTACAAAAGCTTATCTCTACAAAACCATGTTGGTCACAAGCATTCAACTTAATGATTGAATAAAGAATAATTATTTAAAAACAGATAAAAAACTGAAAATATCTAAAATTATGAGCAAATTAATTCAATGTTTTGACAACATTTACTAATGAAATCAAATTAACAAAAAAAATTAACGGGACAGCTTGGAGTCATGCCAGAAAAATGTAACTTTTTTAACTTTGCAGATTAGATTCAATATCTAACAACATGTAATAGAAAATAATGATGGGACAATGAAGACAAACAAGATAAGCAAGAACAGCAATATTACACAAACATTTTTGATGCCTAAAAAACTTCGGAGTCAGAAAGTGGAAAAAATAGACAACCAATATAGTATACAAATTATTAGGTAAGTAAAGTAAGTATGTATAAGTTTGCTGATCTCTACAAATCTCTGTTTGTCCTATGCATTCAACGTAATAATTGAATAAAAAAAAAATTATAAAAAAAATTATAAAAGATTTAAAATTATGGACAAATTAATTCAATATTTCAACAACATTTACTAATGGAGTTAAATGAACGGAAATTGAAGTTCACAATATTTGTTGAAATTAAACACAGCAATATTACCAAAGCGAGTCAGAAAGTGGAAAAAAAGACAATATAACTTATATATAACATAGTGAAAAAACTAAAATGTTTACTTATATAGTAAAACAAATTTTTAAGTAAGTTAAGTAATTAATGTATCATTTTGCTGATCTTTAAAAAAGATTTTTCTCACATGCATTCAACTTAATAAAAAAAACATAAAAATTTAAAATATTTTAAATTACGAGCGAATTAATTCAATATTCAACAACATTTACTAATGAAGTTAAATTAACATGAGAAAATGAACGAGACAGTTTGATGTCATGCCAGAAAATTCACTTAAACATTTTTACAAATCTAATTTAAAACCTATCATTTAAAACAGACACAAATAGTGTTAAAGGTAAAGTGCGTCTTACCTGCTGAGGTTAGGTCAAGAAACACTGGTTCCTCTCTCACTGTGATTTATACCTGAAGTCCAAATGTCCCACAGGAATCCCAGACCCCGAACGCCCCCAGAGCATTGTGAACATTGATTAGTGGAAAACAGTTTTAATCAATTTAATCTTCCAATTAGTCGAGACGAATCCTCAAGAGATCAATTTGTTTGTTGACTTCGTTATCACTTTATTCATTGTCTGGGATTCTAAGCCATATAATCAGCTGGTTAGGGCCGAGCAGCGTCAATGTTGTTTTAAAAACAATGTGATTTAACTTGTATCACACCTACAACTTTATAATTCTATTCTATTTTATTTATTTGTTTATTGTAGGTCCCTGGGGATCTTATCAATCTTCTAAACATATTATTTTTTTCTAAATTATTATTATTATTATTGCTATTATTTATCTCTTTACGCTATACAAATAGTACACATATAAAATGCAAAGATATGAAACAAAACATAATAAATCCACATTCATATCCACTTTGCCATACAATATGGAAATAAAAACGACGTAACTTTTTGGGGGCGCTCATGGTGTAGTGGTTAGAGTATTTTCCAAACCTGGTAATACATTGTTCAAGGGAGATTTATTTAATGTTTTTCCCATAAGAATGTTAAAAATTA
>NC_137232.1:36554337-36591837 GCF_949987685.1 Ammodytes marinus | reverse complement strand
CTAGGTAATCATACCCTGCGTTCCAATCCCCATACTTCCCTACTATTGAGTATCTCAGAAAAATATTAAGGATGTCCCAATACATGCACGTCAACTGCAGTATGCCAAAAACTGTGGCCCTAAAACTCTTCTGTACTTTAGTATGTAGTGCAGTAAAAAGACTAAAACTCTTCTGTACTTTAGTATGTAGTGCAGTAAAAAGACTAAAACTCTTCTGTACTTTAGTATGTAGTGCAGTAAAAAGACTAAAACTCTTCTGTTCTTTAGTATGTAGTGCAGTAAAAAGACTAAAACTCTTCTGTACTTTAGTATGTAGTGCAGTAAAAAGACTAAAACTCTTCTGTACTTTAGTATGTAGTGTAGTAAAAAGACTAAAACTCTTCTGTACTTTAGTATGTAGTGTAGCAAAAAGACTAAAACTCTTCTGTACTTTAGTATGTAGTTCAATAAAAGGAAAGAGTATGTGATTTGGAACACAGGGATGATAACAGGGGCCACTTCAGTCATTTTTGGGTCTAAGGACAATATTCCTTGTTCAATCCCTATTTATCAAACTAAGGATCTCTGTGTTACACATGTTCTTCAAATGTCAAATTAAAATATCTTTATTGATATATAAGTTTCAAACACAATATTGCTAAAGCATCAAAACACAATGTGTCCAGTGAACAGTAGACAATTCATTTTATTTCATTATGCACTTCAAGAAAAAAAGTGGAAATATGGAGAATTTGGCTCCCAGGTGCCATATATATTTGGTCTCTGTCATTAATACACAATTGGAGTGTATTGTTCAGGGTAAACTAAAGGTAAATGTCCCCTGGGATCTCCTAACGGATTTTAGTTTTTTAAAGAGATAGATAGATAGATAGATAGATAGATAGATAGATAGATAGATAGATAGATAGATAGATAGATAGATAGATAGATAGATAGATAGATAGATAGATAGATAGATAGATAGATAGATAGATAGATAGATAGATAGATAGATAGATAGATAGATAGATAGATAGATAGATAGATAGATAGATAAACACAACACAAGGCCGGACCCCAGAGACGACTGTGGACACTCGGACACTCTGGAGGCTAAAACCAGCTTCAACAACAAGCCAATTAGCATTCTGTATCACCGGGCATCATGGGAAAACGCCATGCTGTCGCCGTGGCTACTGATGTAAACACTTCGCCTCCAGGCCTGAGTTCATGTTAATGTTTTGGTCAAGAAAATCAATTTACTGTTGTTTAGATGAGACACAGTGGGGGGAGGGGGGGGGGGGGGGGGGTCATGGTGTAGTGCAGGGGTCATCAACCTTTTTGAACCTGAGGGCTACTTCATGGGTACTGAGTCATACGAAGGGCACCCAGTTTGATACACTCTTCTGCAAAAAACAAATTTGCTCAGTTTGCCTTTAGTTATATATTATTATTAATGATTAATGATACTCATCTATGTGAAGACACTGATCATATTAAAGATTTCTCACAATAATTATCAACAATGACTTAAAAAAGGTGGGAAACAGATTATTATGCTATTTTTAGAACAGGCCTGCGGGCGCCTTATATGGTCCTTGAGGGCTACCTGGTACTGTGTTGGTGACCCCTGTAGTGGTTAACCCCCCCCCCCCCATGAAGTAGCCCTCAGGTTCAAAAAGGTTGGTGACCCCTGGTGTAGTGATTAGACCTCCCCCCCCCCTGTATGACTAGTTGCTATTATATGTATTTATTTTTCTGTATTTCAGGTGACTTTATTAAAAAATTAAAAATTCTGGGGCCCTCATGGTGCAGTGGTTAGAATCCTCCGACCCGTTTCATCTCTACCACCTTATGTTGGACGTAAGATTTTTATACATTTTATGTCATTCAAAAACAAAATGCATACTGGAAGGAAACCAGGAAATGCCCGTGACAGTCACCTATGTATTAGATTCTAAAATGACATAACCTGTAAAAATAAAGGCCGCAATTTACACCAGAAATGTAGCCTATGCAGAAAAGGACCAAATTGGTTGATAAAAGTGTTGGGGAAGTTATGTGATGAAACTAAACTTAACCCCTCTGTATTGTAGATGGTACGTCTCTGTGTTAACGACAAAGTAAGAAACATGTTGGAGTTAAACTTCTTTATTTACACAATTCATAGGAACGCATGTGACATCACAGAAAGAGAAATGTAGGGTTAGACAGTGAGACCATAAAACACTCTTTCTGCCTTTTCTCAGGCTAGGATGAACCGATTTCTAAAATGTTTGAACATTTATACTACATAGGATCTCAGAATTCAATGCACCTTCATATTCCCACCGGTGAAGTAGGTCTTTAAAGGTGCAGTCAGTGATTCTGCAGAATGATTGTTGTCAACATTTGTTTTGTCAAAATCAGTGAATATCTATAACTTTAAGGTTCCATTAATAAAGCAGGGTAATGTCTGACAGGCGGACAGAGTGGTGCACACACAATAATCTGACTCTTAAAATAAAACCAAAATAACTCATAATTGATCATAGGAAACAGCAGAATGTCCATTCACCACTCTGGAACAGCCTTCCCCTCCACATCCGTGCAGCACAGTCCCTAAATGTTTTTAAATCACTTTTAAAAACCCACCTCTTCTCTCTTGCCTTCTACTAGACTACTCCTGCAGGCATTGTCGTTTTAACCTCTGTGTTGTTGTTGTTTTTATTTTCTTATTTGTTTCTTTTTAATTGTGTTAAATCCTGTTTTTACTGCACTAATTGTTCTTTATGTGAAGCACTTTGGTGGGGCTTAGCCGTCTGTAAATGTGCTATATAAATAAACTTGACTTGACTTGACTTGACATCAAGGAGTAGAATGTAGAGAGAGAGGGTGTACAGCTCCAAACTGTGGGCCCTGCTGCTGTAAACAACAACAACAGTGACACAGTAACTTTTCAGGAAGCTTTCTAACTTCAAACAGTGTTCCAGGGATCACATTTTCAGCATCAAAACACGCACCACCAGCTTTCTCAAAACATATATTACACCTTTAAAGGGTCACTGTGTAGTTTCAGGGGACGGGGATTTGTTTACATTCACAGAGCCTGCAGTTAGTTCACTAAACATATTTTCTCTACATGTGATTCTTGACATTAAATAATTCTATCATCATAAATCAAAACTAAATTATTTTGAGAAACCTGGAACTAAACACAAGACTAGAATATGTTTTTAACAACCAAACTGTGGGCCCTGCTGCTGTAAGCAACAACAGTGACACAGTAACTTTTCAGGAAGCTTTTCTAACTTCAAACAGTGTTCCAGGGATCACATTTTCCTGTGAGGAAAGTTTGTTTAGTCAGTTATGAGAATATATCTTAGAAAATGTTTCACTTCTCAGACACATCCAAA
Source organism: Ammodytes marinus (assembly GCF_949987685.1). Classification (NCBI taxonomy): domain Eukaryota; kingdom Metazoa; phylum Chordata; class Actinopteri; order Uranoscopiformes; family Ammodytidae; genus Ammodytes; species Ammodytes marinus. The sequence continues at coordinate 36,588,463 of NC_137232.1, read as the reverse complement.
GTTACACACTGCACCTTTAGTGTGAAAGAACAAATGTACAATAGTATCAATGAGCTCTTTATGCAGCTTTGATTTGATTGCACTTGTATTTCGTTGTATGTTTGTACGATGGCAATACATATAGTAATCTAATCTACATAGACAACTGTTCAGAGTTATTTCTTCTATTTGAAATTAAAATGTTACATGTGACACGGATTTTGGAGAGATTCAGGCCGTACATTAGAGGGTTAAAGATGGGCGGACATGTCAGAAAGTACAACGAAAAAACTAAACGCAACATTGTCGGCGCATTGTTCGTCTCAGACCTGTTCTGTGTTAACTCAACCACGTTCAAAAGAGTTAAATGCAAGATGGAAGCAATGTGGGGTGAGCACGTGCTGACAAACTTTTGTCTGGTCTGTTTAGAACCGTTAAAACAAACTTTCAAAATCTTAAAGTATGTGAAAAATATTACAGTTAAAGGAACAACGACTCCGCAAAAAATTAGAAAGAGTGAATATATATAAATTGATTTGGTGTCATAGCAAGCAAGCTTTACAATAGAGTGGCTGTCACAGTACACTTTGTTAATTATAACCCCACAAAGCTGCAAAGAAGACCTCAAATACGCCATTGTTAGTCCTAAAAGCAAAGGATACAGCCATGTAAAAGCAATAAGCGTGGCTATTTTGTTATACGTCATATGTGAGTGATATTGTAGAGGATGACAGATAGCAAGATATCGATCATAAGACATAACAGCCAAGTTTATATATTCTATACCTCCATACGTGTGCACACAATAAACTTGCACAAAGCAAAAGGGTGCAGAAACAGTGTGAATATCAGAGATAATTTGCACCAAAAGGAATGGGATCAGCCCTGTGCTTCCATACAACTCATTAACAAACAGGCTGCAGAGGAAAAGGTACATAGGCTCATGTAAGCTTCTGTTAGTACAGATAACCACAATGAGCAACACATTGGCACCAACTATGAACATGTAAAGAGAAATGGTTATTGTGAAATACAAGTATTTGAGAAGTCCAGTGTCAAAGTAGGCAGACAGTGTGAAATACAAAACCTGGGTAGAATTTATCATGATGAATAATTCTACTCAGCACACAAAGCAATAGTTACTGCAAACTCTCATAGATCTGGACATGTGGTTAAGATTTGCAATTTGGTGCAATGTGCAGCTTCAACATTAATGCAGATAAATGTTTTGAATAACACTGAATAATGACAAAATTAAATAATAAAAATAGACAGACAGACAATTACAAAGCAGCGTTATAGTTGTACATGAGTCACTTTTAAACAAAATGTTTCCAACCTACTCTTGAAAGAATAAGACACACATGAACACACACAAACAGAAGTCAGAGTAGTATTAACCCTAGACACATCCGTTATAATGAAAACAACTATAAAATACACATGTAAATGGCCCATTTCCTTTACAAAATGAGGACAATCATACCAGAAATAACAGCGTTTTGGACGAGTATACTTTCATATTCACCTGTCATGCAGCTTCAGTCATACAGTGAATCCCTCCTAACTGAGCTCAAACTATGATTCCACTTCTTTTGAAGATTCCATGAGAGAAAAACACCCACAGTAGCACAGTGCTATCAGTGTGTGTGTGTGTGTGTGTGTGTGTGTGTGTGTGTGTGTGTGTGTGTGTGTGTGTGTGTGTGTGTGTGTGTGTGTGTGTGTGTGTGTGTGTGTGTGTGTGTGTGTGTGTGTGTGTGTGTGTGTGTGTGTGTGTGTGTGTCTCAGTGTGTGTCTGTGTGTGTGTGTGTGTGTGTGTGTGTGTGTGTGTGTGTGTGTGTCTCAGTGTGTGTGTGTGTGTCTGTGTGTGTGTGTGTGTGTGTGTGTGTGTGTGTGTGTGTGTGTGTGTGTGTGTGTGTGTGTGTGTGTGTCTCAGTGTGTGTCTGTGTGTGTGTGTGTGTGTGTGTGTGTGTGTGTGTGTGTGTCTCAGTGTGTGTGTGTGTGTCTGTGTGTGTGTGTGTGTGTGTGTGTGTGTGTGTGTGTGTGTGTGTGTGTGTGTGTGTGTGTGTGTGTGTGTGTCTGTGTGTGTGTGTGTGTGTGTGTGTGTGTGTGTGTGTCTCAGCGTGTGTGTGTGTGTGTGTGTGTGTGTGTCTCAGTGTGTGTGTGTGTGTGTGTGTGTGTGAGTGTGTGTCTCAGTGTGTGTGTGTGTGTGTGTCTGTGTGTGTGTCTCAGTGTGTGTGTGTGTGTGTGTCTGTGTGTGTGTGTGTACCCTCGAGGGCTAGAGCCAGATCTACAGGTGCACCACCGAATCACAATCATGAAAATAATATAATGTGAAAGAATCAATGAAGAAATAAATGAACGAAAATAGTGAGGGGCCCGACTAAGAATGGTTCAAGAAAACCCGGTAACACTTTATAATAACTATCCGTTGTAACTTGTTAATAGATCATTAGTAAACTCTTAATTAATGATTATTAATGATTTGTTAAGTGTTTGTTAGCAGTTTGTTAAGGATTTATAACAATGGTAGATAGTTAATAGCTTAATAATTGAATCAGTTCATCTGGGAGGTAATCCGAGATACCGACGAGGCTGAAATAGGCTATAGACTATACACACTGCATGGGCAACTGAGGGCAGCCCCATTTTCAAATATTTTTAAATAAAATCAATACACACTGTGCATGCCATGGACTTGAACGTGACGTGATCAGTTAATCTCGGATTACCTCCCAGATGAACTGATTCAATTATTAAGATATTAACTATCTACCATTGTTATAAATCCTTAACAAACTGCTAACAAACACTTAACAAATCATTAATAATCATTAATTAAGAGTTTACTAATGATCTATTAACGAGTTACAACGGATAGTTATTATAAAGTGTTACCGAAAACCCTAATGGACAAACAAGTTAGAGGAGGAGAGACCGGGGCCCCCGTCTGGAGCCAGGCCCAGAGAGGGGGCCGGGTCTGCCACGGGGCCGAAGAAGCTCCGTGGCACCAGCCCCCTCTGCAGCTGATGGGCCCACCACTCGACAGAGGAACCACTGGGGTCTGTGCGCTGCCTCATGGCAAGGCAAGGCAAGTTTATTTCTATAGCACAATTCAAACACAAGGCCACTCAAAGTGCTTTACAGGGGCAAGATTAGAATACATAAAACACATTAGAAGACATTTAAAAGCGAATGAAAAGAAGTAAAACATTTAAATAAAATAAAAAGTACAGGTTAAAATGGAAACAGAAAAGACTCGATTTAAAAGAACTGAGGGTTGCAGCAGACCTCAAGTTTTCTGGGAGTTTGTTCCAGATATTTGGTGCATAAAAACTAAAAGCTGCTTCTCCTCTCATGGGGCAGTGAAGGGCGAGGACGGACCAGACCCGGGCGGCAGAGGCTTTGGGGACACGTCACCTCGCTGTGGGGGAAGGAGCCGGAACTGGTGCGGGATGTGGAGCGCCACGAATTAGACCTGGTGGGACTTACCTCCATGTCTGGGCTCTGGAACAGTACTCCTGGATCGGGGTTGGACTCTATTCTTCTCTGGAGTTGCCCAAGGTGTGAGGCGCCGGGCCGGTGGGGCGATACTCATTTTACGCAGCGAGGATGACCCGCTATGCACCGAACCAGAGCATAGAGAGATGACAGCGAGAGCGATCACAGCGGGGCAGAGGAATTTGCGTGTGAAGAATAGTCTGTAGTGAACACATCAGAGTTCGGTCTATTTGCACTATCCTACTGTTTATTTGCAATGAAGAAAAGTGTTTTTTTCAATGCGTTTTTATTTTCGTACATTATTTAAATAAACAAAATGTATTGAGTTGAGTTTTGAAAAACGGGGGGGTCGTCTTATAATCGGGGTTGTCTTATACTCGGACCAATACGGGTACAGTGTTTTTTCTCCACACAATAAAGACGTGTAAATAAACATTTCCTTTGTAAAATTTAGAATCAAAAACTTGAATTTTAATTAATAAATAAATGGGGGCTATTCAAAATGAAGTGAAGTTATCTTCTTCTACGCATATGCGCACCTAGTTTGTGGCCTCTACATTCATTCTCGGAATTTATTTAAAATTACTGGCGTTCTAATTTTATTTCCATAACCTGTGTTATGATGACGGGGTTATTTGCTCCACGGTCATTTAAACTTGCTGCAATTGTTGCTCAACGTGACTCAAAATATTAGGCTATAATATTTTCCCCATTTTATCTGCTTTCTGCCCCTTGTTGTGATTGTGATTATTTTATCATGTGTGTTCTGGTCATTTGATTATGATTAAACATGCCACCTTTAATATGGCTATAAAAAAGCTTGCTGCATTTTTTTTTTTTATGTGTGGGGGTGCGTCAACCTGGTTGGGACATAAAAGGGGGTGCGCGGCTAAAAAAGTTTGGGAACCGCTGCTCTAGGCCATCGTACCAACCCAGCAGATCATGAGAAGATATTGATTTGACAACATGTGTTCTCCAGAATCGCTGAGTCCGCCTTTAACTGATATTGGATAGCCGTGCACTCGAGCTCCTTTCTTTAGCTTCACAAAAGCTGATATGTGGGAACGTGATATTTGATCTTTGCTCTCACATCTTTGAGCCTACCAGCTCTACAAAACTCTCTCTGTATTTCTCAGTATGGCAGCGTTTACAAACTGGTGTCACTACTGTGTCTTCTACTGCTAAGAAAAAACCTTGACGTACAGCAGAAGGTATAACGTCCATGCATCCATGTAATTACTCATCCATAGAATTCCTCACGGGGGCCACAAAAGTTACACACTACTATAACTTCAGTGTGCAACCTACAAACAGTAACCATATCTCAGCTGGATTTGATTTTAGAAAGACAGTCATATATATTTTTGTTCGTGTTCATTACTCCTAATTTTTCTTTAAATTTACTCTTTACACTTTAAAAAAAATCAAGCATGTAACAAAAACATTTCAAATAATGCATCCAACTCCAACTTTAGTTTTAGCCGTGAAGCAAAGTGTTTTGAGGAGGCTATATATCCATTCGCCATTTTGGCTGGTAAGAGGTCGGTGAACTCAGTTAACTAAATGCATTATTAGGCTATTATATAATATATTTTAACTAATAGATATTGATTGATTGATTGATTGATTGATTGATTGATTGATTGATTGATTGATTGATTGATTGATTCAATTTTATTTCAGACATATCAAAAAAAGAAAAATTAAAAGCATGAAAATACAATAAAAAAATATGTTCAAATGATTTCACAAATAAAAATAAACAAAAAATAAACAAATAACATATTGAATTGATATGCCTGAACAGGAGTAGGAAGAAGTATAAACTTATTTGATCCTACCCCTTTTCCACAGCTCAATAACTTTATAATAATTCTTTATATATATATATATTTTTTTTTTAAATATAATCATAATAGATATCATAATTAAACTGACCTTAAAATTGTAACTTTTTGCAATACAACTTTCCAGAAATGTTTGAATAAATACACAAACAAAACAAAAATCTTGATCTTTTTTTGCAACGTTTTTATTCATGAAATTAATCACAAAATTGCAGTTGCAGGAATATATTAATACATTTTTTTTACAAGTATTCTAGCGCCATTTTTTAATTTCCTTCCCTTGTGCGAACATATCATACACAGTGACATACAGAACAGATTTTGGATACAGCCTTTTCTCTTTTAATTAATAAAAAAAAAGATGATCTGAAGAATTGTGGTGTAGGAGAAAATAATTGGAAGTAGTGGCACAATAATGGTGAGTACGACCCCAAAAACGCCATAAATGTTATTCACCGTTGTGTCAGAACAAGCCAACTTTACAACAAGGTAGTTATTACAATACAGACTGTTTATGACATTCCCACAAAGAGACAAACGTATATTCAATGATAAAGTGATTACGAACTTCACAAAAGAGTACAACCATATCAAAATAATAATGATAAGCGATATTTGCCATTATTCTTCTGTTCATTCAAACAAGCACACACACACACACACACACACACACACACACACACACACACACACACACACACACACAGCTAAGGACACATCAACATGTGGAGAAACAAAATGCAGAATCTGCTCTACTAACTAACAATGAACTTCAGCGCGCCCAATAAAAGATATTGTGAAAACATTTTTGTAATTCCCTCGCACACCATCTCTCTTTTTATGACAGCACATGTGTATATACATTACTCTTATTTTGGACATTTGCAATCCAAACATGATAGGATTCAAAAGTGGCTGTAGGATCACAAAATACACAGACAGAATCATTCTCAGCACACTGGGTAAACTGCTCATATCAAACCTACTCTGAATTACTTCAAAGCAGCAACCGAATGAAAAGTTAATGAGAGACACCAGCTGAGGTGTGCAGGTGCTGACAGCTTTCTGTCTCGTCTGTTTGGAACCAGAAAAACAGATTTTAAGAATTTTCATGTAAGAAAAAATAATTGGAAGCAGAGGCACTAAAATGGAGAAAGCCGTGGCAAAAAGGCCATAAATGTTATTCACTGTTGTATCAGAACAGGCCAACTTAACAACAAGGTAGTTTCTACACCAAAGACCGTTTAAGACCTTTCCACACAATGTCAAACGAATGCCTAAGGATAAAGTGATTAAGAATTTAACAAGAGAGTACAACCATACCACAATGATAATGATAAATGCCTTTTTAGATGTCATACGTGTGTTGTACTGCAGAGGGCAACAGATGGCAAGATATCGGTCATAAGACATGGCGGCTAAATTACAAAATTCAACATTTGCATATGTGTATATACAGTAAATTTGCAGGAAACAACATGAAGTAGATACAGTGTGAATGTCAGAGAGAATCTGGATTAGAAAAAAAGGAAAAAACCCCGTGCTGCCATACAACTCATTAACAAACAGGCTGCAGAGGAAAAAGTACATCGGTTCATGTAAGCTTCTGTTCCTACAGATAACCACAATGAGAGATGTGTTGGCAATAACTATCACACTGTACAACAATGCAGTTATTGTGAAATACAAGTATCTTAAATTTCCGACATTCAAATAAGCTCCAAGAATGAAATAAGACAAAGTTAAAGAAGTAGAATTTGCCATTATTAACAACTGAGTGGAAATGTCAAAAACTCCCAAACCTCAAAAATATTCAATACGTACCGTAGCTCTTCTCAGCTCTTCTCAGCTGTGTGTGTGTATAACATCTTTGAGTGCATTCTCTGCTATCAACAAATGCACGTAGTTCAAACAGCTGATCAAAGATAAACAAACCTGGTGATGTCCAGAATAATATTCGTGATAACCATCAAACTAAATCGTACACATTCACTGAGTGAAGATTGTGAAAGTATGACACACATTTCTCACCAACAATGTTATCAAAAACCCAATTAATAACTTGTATATCTTTTAAAAAACTGAATAAAAACTGTAGCAATGGCGGCCACAGCTTGGATTTCATTTCCCCCGGAAGAAACTTCAAAGTCACGTGACATGTATCTGTCCAATAGAAATAAATAGCGCCCGGGGTGGCATTACATTGTAGTGAATTGAACCCCCAATCCGTCTTCAGACGGCGGCAAAGTCTGATTTCACGTCAGTGACGGACGGTAAGAGGCCCTGGCACACAGTCGCACTTTGACGTTCTAGGAGTGAGACTGTGTTGCCTCATACATTCCTACAAGATTAATCTTCATATTAAGAGAAATACATTTTGTATTACACTTTGTCTAAAATTTTTATAAAATATGCAAATTAGCCAATATCTCATTAAATATGCATACATATAAACCAGGGGTGTCCAAACTACGGCCCGCTTTTTATTGGCCCGCGGCCGATTTTAAAAATATAATGCAATATGGCCCTTTGAAAAAAAAAAAAAAAAAAAAAAAAAATTTTTTTTTTTTTTGCATTTCTTAGTTAACCCACTAGTGCAGGGGTGTCAAAACTGATTGATTGGCCCTTGGCACATTTTAAAAATATAATGTAATATGGCCCTTTTAATTTTTAAATAATCTAAATGCACTCATTATATTACAGAGAAATATGTCCCATAAAAGAAAAAGAGCACCAAGGCCATCCCAGAGGACCCTGCATAATATTTTATTTAAATTAATATTATTATGGAAAATCTATGCGTCCTTCTCCAATAGCTTCTAATTCATCTGACACAGTGTTTACATTTTTTTTCATACAAAATTCTTCAGCTTTAGCCTCTTAATTTCCCTCTCAAAGTGCACCAGATTCATGCATTTCGCTTTAAGAACTTAAAAAAATCTCCCGGGGGGGCATACCCCCAGAACCCCCTAGGAGGGTCGGGATCTCGGCTGGATACTATTTTCACCAAGCTGGACATTAGACGTAAAAGCAGAAAACACTGGGTGTATTAATGGCATTTAACAAGAGGGGGGATGTATCTTTTGAATGTGCAAGTAAAGTGTTGCCGTGAAGAAGGATTACAATTTACGAAGACACTATGAAACTAAACATCAGAGCAGCTACATGTCCTGATAAATGTGTTATTTTTGCAAAGTGGCCCGGCCCTTCGTAGATTTTTCTGTATGTGGCCCTCAGTGAAAAAAGTTTGGACACCCCTGATATAAACCCTTGAAGTTACAGATTTTCTGAGTGGATCACAATGTTCACAATGACAATGATTATAAGGTCATAGAAGAGTGTAAACATTTGGATTTGATAATAATGAAAATAGCTAAAAAACAGTCAACCTATTACGTACTCTATGTACTTATGTTGAATGAGATAATGCCTATTAATGTGTGTTAATACACACAATATATGCATCAGAAAAATCCCAATAATCTATTTGAATATGTCTGACAGTGTGCATGTAACAGCTTGACCAGACATGACATACGCTTTGCTAAACTCTCTAAGGAGAAAAATACAATAAATGTGCCGTAAAACCAAAACAAAACATTGACGTTTGTTTTGTTGATGTGAAAACAGACGTAATGCTCATAAACAAAAGAACTAATTGTACAAACTATTAATTAAAGGCTGTTGTGTAGTTAGATCATTAGAGCAAAGGTCCTTTCAGCCAGTAAACATGTGTGTCCCTGAGGATTCTTCTGTTTAACAACAGTTTCAACTAATTCCCTCAGAAGGAAAATTGCAGTCCGAGCTGTGAGACCAATCAGTCCAAACATACACACACACACACACTTGCATACACATACACACACACACACACACACACACACACACACACACACACACACACACACACACACACACACACACACACACACACACACACACACACACACACACACACAGATACACACACACACACACACACACACACACTCAGGTCTACAGAGAGGGCCATAATGACCTCATCAGAACTTCAACTTGAGAAAATAAAAGTTGTAATGATCAGTAAAAGTTGCATTGATATTGAAATTGTAACTTTATTCTTTAAAGGTTGAGTCAGTGATTCTGGAGAACGCTTTTTGTCCAAATCAGTGAATATCTTCTCATGATCCACTACCTGTCTGTACTGTGTTTGCCCTGAACAAATATAATCCAGTGTCAAACCTAGGCTCTGTAAATCTGTGTGAATGTCAGAGAGAATCTGGATAAGAAGAAATGGACTTGCAAGGGTGTGTGTATGTGTGGGCCTGTTTTATGGCTGTGCCCACCCTTGCCCCTGGCTACCGCCGGCCCTGAACCGAACCATGGTTTACTGAACAGTGTGAACACCAGGGCAGCCTTGTTGGAAACAGTTAAAAGGCCTTTATTGGAGGCGCTCCTGTGGTGTAGTGGGTAGAAAGGCTCAGTCCTTATAGCAGCAGACCCAGGTTCCACTCCCCTGCATGTTATCCCCCTCTGTCCCCATTTCACCTCGTCAAGTCTTTCTAAACCAAAGTTTACCCTTTAACCTTAAAGCTAGTCTTCACCCTAGAATGTTATTATTACGTAATGCGGACTTCCATTTCGTCCCCAAAAGGAAGGTACGTCCCCACAATATCACTGTGTAAGCAGGAAAATGTCCCCACAACAGCAGTAAAACAGGCCCACACATACACACACATTCCTTAAAAAAAGCTATGCTGTGTTTGTTTAGTTGTTATTCCTGCTTTTGTAATTGCAATTTTAAATATATGCACATTTGTGTAATAGCAAAGGTTAAATTTTATGTTGATACATTTTTATTATGAAAGTTTTTGAATTAGATTTTTATATTGCTCGATTTCTATTTTTCAAACCCCTTGACTTGAACTGATTTGAATAGATTTTAGCAGCATGTCCCATTTCACACCTGGAGCTGTTTATTGAAGTATTGTGAAATAAATTAATGTTGTTGTAAGTGTGTGGACATGTTCTCTGATTTATAAAATGATAAAAGGCTTTATCCAAAATCTGTTCTGTAAAAAGTAGGACACTGATATGTTGTGAAAATCTAAATAAAGATTTTAACTCTGGCTTTATCCAACATCATAGATTGTTGTTTTTTAACGAGATGCAAATGTACACATAATATTTATTCAAACATTTCTGGAAAAGTTGTAATACGAAAAATAATAGTTTTGATGTCAGTTATCCACTGGCAAAGTTCCAGGATGATATCTTTAAGTTAAACATTTTGCCCTATTTACCTGCAGTGTCTCCACATAGAAATAAGCTAAGACGTATACAGTGTGCACATGCAGTTTACCTTATTAAAAATATATTGTGCGGATATAAATGCAATAAGTTTTAACCTTGAGACAGTATACAGAATAAACAGCTCCAGGTGTGAAATGGGACAAGCTGCTAAAATCTATTCAAATCAGTTAAAGTCAAGGTGTAACGGTTGGGTCTGGAGGACACAGGCGCGGAGACAGTATAAGTAAAAGATGATTTATTTCAGGAGAAACCAGCGGGGTGTTAGGACCGTGATCCGGGGAGGGAAACTGGCTGGCATGGGGGTCCAGGGAGAGAGCAACGGGGCAAGTCCAGGGGGCTGAGTGGAAGCAGGCTAGAGCAGGCGGGCAGGAGGGGTCCGAGGAGTAGTGCTGGAGAGCGAGGGCTGGAGCTGGGGCCTGTTTCAGGTAGCTGGTTTTACATACTCTGGGTTTAACCCTGCGCTCTGAGTTGGTCAACTCAGAGCGCAGGGTTGATAAGCAACTCTGGGTTTTCGGTTTCAGAACAGTGGATCAGCGTTGGGTCAATCAACTCTGAGCGTGTTCACTCTGGGTGGAGCGTGTGCATAAAAGCCATCGTCAATGGATCGCTGATAACATGATTCACCATGGAAACAGAAGAAACAAATGATTGATCCTCCCACTTCTCCACTTCTCAAAAAAGAAAAAAAGAAATCTCCGCTCCTCCCACTAGAGTTAGAAATATTAACGAATGAGCTTATGGTAGCCTATGGAGAAGAATTAACGGGATATTGTCTCATAACTCTGATCTAATCTCCTCGGCAATTCAGAAAAAACAGAGCAAACATTTTTTGTCAAGATAATCATTTCTCTTCCGTATGAGAAGCCATAGTCTATTTTAAAAAGTTACGCATATCAGCTGTAAAGTAATAAAGCTGGCGCGGCACAGCATTGCTTACAGTGCCTAAAGCCTACTGTGCAGTAAACAGAACAGACTGTCGCTTCTTTTAAATGGGGAGTGAAATACATTAACGTCAAGACACATTAGGTGACAGTTTCCATTGAAGAGCCTGATTGATTTATTACCAGATCCATTTTCCTCAAGTGATCACAGTTTAAATTATTATATAATTTTTATATTCATATTAGGCTATTTAACGAGGCTTGTCTGTGACTTTAGGATCGCACAAGTGAACTACAACGATCGCGTGCAGCCGCAGCGTTACATGAATCCACCTGACATAAATCTGTTCAGTGGCACAGACGTTAAAAAACATAGGCTACAATAGGCTACAAATTGGTTTATTAATCTGAATGTAGAGCATGTCACGATGTGTAAGGTGGCCGCCTATATGAACGGACCGAGGGCTGAGAACAAGGCTACTGATCAGATAAATGATCGGTCAAACGTAAAATCATCAGGAAATGATAAAAACATCCCGATGGAGATTTCTATAGAGTGATTTTGCTTCAAACTGTACAGGGACGCGTGTGACAGTGACACTCTTTCTTCAGTCGGAGCTGCAGCGTAAAGTGAAAACAAACTCGGGTAGGTCTAACCACCTATCCAGCAGGTTAGACCCACGGCGTATGTTGCCGCAGTAACTGACTCTCGGTTGCGCTGAACCTGCTACCTGAAACGGAAAACCCAGAGTTTCCACCAACTCAGAGCGAACAAACTCTGGGTTGCCTCAAAACCAGCTACCTGAAACAGGCCCCTGGTGGCTGGAGTCAGGCCGGGAGAATGTATGAAAACAGAAGCTACAATCTGGCAGTGTCTGGAAGGTAGGACCGGGTATATGTAGAGCAGTTGATGATGATTGAAGGCAGCTGTGAATGTTGGTAATTGACTCCAGCACACCTGACTCCAACCCTGCAATTAGACCAGCACACAGACAAGGGTGAAAAGGAAAACACACACAAGGCCAAGGGGCCCAAGCGGGATCATGACACAAGGGGTTTGAAAAATAGAAATCGAGCAATATAAATATTGAATTAAAAAACTCTTGTATGTGTGGGCCTGTTTTACTGGTGTTGTGGGGACATGTTCCTGCTTACACAGTGATATTGTGGGGACGTACCTTCCTTTTGGGGACGAAATGGAAGTCCGCATTACGTAATAATAACATTTTAGGGTGAAGACTAGCTTTAAGGTTAAAGGGTAAACTTTGGTTTAGAAAGACTTGACGAGGTGAAGTGGGGACAGAGGGGGATGACATGCAGGGGAGTGGAACCTGGGTCTGCTGCTACAAGGACTGAGCCTTTCTACCCACTACACCACAGGAGCGCCTCCAATAAAGGCCTTTTAACTGTTGTCAACAAGGCTGCCCTGGTGTTCACACTTGCCCTTTGCACATCGACTCAAAATCGGAGCTAGTTCGGAGTTAGAGCCCAGTAAGAGCCAATTTTTTGGTTTCACACCGCCAGAGAGCCGGCCCCAGGCTGGAAAAACTGGTGCGAGCTGGGCTAAAAAATATGAACCGCCTACGTCAGGGGACGGGGGAGGAATTATCCTGACCAACCAGACCAACTCAAACCTCATGCACGCCATATTTGAAAACATTGCTACTACGAGACGTAAACACAAAATAATTACCAAATGTAGCGATCAAATCGAGCAGCGAAAATACGCTGTATAGGTTGTGTTTGGTTAACAAAGTAAAAGCGAAAGGCAACACGTGTAAAAATAAGACATATCCGCTGCTGTTGCTTTGCTTATACTGTAGGGGTGAAGGCTGCAGCTGGCTTCTGGTGCGGACTGAATGGGCGGCAGCAAAGCATTTAAGCAAAAATGCGGAAATGCCAGTATTCTGAGGACTGTCCCCTCAATGCTAATGTAAACCCTGGGTGGATAAGGATTCGAAATTGGATACGAAGATGAAATCTGAAGCATAGTTTCAGTGTTAAAACTGATTCAATGATTGCTGTCTGTGGTTCTATATGGGCTGTGGCAATCATTTTGAAACATAATATCTTGCAGCAACATATTACTGTAACTAGTTCAAGTAGAAAGTGAACTTTCCCAACACTGGTTCTCTGCATGTCATTCCCCTCTCTGCACAATTGCATCTCTGTCTCTCTGCACTATGAATAAAGCATTGGAAATAAAAAAAAATCATCTTAGAAACAAAGTGTCCATTTGGGAACCCGGATTCCTCATACAAAGGTATTCCAAATGGAAATATTCCATATATATTCCAAATATTTTTACAAAAAGGATTCTCCAGAATTGCTGGCTCCACCTTTACCATTCATTAACCCTTTTTTGTTAACAACAAACAACTCAACTTCAGAAAGTGGCAATTAGCTATGGTATTCCCTGGAGAACATGGCATGGATCGAGGGTGGTTGTTAGGGTTATGTATTGATTATCTCTTGCTACACAGACCTATACAAGTAGCAGATATTACGGCAGCCTCCCACTAGACAGTGCAGGGGTCTGCAACACAGAAGGTAACAACATCTAACACCTGTGTGTAACTGTGATCAATGTAACTGCATTGGTAACTGTGAGTTTTTTTAATCTTTTATGCTTACAGGAAAAAGACAGCGGAGCAGTTTTTGTAAACAATGTCTGTGTTTTTTAGAAACATTTCCTTAATTCAAACAAGTGGTTCATTTTGGGTTAAAATTAGAACTGCAAACCTTTTATAGACTTTGAAAACTGTTACCAAAGTACAAGAATGACGGTAAATTCAACTCTATCTTACTTCATTCTTAGCACTTATATAGACGTGGGGGATTTGAAATACTTTTTTTTTGTTATAACTGCATTGTTGTACATTGTGATTATTATTGCCAACACATCTCTCATTGTGGTTATCTGTATGAACAGAAGCTTACATGAACCGATGTACTTTTTCCTTTGCAGCCTGTTTGTTAATGAGTTGTATGGTAGCACGGGGTTTTTTCCATTCCTTCTAATCCAGATTCTCTCTGACATTCACACTGTTTCTGCTACATTTTGCTACCTACAGATTTTCTGCTTGTACACATATGTTCATATACAGTTTTGTAACTTAGCGGTCATGGCTTATGACCGATATCTTGCCATCTGTTGTCCTCTGCAATATAACACACGTATGACATCTAACAAGGCGTTTATCATTATTATTTTGATATGGTTGTACTCTTTTGTGAAGTTCGTAATCACTTTATCATTGAATATACGTTTGTCTCTTTGTGGGAATGTCATAAACAGTCTGTATTGTAATAACTACCTTGTTGTAAAGTTGGCTTGTTCTGACACAACGGTGAATAACATTTATGGCCTTTTTGGGGTCGTACTCACCATTATTGTGCCACTATTTCCAATTATTTTCTCCTATGCCACAATTCTTAAGATCTGCTTTGCCGGCTCTGAACAGACGAGACAGCGGGCTCTCAGCACATGCACACCTCACCTTTTTTCACTCATAAACTTCTCTTTCGGGTGTGTTTTTGAAATATCACAGAGCAGATTTGACATGAGTGGTGAACCCACCATGCCACGCATAATCCTGTCACTGTATTTTCTACTCATACAGCCACTTTTGAACCCGCTCATGTATGGATTACAAATGACAAAAATACGGAACATATGTAAACGTGTACTTTGTCATATGCTGGCTGCTCGCAAAGATACTATGGAGGTGAAATAACAAATATACATTTTATATTTTGTGAAATTCTTAAAGTGAGACCCTGCAGGCAAAAACATTGTTTTTTCAAGCACTGGACACTAGATCTTTTATGTATTTTGCAAAATGTTCATTCAAGTGTTTATTTGACTAAACCTTGTCTGTTTGTGTCTGTATATTGTGTCTAATCCTAACCCTACAAACCAAAAAATTCAACTTCCAAAGCACCTCAACTAACCTTGCCATAATCGTACCTAGGACAATTCCTAAGGATTTGTTCATATGTTGTTAATTGTCTGATTTATTAGACATTTTCCTCATGAAAACAGGCTGAAAGTCCTTTTTTTTTATTCATAAAAAGAAGAAATGCTGTATCCAAAATCTTTTCTGTTTGCCACTGTACTTTCCATGTTACTGATAGAGGGAATTCATTGAGAAAGATTCAAGATTGAAAGGTTTTATTTTTCACATATTCATACAGGTTGCGCAGTGCAAAGTCGTTGTGACATTTGCTGTACTGTGCTCAAATAAAAAATTAAAATAAAATGCAGTTGAAGAATATATAAAGAAGTTTTAGCCGAAGTTATAGCCTATTTGACATTAATATTGTTGCATGTTTTGTTTGTTTGTGTATGGTATGTTCGCATGAGGGAAGGAAAAGTCATGACAGTCAAAATATGGCACTTGTGTAGCCTAAATGTATTAATATATTTCTGCAACTGAAATTTTGTGAATATTTTCATAAATAAAAACATTTCCAAAACAAATCTAGATTTTTGTTTTTTGTTTGCATATTTATTCAAACATTTCTGAAAAGTTGTAACATAAAAAGTAATAATTTTAAGGTCAGTAATCAAATGGAAAAGATTAATTATGATATCTATAAGTTAAAATGTATTATATTATAACTTTAATGCATTTAGTTATCTGAGTTCACTGACCTTTTACCAGCCGAAATGTCAAATTTATGTAGCCTCCTCAAAACACTTTGCTTCACTGACCTCTAAAACTAAAGTTTGAGTTGGATGCATTTGCATTGAAATGGTTGAAAGCTTAACATAAAGAACAAGATTCAATTTAAAATGTTTATTGTCATATGCACAATAAGAAACATGTTTTCAGTCATACAATGAAAGTCTTCCTTTGTTTTCTACAAACTGAATGCCAAGAAAGAAACATGAAAATATGCAATAAAGTAACATAGAAAAAAAGCAGCAATATAGAATATACAATTTACACGGCAATTAGAAGAGCAGCAACTAGATAAAACAACAAATTTAATTTAGAATAAAATAAAACGGAATGGTGCAAATCCAAGAAAGTGTGCCGTTGTGCATAACTAAAATGTAAAAAATAAATGTAAACAGTGGCG
This sequence comes from Ammodytes marinus, assembly GCF_949987685.1. Lineage (NCBI taxonomy): Eukaryota > Metazoa > Chordata > Actinopteri > Uranoscopiformes > Ammodytidae > Ammodytes > Ammodytes marinus. Next base: position 36,571,875 of record NC_137232.1, on the reverse strand, counting down.
GCCGTCCTTAGGTGAATTGATAACAGTAACAGCAGACTCTATCCGTTGTTTAGGAGTCTGAGGGCAGTGGGGAAGAAAGAGTTCTTTAGTCTGGTTGTTTTGGACTTCACACTTCTGTAACCAGTACTCGAGTTGCAAAAAGAAATCAGGGGGGACGGTGGACTGGACTTTACGTTTAGGGACGGATCATTTGTGCTGATGACAGCGCATATGGTGGGAGACCAGCGGTGTACCCTTTTGATTATTGTTTAAGCACAGATAAAGATAATTATTATATTATATTCAGTGATTGAAATAGGGGGAGGGGAGTGCCAGAACTCCCTTATTCACATATTAGTTTGCAAATCAGTGAACCATTGTAATATTCTGAATCTTTAGAGTGAAGACGCAGAGATTGAACAGCAGCTCCATTCAGGCAGGGCCAGCCCGAGGCATAAGCGAACTAAGCGGTTGCTTAGGGCCCCCGGGACTATTGTCAAGAGGCAGATGAGACACCTGTATATGACTGCTGTATGTTTGAGGTGGTGGTCGGAGGGGCCGTAGGCGCTGAATGGCAGCCACGCTTCCGTCAGTCTGCCCCAGGGCAGCTGTGGCTACTACCGTAGTTTACCACCACCAGTATGACTGTGTGTGAATGAATGGAACCTGGATCCCTGGATCCCAAGCCCCATCAACTTTTCAGTTTCCTTTTTTTGTTTACTGTTGTGCTCCTATGTAAAGCGCTTTGAGTGTGAGAAAAGTACTAAATAAATTAAATATATTATTATTATTATTATTATTATTATTATTATTATTATTATTATTATTATTATTATTATTATTATTATTATTATTAATATTATTATCATTATTATTATTATTATTATTATTATTATTATTATTATTATTATTATTATTATTATTATTATTATTATTAACATAAGCGAGCTGAACCACTCTGAGCCGCTCCCATTTTCGGTACTCCTCCGTTTGGGTATCGGTCGTCTGAAAGGGTGCTGAAAAGGTGTAGCTACACACTGCCGTCCGTTAACTGGTCCAAAGAATACTTTCCGCATTTAACCTGCTGTGTGTATTCACCTCGGCAAGAGTGAAGAGAGTCTTGTGTTATGCAAAAATTGTCGGCGCAGTTTATTGTGTGGTGTTTTTCCTCTTCATTAAATTAATCAGTGGGCTACACTGTGTCCCTCTGCTACGATGTCATCATAGTTACGTAGAATTTCAGAGTCGATGATGCCCACAGAACATTTAGCAGTTCTCCCTTTGGCGCCGCTGTCGTTCAGCAGCTGGAGCGACTGTGGCTCAGGCGGTAGAGCGGGTCGGCCAACGAAGGGGCGTTCCCATTGTAGAGATATAATCTCTCCACCTAGTCCTGGGTCTTGGTGGTGACTGGAACACCTCCCTAGGGGGGAACCCAGGGGGCATCCTTACCAGATCCATCCATCCATATATCTATCTGTCTATCTATCCATCATCCTTACCAGATGCCCGAACCACCTCAACTGGCTCCTTTCTACCAAAGGAGCAGTGGCTCTACTCTGAGTTTCTCAGGGTGACTGAGCTTCTCACCCTGTCTCTAAGGGAGACGCCAGCCACCCTGCTGAGAAAACCAAAAAGCTCATTCCCTCTCTGTAGTACACAATCCATCGGTTTCCTGCTGAGCACCATGGCCTCAGGGTAAGAGGTGCTGATCCTCATCCCAACCGCTTCACACTCGGCTGTGAACCGATCCAGTGAGAGCTGAAGGTCACAGACCGATGATGTCATCAGAACCACACATCAGAGATGAGATCCTCAGCCCACTGAACTGCACTCCCTCCCCACCACGACTACGCCTTGATGTCCTGTCCATGAATATCACAAACAGGATTGGTGATAAAGCGCAGCCCTGGCGGAGGCCAACCCCCACCGGAAACGGGTCCGACTTACTACCGAGAACCCGGACACAGCTCTTGCATTGAGCGTACAGAGATTGGATGGCCCTGAGAAGGGACCCCCTCACCCCATACTCCCACAGCACCACCCACAGTCTCTCACTGGGAACCCGGTCATACGCCTTCTCTAAATCCACAAAACCTATGTAGACCACATGAGCATACTCCCAAGCCTCTAGGATCCTTGTGAGAGTGAAAAGCTGGTTGTTGTTCCACGACCAGAACGGAGTCCGCATTGTTCCTCTTCAATGGCTAGACTATCGGCCGAACCCTTTCCAGCTCCTTCGTCAGATCAGATGATACGATCATGAGATCGATCATCGACCTTCGGCCTAGGGTGCTCTGGTACCACGTACACTATGAGCATCCTTATGTTCCAACATGGTGTTCGTTACAGACAAACCATGACCAGCACAGACGTCTAATACCTACCACTCAGGTTCCGATCAGCACTTCATCGTGTGGCCTCAGATCAGATGATAAGATCATCAATGGAGACCCTACCAGAGCCCCATGCAGGACTTCCTTTTTGGGCTCTTCAAGAAGGCCCAGTACTCTGAGCTGCTGTTTGCTGCAGACGTACACACACACACACACACACACACACACACACACACACACACACAGACAGACAACAGTCAGAGTCTTACCCCTCTACAACAGGAGGTGTAGGGGGGCCACGCTCTCATCCACTGGGGTAACCTGGGGCCAGGGGCTCGTGAGTTTTAGTGTCCGGTTGTGATGTTTGCTTTTTTGGACAAAAGGACAAATCATACGGAGGAAGAATGGTTAGGAAACATCCTGTGTACGTGGAAAAGGCCTCAGTGTCACATTAAACGTTATAAGAAGTCTCTCTTCTCAGTTAAAGTTCTATTTTCTCCAGTCAAACTTTCTACACGTCGTCTGCTCAGCGATAATGAGGAAGGATCTGTCTCTTGGGAGTTTTCTAAGAAGGTGTACTGTAAAACAGCAAGTCACTGCAGCAGACAGTTAGTGGTGAGTCAATACAGACAGAGGAAGATGGTGGCCATTTTAATATCTGTGTAAGTATGCTATAGGCTGTGTGTGCTGCTGTGTGTGAGTATTGTTCAGTTGTTTTCAGACTTTGACTAAAATGTCAAACTGGAGTCCAGTGAATCAGTGTTGGTGGAGAATTGCCTTTAATTCTAATATTACTGCTGTTTACTTGTTTTTTAATGTCCTCATGTTATTGTCTAATGCAAAGTCCCTCTGAGTATCTTAAAAACTGTTTACACAAAAATATATTAGTGTCAGAAAATTATAAAAGGTCACTGTTTGTAAAAATGATGCCTTTTTTTATGAAGCTATGTTTATGTTAACATTTGAAAAATATTTGCACATGCTCTGCATGTTGTTTTATCTCTTAAAATTAGAATGATGTCGAATTCAACTTTGTCTTATTTCATTCTTGGAGCTTATTTGAATGTTGGGATTTTAAGATACTTATATTTCATGATAACTGCATTGTTGTACAGTGTGATAGTTATTGCCAACACATCTCTCATTGTGGTTATCTGTAGGAACAGAAGCTTACATGAACCAATGTACCTTTTCCTTTGCAGCCTGTTTGTTAATGAGTTGTATGGTAGCACGGGGTTTTTTCCATTCTTTCTAACTCAAATTCTCTCTGACATTCACACTGTATCTACTTCATGTTGTTTCCTGCAAATTTACTGTATATACACATATGCAAGTGTAGAGTTTGTCAACTTAGCCGTCATGTCTTATGACCGATATCTTGCCATCTGTTGCCCTCTGCAGTATAACACACGTATGACATCTAAAAAGGCATTTATCATTATCATTGTGGTATGGTTGTACTCTTTTGTTAAATTCTTGATCACTTTTTCCTTAAGCATTCGTTTGACATTTTGTGGAAATGCCATAAACAGTTTGTTTTGCCGAAACTACCTTGTTGTAAAGTTGACATGTTTGGACACAACAGTGAATCACATTTATGGACTTTTTGCCACGGTTATCACAATTTCAGTGCCTCTGCTTCCAATTCTTTTTTCTTACATGAAAATTCTTAAAATCTGTTTTTCTGGTTCCAAACAAACGAGACAGAAAGCTGTCAGCACCTGCACACCTCAGCTGGTGTCTCTCATTAACTTTTCATTCGGATGCTTCTTTGAAGTAATTCAGAGTAGGTTTGATATGAGCAGTTTACCCAGTGTGCTGAGAATGATTCTGTCTGTGTATTTTGTGATCCTACAGCCACTTTTGAATCCTATCATGTTTGGATTGCAAATGTCCAAAATAAGAAAAACATATACACATATGTGCTGTCATAAAATGTGGATTGGTCGGAGAAATACATTGCAAGTGCAGCACACAATTGTCAGTAAATCTTTCACAAAACACTTTATTGGGCGCACTAAAGTCCACTGTTAGTTGGTAGAGCAGGTTTTGCAGTTTGCTCCTCCACTTCCACATTTTGAAATGTCCTTAGCGTGCGAGCGTGTGTGTGTGTGTGTGTGTGTGTGTGTGTGTGTGTGTGTGTGTTTTTGTGTGTGTGTGTGTGTGTGTGTGTGTGTGTTGAATGGATGAATAAGCATCAAAGTATAAATGCAGCAATTTGCCATTTTCATATGATGTCTTGTGAAATAAATTAATGTTGTTGTAAGTGTGTGGACATGTTCTCTGATTTATAAAATGATAAAAGGCTTTATCCAAAATCTGTTCTGTAAAAAGTAGGACACTGATATGTTGTAAACATCTAAATAAAGATTTTAACTCTGGCTTTATCCAACATCATAGATTGTTGTTTTTTAGCGAGATGCAAATTTACACATAATATTTATTCAAACATTTCTGGAAAAGTTGTAATACGAAAAATAATAGTTTTGATGTCAGTTATCAACTGGCAAAAGTTCCAGGATGATATCTTTAAGTTAAAAATGTTGCCCTATTTGCCTGCAGTGTCTCCACATAGAAATAAGCTAAGACGTATACAGTGTGCACATGCAGTTTACCTTATTAAAAATATATTGTGCGGATATAAATGCAATAAGTTTTAACCTTGAGGCAGTATACAGAATAAACAGCTCTTGGTGTGAAATGGGACATGCTGCTAAAATCTATTCAAATCAGTTCAAGTCAACAGGTTTGAAAAATAGAAATCGAGCATTATAAACATTTAATTAAAAAACTCTTATAATAAAAATGTATCAACATATGAAACATTAACCTTTGCTATTACACAAATAAGCATATATTTAAAATTGCAATTACAAAAGCAGGAATAACAACTAAACAAACAGCATTGCTTTTTTTAAGGGATGTGTGTGTATGTGTGGGCCTGTTTTACTGCTGTTGTGGGGACATGTTCCTGCTTACACAGTGATATTGTGGGGACGTACCTTCCTTTTGGGGACGAAATGGAAGTCCGCATTACGTAATAATAACATTCTAGGGTGAAGACTAGCTTTAAGGTTAAAGGGTAAACTTTGGTTTAGAAAGACTTGAAGAGGTGAAATGGGGACAGAGGGGGATGACATGCAGGGGAGTGGAACCTGGGTCTGCTGCTATAAGGACTGAGCCTTTCTACCCACTACACCACAGGAGCGCCTCCAATAAAGGCTTTTTAACTGTTTCCAACCAGGCTGCCCTGGTGTTCACACTGTTCAGTAAACCATGGTTCGGCTCAGGGCCGGCGGTAGCCAGGGGCAAGGGCGGGCACAGCCGTAAAACAGGCCCACACATACACACACCCTTGCAAGTCCATTTCTTCTTATCCAGATTCTCTCTGACATTCACACAGATTTACAGAGCCTAGGTTTGACACTGGATTATTTGTTCAGGGCAAACACAGTACAGACAGGTAGTGGATCATGAGAAGATATTCACTGATTTGGACAAAAAGCGTTCTCCAGAATCACTGACTCAACCTTTAAAGAATAAAGTTACAATTTCAATATCAATGCAACTTTTACTGATCATTACAACTTTTATTTTCTCAAGTTGAAGTTCTGATGAGGTCATTATGGCCCTCTCTGTAGACCTGAGTGTGTGTGTGTGTGTGTGTGTGTGTGTGTGTGTGTGTGTGTGTGTGTGTGTGTGTGTGTGTGTGTGTGTGTGTGTGTGTGTCTGTGTGTCTGTGTGTGTCTGTGTGTCTGTGTGTGTCTGTGTGTGTCTGCAATTTTCCTTCTGAGGGAATTAGTTGAAACTGTTGTTAAGCTGAAGAATCCTCAGGGACACACATGTTTACTGGCCGAAAGGACCTTTGCTCTAATGATCTAACTACACAACAGCCTTTTATTAATAGTTTGTACAATTAGTTCTTTTGTTTATGAGCATTACGTCTGTTTTCACATCAACAAAACAAACGTCAATGTTTTGTTTTGGTTTTACGGCACATTTATTGTATTTTTCTCCTTAGAGAGTTTAGCAAAGTGTATGTCATGTCTGGTCAAGCTGTTACATGCACACTGTCAGACATATTCAAATAGATTAATGGGATTTTTCTGACACATACATTGTGCGTATTAAGATTGCATTTGAGGCCTAACATACACAGATTTCAATACCTTCATCCTCAACAGGTTAAGATAATCTTCACTTGCAATCACACTGAATTGGTTGTGAATGTTGCACAAACCTCTGCCAACATTTGGACCAAAAACCCCTAAGTTGTCTCACTTTCTGACTCATACCCTTCGCAACGACTCTGAGACTATTCTGAGAACATTTGTCGATAGATAGATAGATAGATAGATAGATAGATAGATAGATAGATAGATAGATAGATAGATAGATAGATAGATAGATAGATAGATAGATAGATAGATAGATAGATAGATAGATAGATAGATAGATAGATAGATAGATAGATAGATAGATAGATGTTCAAAATTCAGGTGACATGACAGTGAGGCTCTGCCAATAACGCAAGGAAATTAGTAACCACCGAGGCAGTTGGGAAACTCTCTTGCAAATGCAGCTCGTAATTCGTCGCCAACAGTCGCAGCCCAGTGAGATAGGGGCTTGTCGCATAAAAACATACTAACTCCAAACCACAACACAAATTTGTTCATGTCAGTGTGCGGGTAACACTTTACAATAAGGGTACATTAATTAACTTATAGTTAATGCTAAGTTAATGCTATTAAGGGTTAGTTAATACCTATTTAGTAATAAGTAAGTGTTAATGCTTAGTTATTCACGGTTAGTTAATGCTTAGTTACTGCTTCTTAAGCACTGAATAAGCAGTTATTAATAGTTAGTTAATGCGTATTTAATGTTTATTAAGCATTAACTAGGACTTAACTAACTGTTAATTAATGTGCCATTATTGTTAAGTGTTACCAGTGTGTGAGTAGGAACCTTCTTGAAAGCATCATGTGGTACAAAATACAGTCTTGATTCAACAAATGATTCGTCTTTACTTTATTGATAAAATCCAAAGTGTCCTCACCTCGGAGATGAACTACAGTTACATCATTTCATTTTTAAAAACATTCTGAATCAGTTAACAGTCCCTTAACCAATCAGGAACTAGGAGACCAGCTCCGGTTCCCTGACATTAATAACATCGGCCTACAATGACACTCAGAGACTTTTCAATTCACTATTGCCCATTTTCAACTGGCGCTCTTGGCCGTGTTGATATGCATTTCAATTACCACTTTAAAGCTAGAGTACATAACTTCAAACGAGGAACTTTTTTTTTTTTTAAGATAATTTTTTTGGCATTTTCAAGCTTTATTGGACAGTACAGAGTTGCAATGGGGATACAGAGAGAGAGGGGGGGGGCTGACCTGCAGTAAAGGTCCACGGGTCGGATTTGAACCCGCGACCACTGCAACGAAGGCCGGAGCCAATATGGTACACGCTCTATCCACTACGCCAACGGAGCGCCCAACGAGGAACTTTTAAATCTTTGCTAAACAGTCTAATTTTTCCTCTGATGATCATGAATGACCAGCAAACAAGACCATCAGTGAAAAGAATGCTATTTGTATGCCTTTGCGCCAGCAATAGGCATTATGTTTTTTGGTGGTCCGTCCTTCTGGGCCGATTCTTGTGAACGCAATATCTCATGAACGCTTTGAGGGATTTATGTCAAATTTGGCACAAACTCGTACTTTGATTAGAGGATAAACTGATTAGACTTTGGAGGTCAAAGGTTACTGTGACCTTACATATTCTGAGGTCTCAGTGACCTTGTACCATATTGTATCTTCTTTGGAGCTTTACCTTCTTTAAAGCATCGACCACCAACACTGGACTTTCACCGTTCGACAATTGTGTCTCGCATAACCATATAACCATCAGGCGATAAAAACACTACCGATTTAGTCCAAAGGGGGCGCTACAAAAAGCAACTCAAAGTTCCTCTTAGTGGGGGCACCCTTAGCTCAGTTGGTAGAGCGTCCCCCCCCCCCCCCATGGGCCTCGGCCAGCAGCGGACCCGGGTTAGATTCCAGCCCACGGTCGTTCTCTGCATGTCACTCCCCTCTCTGCCCCATTTCAACTCTGTCTCTACACTATCAATAAAGCATAAAAAAAAATGCCAAAAAAAAATATCTTGAAAAAAAAAAAAAAGTTTGTCTTAGCTACTTTAACTAACGGCATCAACTCAAGGTGAAGCATCAGTAGTTGAATTCACACAAACGGGTCTTCCTGCTGTAATGGAAATGCAAACCCCTACCAAGCCAAGCCAGCACATGTTTATGGACAAACGCAATTCATCACCTCATGTCGTCTCTTCTTTGTGTCTCCTGTTAGTGGATTAGGTAAGTGCCACAATCTTTCAATTTGTGATAATAGCGTGAAAATTGGCTTGAGCAGTCTCCATGGGTCGCTTGGCAAGAACATTTTCCGAGATAATGAAATAAAATAAAAAAATGTTAATGGAAAAAACCCATCAATACATTTCTATGAGAAATGTTCAAATTCAAAATTTTGAATATCTCGGACAGTTTTCTTGTCCAAGTGACCAATGGAGACTGCTCATGCCAATTTTCAAGCTTGTATCATCAACTGAAAGATTCTGACGAACATAAGCACTTAGCCGCTCCACTATGTCTCTACACACTACCTTTGGCCTAAAGGTTTTGTCCTAATCGCTCGGTTCTAAGCCAAGGATGGCCAAGAACATTTTCTCTGACTCCAACCACGTTCTGAACACAGAGAACAATGCATTACCATCAAATCGGATATATAGCATAGTATGGGGTTCCAGAATTTAAAAAGGTTAGACTGGTGGCACTCTTCACAGTCATTCCTCAAATTTAATACGGCGTTTAATCCCAGATCAAATCCAGCTAAAACATTATCTTCTGTTGCTGTAATATTATGTTGTGGAGTGTCAGTGGAGCTAAGGGTCTAAGGGCAGAGGGTGTCATACTGTACAGACTGTGAAGCCCACTGAGGCAAATGTCTATTTGAGATATTGGGGCTATACAGATAAAACTGATTGGTTTGGCTTCTGGTCCACTTCTACCAGCTAAAACATTGTCTTTTCTTGTTGTAAGCACTTTGAGATTCTTGAATATAAAGTGCATTATAAATAAAATGTATTATTATTATTAATATTATTATTATTATTATTATGGTATGTTGAATGTATGTATTTTTGGGTCCTGTCTTGATGTCTTGCTTCTTGTATTTTTCTTTGATGTTCTTATTATAAATAGTGGAGCAGATAAGGGCTACAATCTTTCAATTTGTGATACAAGCGTGTACATTTGCATGAGCAGTCTCCAAGAGTCACTTGACAACAAAATTGTCTGAGACAATGAATTAAAAAAAAATTTTAACGAAAAAAACCCAATGCATTTATGTGAGAAAATTTCAAATTCACAACTTCAAATGTCTCGGACAATTTTCTTGTCAAGTGACCCATGGAGACTGCTATGACAATGTTCACGCTTGTATCATCAACTGAAAGATTGTAGCCCTTATCTGCTCCACTATTTATAATAAGAACATCAAAGAAAAATACAAGAAGCAAGACATCGAAAATAAGCTCTTAGCCGCACCACTACAATTAATATTGTATCGTTCTCCTTTTTGTTTTGCTTCTATTTGTGATATTGGGGCTTTACGAATTAAACTGATTTTGTTTTGCTTCTGGTCCACTTTTACCTCCTAAAACATTGTCTTCTGTTGTTGTTATGTTATGTTGAATTTACTGTACATAATTTTGGGTCCTGACTTGATGTCATGCTCCTTGTATTTTTCTGTGATGTCCTGACTATACTTTGCACTATTTAGAATGTATTTAATGTAAATATGACTGATCTTATTTTACCGAATTTTTTATCCGTTTGTTTTTATTGCACCGTGGGGTCGGAGATCGACGGTAATTTCGATTCCTCTGTATGTCTAGAACATATTGTAGAAATTGACAAATAAAGCTGACTTTTTGACCTTGATAAAGTTATTTCGCATCGTTCTCCTTTTTGTTTTGCTTCTGGTCCATCTTCTACCTCCTAACGCATTATCTTCTGTTGTTGTTATGGTGTGTTGAATGTGTGTATTTTTTGGGTCCTGTCTTGATAATTGTATTTTTCTGTGATTTCCTGGTCCATTTTATAACTCAATTTGTGATATTGGGGCTATACGAATAAAAGTGATTTGTTTTGGTTCTGGTCCAGTTCTACCTCTCTGCACTGATCTTGTAGACATTTACGAATAAAGCTGACTTAGACTTTTTGACCTTGATAAAGTAATTTCGCATCGTTCTCCTTTTTGTTTTGCTTCTGGTGCACCTCTACCTCTCTGCACTGATCTTGTAGCGCAGCACGAAGTACGCGATGAGCCTCAGAGAGAAGAAGAAGATGCCCAGCACGATGAAGTCCATGTAGAGTTTGGCGTCCAGCATGTCCAGCTCTTTCAAAATGGCGTCCGACTTCTGGAAGTGACACGTGTCGTTTCTGTCGCAGTGAAGATCTTCTCGGTCCAGACCGTAGATGGAAAGGATCACGCCCTCAAAACCGTATCTAGAAACACACAATACAATTCAGCTTAGGAGAATTTATGAAGAACATCTAGACAAAAAACATTCAGGTACTTTACAATAAGGGTACATTAATTGGCCGTGAGGTAATACTAATAACGGTTAGTTAATGCGTAGTAAATTACTATTAAGCATTAAGTAAGTGTTCATGCTTAGTATTTTACAGTTAGTTAAATAAGTACTAGTTAGATGGAATGGATCACACCCTTGAAACCGTATCTAGAAACACACACACACACACACACACACACACACACACACACACAGCGTAGGAGGATTTTAAGTTAAGTTACTTTATTACTCAATGATTCAATTGAAATGTGTATTTTCTCATCTCCCCTCTTAAGTTCCCACACTCCAGAGGGGGTCAGAGCGCAGGGTCAGCCATAGTACAGACAGACAGACAGACAGACAGACAGACAGACAGACAGACAGACAGACACACTCCAGAGGGGGTCCTCACACAGGGTCAGCCATAGTGCAGACAGACAGACAGACAGACAGACACACTCCAGAGGGGGTCCTCACACAGGGTCAGCCATAGTACAGCGCCCCTGGAGCAGTTTGGGGTTAAGTGTCTTGCTCAAGGACACAATGATGCACCGTAGATGTAATAGCAGTCACCACTAGTTTTACTACAAACACCCTCCTGTCCAGTGCCGGGGATCGAACCAGAGACCTCATGGTTACTGGGGGGAGGAACCAGAGACCTCATGGTTACTGGGAGGAGGAACCAGAGACCTCATGGTTACTAGGAGGAGGAACCAGAGACCTCATGGTTACTGGGAGGAGGAACCAGAGACCTCATGGTTACTAGGAGGAGGAACCAGAGACCTCATGGTTACTGGGAGGAGGAACCAGAGACCTCATGGTTACTGGGAGGAGGAACCAGAGACCTCATGGTTACTGGGGGGAGGAACCAGAGACCTCATGGTTACTGGGGGGAGGAACCAGAGACCTCATGGTTACTGGGAGGAGGAACCAGAGACCTCATGGTTACTGGGAGGAGGAACCAGAGACCTCATGGTTACTGGGAGGAGGAACCAGAGACCTCATGGTTACTGGGAGAGAACCAGAGACCTCATGGTTACTGGGAGAGAACCAGAGACCTCATGGTTACTGGGAGGAGGAACCAGAGACCTCATGGTTACTGGTCGGCCACCTTTCCTCTAGAGTCTAGGCCATCCTACCACCCCATTTATAAAGAACATCCAGAAAAAACATGCAGACAAAAGTTAAATTGAACTTTCTCTGCTGCCTATTCATCATCTCACTTTTGGATCTGAACCCTAGTTTTGAACCCCTGAATAGACGACGTTTACACATTACACACAAACAAATTAAATGACACAGTCTTAATTCACCTCATTAAAATATTGTGTTTTCATGATTGTTGTAGGCTTAAGTCACATTATTTAAAGGTAAAACCTCTACAGAGTGATCAAATCAAATCAAATCAGTTTTATTTGTATAGCCCAAAATCACAAATACATTTGTCTCAGTGGGCTTTACATTTTATACAATATGATATATGATACAATATGATACAATATGACACCCTGCCCTTACACCCTTAGCTCGGCTGAGAAAAAACTCCCAGTAAAAAGCCTTTACCGGGAATAAAAAAAAAATTTAAGAAATCTCAGGGAGAGTCAACAGAGTAAGGGATCCCTCTCCCAGGACGGACATACTGCAATAGATGTCATAAGTAGAGAAAATCACGAAGGAATTTGATCATTGACCAGGTGATTACATGGTAATACTAAAGTAAAGTGTGAATAGTGTGGATGCACTAAAAAGGACAGCGCCCCCACCTGACGTAGGAGATGTAGGATATCCACTGCAGGTACCAGGGGATGGTGTCGAAACTCACGAAGAATCCAGAGAACAAGAGAACGGGGATCGCTGTGACCGGACCTACAAACGTCGCCACCTAAACGAGACAGGGATCCAAGATATGTGCAATAGAATGATGTGCAATAAATAGGTTTGCACTTTAGCACATAGCACTTTAGCACATAGTACTTTAGCACATAGTACTTTAGCACATAGTACTTTAGCACATAGCACTTTAGCACATAGCACTTCATCCATAAGTTCTAGTGCAATAAACACTTGCACTTTATCCCCATACTGTAGATTTCTATGCAACACAGCAAAGTGTAATTTAAGTATATCAGGCTCCATGTTTAAAAGTTGGTTTGTCTGGTTGTGTTTTTGTTCTGTTGTACTCTGTATGTTTCAGAAAGCAATGTTGCACTGTGCTGTGCCCAATACAAATTTCCCCACGGGGACAATAAAGTTGAATCTTGACATTGACCTTGATACTTCAGTGTCATTGAATGTGTACAACGAAGGCAAGGCAAGTGTATTTATATTGCACAATTCAGACACAAGGCTACTCAAAGTGCTTGACATCCATCCATCCATCCATCCATCCATCCATCCATCCATCCATCCATCCATCCATCCATCCATCCATCCACCAGCAGTCCTAGACTCTGTCTGTCTGTCTGTCTGTCTGTCTGTCTGTCTGTCTGTCTATCGATCTATCTATCCATCCATCCATCCATGTACCTGTAGTGATGTGGAAGCAGCTACTATCAGCAGTCCTAGACTCTGAGATGTCTGTCTGTCTGTCTGTCTGTCTGTCTGTCTATCCATTCATGTACCTGTAGTGATGTGGAAGCGGCTCCTATCAGCAGCCCGAGGCTCTGAGCCACTAGAGACGTCAGAACTCCCAGAGAGATGAAGAGAAGGAAGCGCGCGGCGTCGGGAGGCTGGGCCGTCATCCAGTACACTATGCTGCAGTAAATCACCGGGAATATCACCTGGGAGGACAGCGAATCAATCAATCAATCAATCAATCAATCAATCAATATCCTTAATTTAAATTTGCTCCGAGGAACTCTGTTTGTGTTAGGTATTGTTGCACCCCCTTATGGACAAAAGCGGTAGTGTTTTTACCACGCAAGCTGTTGTTCCTAGGTGAGCGTATACCCATGACAAAGGAATTAAGAAAAACTATATAAAAAAAGCATTCTTTGCAGGAAAATACACCTAACACCTGAAAGCTTTCATATCTTCTTTCAATCATTCTACAAGATAAAATTATGAGACAGGACTAAAACTAATAAACATTTTCATCTGGAAACTATAAGACTAAGGGCCGGTTTCGCAGACATGGATAAAGCCTAGTTCTGGACTAAATTGTACTTTCAATGGACAATCTCCATTCAAAATTCCATTTAGTCCAGGACTAGGCTTAATCCATGTCTGTGAAACTGGCCCTTTATGTATAAATGCTGCCAAAATGATCGCAGCTGTATACATGAAGTTGACTGTCACTCGGTGGATTATTGAGATCCTACCTGGAATGGGACGTCGGCCATGGTCTTGGCGAGGTAATACGCCTTCAGACTGTACCAGTAGTTCAGATGTTCCCTCAGAAACACGCCCATCTCCAGAGGAACTTAAGCACACACACAACAACACATCGCTTTATATAAACTGTATGTTAAAGGGTGTAGAACTTTTTTTTAGTCAACATTGGGCTCCTTTTGTAAGGTTTGTATTCTACTGTGACAAGTTTACATGGGCTAATATTAGTCAATTGTACAACACAGACATTTGTGAGCTGCAAAGACAAGGCAAGGAGGGAGGGAGGGGGGAGGGATGCTCACATATTTCATTTTAGAATAATAAGTAGAAAAAAATTTACGAGTTTCTCTTAAACTTATTTTCTACAAAAGTTGGGGCGCTCCGGTGGCGTAGTGGATAGAGCGCGTACCATATCGGCTCCGGCCTTCGTTGCAATGGTTGCGGGTTCGAATCCGACCCTTGGACCTTTACTGCATGTCATCCCCCCCTCCCCCTCTCTCTCTGTCTCCCCATTTCAACTCTGTACTATCAATAAAGCTTGAAAATGCCAAAAAAAATAATCTAATAAATAAATATTTTCTACAAAAGTAATTATTTTCTACTTTGTTTTTACAGCTGAAACATTATTTTAAAACAATAGAATAGAATAGAATAGAACTTTTTATATACATACAGTATATACTCTATACATCTTCTTTCATATTTGATGCGTGTACTCACATGTGAGCACGGTTGGCATCAGAGCAGCGAACATGAGAAACAGCATGGAGAAGAAGAGGAACCCAGAGTTGCTTAGAACCTTCTTAGCTTCGTTCCCGATGCCGAGGTACAGCAACCCGATCAGAACCCCGATCCCAATGTGAGACATGATCCGCAGGTGGGTCAGCACCTAAACAACAGTTACAACATGGAAGGGTTGGATAGAAAATAAATGAATGAATTAATAAATTAAAAATAAATAAATAAATAAATAAATAAATAAAAAATATAAAAAATATTTAACAATAACATTTGTATGAAAAATGTAATAAAAGATGTATAAAATAACAATTAAAAAATAAATAATTATGTGTGTGTTTTTTTTTATTTATTTTTTTTACCTTTATTTATACAGGTAAATCCCATTGAGGCCGAACACTCTTTTGCAAGGGAGACCTGTTTTCCTTTCCCACGTTACCATTCACACACCGATAGCAGGCTAACTATCGACATTCACACGAGGCAAGGTGGGTGAAGTGTCTTGCCCAAGGACACAACAACTATGACACAGGTGGCAGGGCGGGGATCGAACCTCCAACCCTTTGATCATCAGCCGACCCGCTCTCCCACCTGAGCCACAGTCGCCCCGTGTGTGTGTGTGTGTGTGTGTGTGTGTGTGTGTGTGTGTGTGTGTGTGTGTGTGTGTGTGTGTGTGTGTGTGTGTGTGTGTGTGTGTGTGTGTGTGTGTGTGTGTGTGTGTGTGTGTGTGCGTGCGTGCGTGCGTGCGTGTGTGTGTGTGTGTGTTCCTCACAGAGTCTCTCAGGATACTGAGGAACGTTCTCCTGAACAGAATGGAGAACTGAGTCAAACAGCTCGCAGAGAAACTGTGGCAGCCTTCAGAAGATGACTCCTGGAAACATGGACACACAGAGGAGTTAGTGCAATATATGTATCATATATAGTCGGACGATAACACAAAGTAAAATGTGTGAATATGCAAAGAGAAAATTGTGTATTGTGTGTAATTGTCCGGAATAATAATAATAAATAAATAAATAAAAGATGGATTTGCTGATGGATTTATACTGTATAATACAAATATACCTTTCAGCAAAGTATTATACAACATGCAAATATATTCAGTCAAAGCTGGTATTACAGTTGGAAGTATTCAAATGACCAGATAGATCAAAACCTGTTTCTCTTTTACTAGGTTCATTGTGTATTACTTGATATCATAACTAGAATATTTTCCATTTTAAAACGTTGGCAAACTGAGTAAATTAATGACATTGTGCTTGCCCTGCTTCCTGAACAGGTGAAATGAAAGGGTGCGTTTGTTTCGTACCTCCCCATGGCTGTGCCAGAGGAAAGGGTGGAGCTTAGTGTCTCCGTTCGGCTCTGTGTTGTATTCTTTCTCTGACTTCCTGTCCTGAACGGCTTTCACCAAACGCACCATCTGATCCCCGTACTCTCCAGACGCCACCTCCATCACTGCAGACACAACAAGACAATGTTCATAATTATAACAATAAATAACTGTAACAAGACAATGTTACGTTTTTTTTAATCCCGATAAAATGTTTTTTACTGGGAGTTTTTTCTCAGTGGAGCTAAGGGTGTAAGGGCAGATAGATAGATAGATAGATAGATAGATAGATAGATAGATAGATAGATAGATAGATAGATAGATAGATAGATAGATAGATAGATAGATAGATAGATAGATAGATAGATAGATAGATAGATAGATAGATAGATAGATAGATAGATAGATAGATAGATAGATAGATAGATAGATAGACAGACAGACAGACAGACAGACAGACAGACAGACAGACAGACAGACAGACAGACAGACAGACAGACAGACAGACAGACAGACAGACAGACAGACAGACAGACAGACAGATAGATAGATAGATAGATAGATAGATAGATAGATAGATAGATAGATAGATAGATAGATAGATAGATAGATAGATAGATAGATAGATAGATAGATAGATAGATAGATAAGGGCAGAGGGTGTCATACTGTTTGGAATGTAAAGACCACTGAGGCAAATGTCTATTTGTGATATTGGGCTATAAAAATAAAACTGATTTGATTTTGATTTGAGTAAATAATAATAATAAATAACTACTTTACGAAGGACACAAAAATGTTACATAAAAAACCTCCATCAATGAACACACAAGAAGACAATGTTAATAACTATAATAAATAACTGTGATTAATTCATTTGTATCCTGTTTATGATGGTGCAAGCGTCTGTTTGTGTGTGTTTATGTTATGTAAGAGAAATAAGTAATGTAAATAGACATATTGTGATAAGAAACAAGAAAAATAAATAACTACATTACTAAGGACACAATAAATGGATATAAAAAACCTACATCAATGTCAAGTACAGTGTTTATAAGTACAGTATAGACATGACAGGAAAACATTTACATTAAAAAAAAGAGTAACAGGATGTTTTGGGTGCAGTTCCTGTAACAGCCACTAGATGGTGCTGCTGGACACTGGAACATTCAT
>NC_137232.1:36541837-36546837 GCF_949987685.1 Ammodytes marinus | reverse complement strand
CCCCCCCCATGGGCTCGGCCAGCAGCGGACCCGGGTTGGATTCCAGCCCGCGGTCGTTCTCTGCATGTCACTCCCCTCTCTGCCCCATTTCAACTCTGTCTCTACACTATCAATAAAGCATAAAAAGGCAAAAAAAAAAAAATGGTTGCGTTCCAAATCGCATACTCTTTCTTTTTTCTATTCTACATACTACATCTGACGATAAAAATAATCTAGTTAGGATGCAGTAGGCATACTATTGGGACATACTTTACTCTCTTATTTCATCATAACATTGCGCCTTGATCTTGCCTCTTGCTTTTATATCCGTCTCATCCCCGTTTGTTTTCATATGGAGGCTTCGTCGATGTGACGTCACTTCACGTGCGCACTGGATTGTGGGTCAGAATCGCCCAAATAGGATGCACTTTTCAACACTAACAATCTTGGCCGCATGAAGTAGGACATCCGGGTACTTCTAACCATCCTAAATCTGGCCACAAGAATCGGGACATCCTAAATCTTTTTTCTACATACTATATAGTAGAAAGTATGCGATTCGGAACGCAACCTCTATAATGTTTTCTCTGTTATTCTGTTGCAGCTGCAGTTTTCAGTTCTGCCTCTGGAGGGCAGTCTAACACCTCCTATGGTCTTTACATTGTTTAGGTCTTTCAGTAGAGGAAACTGCATCTATTTAGATCAGTCTGTCATTGGTGATATTTCCCTCAACATAAAATATCTCATTATAACATTAAAGTATTTTGTTGAGTATGATTATAAATTTGTTTTTAGTTTTTTATGCTTTATTGATAGTGTAGAGACAGAGTTGAAATGGGGCAGAGAGGGGAGTGACATGCAGAGAACGACCGCGGGCTGGAATCGAACCCGGGTCCGCTGCTGGCCGAGGCCCATGGGGGGGACGCCCTACCAACTGAGCTAAGGGGGGGGGGGGGACGCCCTACCAACTGAGCTAAGGGCGCCCCAAATTTGTTTGTTTCAACGTAAAGAAAACATCTTTTTAGGATTTTAAGAAATTCTCAAAGTAATGTGCATATTTTTATATATATACACTCCACCCCCCCCCCCCCCCCTCCCCCCCACACACTCCCACATACCTTTATCCAGCCAGGATGTTCGTTAAGGTGGGCACAGAGAGAGAGACACAACCACACACATACACACACACACACACACACACTCCCACACACACACTCCCACACACTCCCACACACACGCACGCACACACTCCCACACACACGCACGCACACACACACACACTCCCACACACACGCACGCATGCACGCACACACTCCAACACACACACACACACATACACACACACACACACACACACTCCCACATACCTGTATCCAGCCAGGATGTTCATTAAGGTGGACTTCCCCGCCCCGGACGGCCCCATGATGGCCACCAGGTTCCCACTGGTGAATTTACCAGAGATCCCTTTGAGTAGCGTCTTGTAACCTGAGACACAGAGGCACAAAGACAGAGAGAAAGTTCCCATCAGAAACGAAGGCTACGCTTTGTCTAGGTAATCAGGGTTCAGCTTTCAGGGGTGTGTGTGTGTGGGGGGGGAGGGGTGTGTGTGGCTGTGTGTGTGTGTGTGAGGGGTGTGTGTGTGTGTGTGTGTGTGTGTGTGTGTGTGTGTGTGTGTGTGTGTGTGTGTGAAAAACCTCAATAAACAGTCGATGGTGAAAACGCCCCAAAACACCTGAATCCAGAGTTTAACAAACACAAACACACACACACAGACGCAAACACACACACACACACACACACACACACACACACACACACACACACACACACACACACACACACACACACACACACAACTAACATGGATTCACCCATTTTAACATTCAAACATCTGATTCAAATCGAATGTAGTTATCATGGGGGCCAACCATAGCTAGCAATATGCCTGTTAACGAGGCCTAGGCCGTTTATAAACACAGTGCAGACACACTATGGTAGCAGATCATGAGGAGATATTCACTGATTTTGACAACAAGCGTTCTCCAGAATCACTGACTACACCTTTAACTCAAGAAAAATGGGATTTATGATGGTAAATGCGATTTATTTTTAATTATTAAATTGAAAAAAATATAGTTCTAGCTAGAATTTTGTCAGAAAAAAAAATACACCAATAAAGTATAGCAGCATTGGCAGCTCCGGTGGTGTAGTGGATAGAGTGTGTACCATATTGGCTCCGGCCTTCGTTGCAGTGGTCGCGGGTTCAAATCCAACCAGTGGACCTTTACTGCAGGTCATCCCCCCTCTCTCTCTCTCTCTCTCTCTCTCTCTGTCTGTCTCCCCATTTCAACTCTGTACTGTCTAATAAAGCTTGAAAATGCCAAAAAAGTAACCTTAAATGAAAATTGTATTTCTGATGCAAAAAGGGAACGATTTCATTTCTCATTATATAAAAAAAAAATCTAGTTTTAGCGAGAAAACGTTTATTTTGGCAAAAATTTAAATATAACGATATACGACATATATATATATATTTTTTTTTTAACCTTTATTTCTACAGGTAAATCCCATTGAGACCGAAGACTCTTTTGCAAGGGAGACCTGTTTTCCTTTCCCACGTTACCATTCACACACCGATAGCAGGCTAACTATCGACATTCACACGAGGCAAGGTGGGTGAAGTGTCTTGCCCAAGGACACAACAACCATGACACAGGTGGCAGGGCGGGAATCGAACCTCCAGCCCTTTGATCATCAGCCGACCCGCTCTACCACCTGAGACACAGTCGGCCCTAAACGCAGCAGAAGATGTAGATTGTGTCCGTCAGTAACCGTGTCTCTCTGCTCCCTGACACTGAACTTTCTTTAACGAGATTATGACTTAATCTGTTCTCACCGAGAGTTACCTCCACTGAGCAGTCACACACACTGTAGCCCTACTGCACAGAGTGTGTGTGTGTGTGTGTGTGTGTGTGTGTGTGTGTGTGTGTGTGTGTGTGTGTGTGTGTGTGTGTGTGTGTGTGTGTGTGTGCGTGCCCCATAGAGATTTGTTCGCTGGATTTTCCTGTTTTTTGTTCTTTTTCTTTTTGTCTTTTTCTTTGTCTCGTCCTGAAAAAAAAAGCTGAAACTTGAGACGATCTTTTCACCAGTTTAATTACAGAGTTTGAACACCCAGCTGCTATGACAACCAGCAGTACGCAGTGTTTATAACTCCCAGGGTTCAACATGACCCATTGCCTGACGGATGTGCATAAACATTCACCCCGTCTGTCGCTCTCTGCACGTGCACCGACAGTGAGACGGGTGCCGGTTTGTAGCGTTCTCTCTTCTGATTGGTTATCAGAAGTGGGATCCCCCGAAAAGTTCATTAGCCGATTACATGCAGAGCAGCTGACTGAGAGATCGGAGTTATGAAACGCGCACATTATGTAAGTGATCACTGTATGAATAAAGAGCGATTTAATACCAACATAAATAAACCTCTTACTTCACCTTTAAGGAAAACAACCAAATCTACAAGGAAATTCAATATTTTACGTAGAATTATTCAGCAAAAATTATGAACGCCTCACTGGTGCTGCCGTTAAAGGTGTAGTCAGTGATTCTGGAGAATGTCTGTTGTCTAAATCAGTGAATATCTCCTCATGATCCACTACCTGTCTGTACTGTGTGTGTCTGCTGAAAATTCACAGCCTAGGCTCTGTAAAAAGGCATGTCGCTAGCTACTATGGGCCCCTTTGTTTACGTACCAGTTTACAGAGCCTAGGCTGTGTATTAACACCTTTAATGGGGGTGACTTAATTTGGGGCGACTGTGGCTCAGGTGGTAGAGCGGGTCGGCCGATGATCGAAGGGTTGGAGGTTCGATCCCCGCCCTGCCACCTGTGTCATAGTTGTTGTGTCCTTGGGCAAGACACTTCACCCACCTTGCCTCGTGTGAATGTCGATAGTTAGCCTGCTGCTATCGGTGTATGAATGTGTGTGTGAATGGTAACGTGGGAAAGGAAAACAGGTCTCCCTTGAAAAAGAGTCTTCGGTCTCAATGGGATTTACCTGTAGAAATAAAGGTTAAAAAAAAAAAAATAAATAAAATAAACTGACCGTGCTTTTGTTGTTGAACAGTAAAAACATTTTCATGAATCACTTTGAGACTTTTGTGTGTTTTTCTGTTTGTGTTTATTTTGTGCCTCTAATCCGACCTGCAGGATGAACCTGAGATTAAGAGATTACTGTCTGATAATCCCACGCACACACACGCACGCACACACACACGCACACACACGCGCACGCACGCACGCGCACGCACGCACGCGCACGCACGCACGCGCACGCACACACGCACACACACACTCACACACACAGACACACTCTCACACACACACGCACACACACGCACACACACAGACACAGACACAGACAGACGCACACACACACACACACACACACACACACACACACACACACACACACTTTCCAAATCAAATCAAAGTGATGCTCTTCTAGGAACATGTGACTGAAATAGACCAAGACATGGAGATAATGAGCCTCACACACGCTAGTCAACTATGTTGCCAGTTTCTGTGGCCCCTTTGTTTACATACCAGTTCACAGAGCCTAGGCTGTGTATTAACTGGATTTTTTTCAATGCACAGTGTGTGTGTGTGTGTGTGTGTGTGTGTGTGTGTGTTTATGTGTGTGTGTCTGTCTGTCTGTGCCTCTCTGTGTGTGTCTCTCTCATTCGTATATATCTCTCTCTGTCTGTCTGTCTGTCTGTCCTTGTGTCTCTCTGTCCGTCTGTCTGTCTGTCTGTCTGTCTGTCTGTCTGTCTGTCTGTCTGTCTGTCTGTCTGTCTGTCTGTCCTTGTGTGTGTCTGTCTGTCCGTATCTCTGTCTGTCTGCGTGCGTGTGTATTAGGGGTTGGAAAAACAATCGATTCTTTGATGCATCACGATTCTCTCTCGAACGATTCCGAATCGATTTTTTAAATTTTTATTAGTGGTGGGCCGTTATCGGAGTTAACGTG
>NC_137232.1:36531837-36536837 GCF_949987685.1 Ammodytes marinus | reverse complement strand
ATTATGTCCCCAGTGAGTGAGTGTGTGTGTGTGTGTGTGTGTGTGTGTGTGTGTGTGTGTGTGTGTGTGTGTGTGTGTGTGTGTGTGTGTGTGTGTGTGTGTGTGTGTGTGTGTGTGTGTGTGTACTCACCATAATGATGGAGTTGGTAACCGTGGGATTGTGGACGGACAGGGCAGCCATCATACAGGCCATGTC
This sequence comes from Ammodytes marinus, assembly GCF_949987685.1. NCBI lineage: Eukaryota > Metazoa > Chordata > Actinopteri > Uranoscopiformes > Ammodytidae > Ammodytes > Ammodytes marinus. The sequence goes on along the minus strand of NC_137232.1, from coordinate 36,536,641 downwards.
CGAGAAACAGCGACACACACACTCCCACACACACACACACTGTCTATCTGACCAACACTGCTCACACACACACTGTAGCTCCGCCTACGTCTGTGTTAGCCACGCCCTCCACACACACACCTAAACACACACACACACACACACACACACGTTTGTACGGCTATACTTGTGAGGACATTCCTTGACATAATGCATTCCCTAGCCCCTTACTCTAACCCTAACCATCAAAACTAAATGCCTAACCCCAACCCGGGGTTAGGCAGTGGCGAAGTGGGTAGGGAGATCGCCTCTGGAGTGCAGGGTCGGAGGTTCGATCCCCCGTCTCCCCGCCACATGTCGAAGTGTCCCTGAGCAAGACACTGAACCCCAAATTGCTCCCGATGGTTCAGAGAGCGCCTTGCATGGCAGCTTCTACCATCGGTGTATGAGTGTGTGTATGAATGGGTGAATGTGGTAAGATATGTAAAGCGCTTTGGGGCTGAGAAAATCGGCTAGAAAGCGCTATATAAGTCAAGTCCATTTACCATTTACCAACCCTTACCATAAACCTAATTCATACCTGAACCTTAAAACCTAGTGTTAACCCTCAAACAGCCCTTTAAAAGGTGCAGTGTGTAATATGACATCATCAAGAAATTTCTCGAAAATTCTAGAAAGTTCTAGAACGCAACGCTCCCTGGGTAACCCCAACCCTTTTGAATAATAACAGAAGCTACAGTGGCCTTCAAGGACAAGAATAATTCTAAATTATAAACAATGCACCTGATGACATTCCAACCATGACGCTTCCAACATGGCGGCGCTCATGCCTTGGTCCAAGGTATGGAGAAATATGGACATATATGAGACCCTTTCTAAGGGAAAAATAAATAATTCTAAAAAAAATAATCAGCTATTATGCACTAAATTAAACGTACTTATGGATATTATAATTATTTTCTACAAAGTCTGATAGGAAATAAAACCCAAAATCCTACACACTGCAGGTTTAAAGGCCTGTCCCAAAGTGAACCAGGTTGAATGTCCTCACTTTTCTAAAAATGTCCTCACTCCTAAGGTATAAAGCTCGTTCTCTCACTCTCACACACACACACACACACACACACACACACACACACACACACACACACACACACACACACACACACACACACACACACACACACAAACACACACACACACACACACACACATACACACACACAGAAAGAGACTCACATGCTCACCAACCTCCACTCGGTTGGTTGATAAGCTTTGACCTGTTTAACTAATGCCATGATTACCTGATCACATTGTTTCTATAGATGTGCATGTGTGTGTGTGTGTGTGTGTGTGTGTGTGTGCACACTGTACTTTATGTCTGACAGTGTGAAAGAAAGAACCTTCATCCCTTAAAGGTGCAGTGTGTAGAATTCTTTGGCCATTTTTCAGAACAGATTATTAAGGTGCTACGAGGAACTTTAAAATATTTCTGAAACAGTCAAACTTTTTCCTCTGATGATCATGAATTACATGTAACAGCAAACCAGACCATCAGTGCAAAGAAAGAATGCTATTTTTATATAGTTTGTCTTAATGCCTTTGTCATGGGTATACGCTCACCCAGGAACAACAGCTGGTGTGGTAAAAACACTACCGCTTTTGTCCAAAGGGGGCCGCTAGAATTAACACAAACTGAAAAAGTTCCTCGGAGCACCTTTAAGCGTTCTGATTCTTGAATTTTCGCATTGGCCAACCTATGGATTGTTAGAACCGAGTGTCACATAGTAAATTCATCGCAAAGTAAAAATAAACAAATAATCTATCTTAATATCTTAACCATAATATTGGTGGTGCTTGGACTCGTTTCAAATTGATGTGAAAGGTGGTTTGAAGGTAAAAGGTTTTATAGAACAATTTTGAATTTCAAAAAACCAGACCAAATATATATATATAAAAAGAAATGTCTCACTTTGCATGTAATGAGCCTATATAATATATTAGTTTCACCTTTTCAGTTGAATTAGTGAAATTTTGCACAATATTCTAATTTTTGGAGTTTCTCCTGTATAGACAGACAGACAGCAGAAAGCAGTGAGTGTAAATAATAGTCATTTTGGAGCAGAACAGTGTCACCCCCTGCTGGCTGAGTTGAGATACTGCAACATCAAATCAGAGGAGAAAATGTAATTATTGGTTGCGTTCCGAATCGCATACTCTTTCTTTTTTCTATTCTACATACTACATCCGACGATAAAAAGAATCTAGTTAGGATGCAGTAGGCATACTATTGGGACATACTTTACTCTCTTATTTCATCATAACATTGCGCCTTGATCTTGCCTCTTGCTTTTATACCCGTCTCATCCCCGTTTGTTTTCATATGGAGGCTTCGTCGATGTTACGTCACTTCACGTGCGCACTGGATTGTGGGTCAGAATCGCCCAAATAGGATGCACTTTTCAACACTAACAATCTTGGCCGGATGAAGTAGGACATCCGGGTACTTCTAACCATCCTAAATCTGGCCATAAGAATCGGGACATCCTAAATCTTTTTTCTACATACTATATAGTAGAAAGTATGCAATTCGGAACGCAACCCAGGTAATTATTATGTCAGAATGTTTTAGGAAAATCCCCAAAGATTTGCCTTTTCTGTGCAGAATGTCAACGCACGTGGCTTAACATGATACAATCTGAATGTTTGATGTCTCTCTCTGCACGAAACAAGTGAAATAAGATGAACAGAAAATGTAAAAAATAAATAATTTGACAAATCTCCATAATCATTTTTTTTAAATATTCTATGCGACGTAAAGCGTCTGAGTGACCTCCAAAAAAGCGCTATATAAAACTTATCAATTATTATTTATTATTATTATTATTATTATTATTATTAATAATAATCACTGACTCCATCTTTACTATATACTGCAATTGTCCAATCGTAAACGGTTTAAATTTGCACAATTGCAGAGTATTTAGGAAAGATTACGGTAAACCCTACGTTCAAAACAAATATCCAACATTTGAAAACCAAAGTCTAAATGTTAACTCATCACAAAAGAAATTTAAAAAAATCATGTTTGCAGAAATTTTAATATTTTTTTTCAAAATAGCAGGACATTTTTTCACATGATGTTTAGGTAACAGGTTCCATCGTTTATATGTTTAGACTTTAGCTGTTCTGTGTTCTCACATTGATAGAAGGTCCTCAGATTCAAAATAAGAAACAAAATGAACATTTGAAATGAGTGTTGGGTCACATTCAGTCCACTCACTGTGGTAAGGCATCGACAAGAAGAGAAAAAAAAAAAAATAATAATAATAATAATTTGTAATTAAAGTAACGACAAACTCCTGATTCTTACTTCAAAATAAAATGAAACATATCCTTTCAAAAACAATGCTCTTCGATTTAATTTTTATGTATTTATTTGATTTTGTTTAAAGTTGCTTGTTTTGGGGGCACCCTTAGCTCAGTTGGTAGGGCGTCCCCCCCCCCCATGGGCCCTTAGCTCAGTTGGTAGAGCGTCCCCCCCCCCCTTAGCTCAGTTGGTAGGGCGTCCCCCCCCCCCATGGGCCTCGGCCAGCAGCGGACCCGGGTTCGATTCCAGCCCGCGGTCGTTCTCTGCATGTCACTCCCCTCTCTGCCCCATTTCAACTCTGTCTCTACACTATCAATAAAGCATAAAAATGACCAAAAAAACATCTTACAAAAAAAAAAAAATGCGCTTCGTTTTAATTTTCATGTTTAAAGTTGCTTGTCTTTTTATACATGTAAAACCTCGCCAGAAAAATAAGATGAATTAGCAAGAAATCGCCGGTGAAGTCATGACAAGCAGCCAGTTTATTTAGTTTATTTCTTCAAACAAAAAGGTTCAACAGGAGCTGAAATGTAAATGAAAAGTCCCCAAAAATACTGACAGAGGGGAAACTAAACCGTTTGAACTCAAATAATGAAAAAAAATTTAAATATCCTACGAGCGTCTTCTCGGACATTTTAACTGATCAAAAGCAGAAGAAATGACGTAAAAAAAAACTAATTATTAACGCTGGTGAAGTTGAGAAAATTACGCGATTGCGAGTTTGAAGGTCAAATACAAAATTATCCGGATTTCAAAAGCATCATTCAACTGCGTTCTTTCACAGAGTCAATGGTTACAGTTTGTTTACAGAGAAAATATGACTTTAGGATGTTTTTAAAATGCCATGATTAAACGTTTCAGATCGAGTCAGTGATGCTGGGGAAAGCTTGTTGTCAGAGTCACTTTAAAAACAGGCATGTTGTTAAGGTAAACGGGTATGTAAACGCCAAACATACCCGTTTACAGAGCCTAGGCTGTGTATTAACACTGGATTTTTTTCCCCAGTGCACACACACACACACACACAGTACAGTCAGGTAGTAGATCATGAGGAGATATTCACTGATTTTGACTAAAAGTGAATTTAACAACAAGCGTTCTCCAGAATCACTGACTACACCTTTAATGTAATTTCTGACACGCGCACACACAGTCCTGTCAAACGGTCCAGACAGACAGACAGACGTTTTATTTTCCAATCAGATTTTAGTCAAAGCTAAAATCGATAAACCCAGCATTGATATCATATATTGATTTTTACACTATTTAGCCCATTCTGTTAGAGGCTTTCACATGTAACCAATTAATTGAATGTTACTAAGTATGTTTTTTTTTTTAACTTATTTTCAAAGTTTTTATAATATTTATGCATTTTTTTTTATTAATATTTCCGAATTCTAACAAATGTTTTCTACTATTTTGGACCAGATTTACAGAGGTTATGTGTGTGTGTGT
>NC_137232.1:36519337-36526837 GCF_949987685.1 Ammodytes marinus | reverse complement strand
CTTGCTGTTTTCTATTTAAATCGTTACATTGTAATATGAGTAGTCTTACAGAGAATACTTTCCACCATCCTCTGTTTGGATGAGGAGTTATCGCGGCTCCTGCAAACACACACGGAGCAAGTTGTAGGCTGATGTGTGCGCATGAAACGATCCGTAGGAGAGAAAAAATACAGAGAATCAAGTGTTCTCCTAATCTGCTCCCACAAACGGGCTCTCCTCCCTCTGTTCTGGTCATTTTAAGTCACTATTTTCGTACAGTTTCGGGTAAACAGAGACGGAAAAAGCAGTTTCTCTTCCGTCTTCTTTGTTGCCAAGGCGACGAGTCCCGACGATCTACTATCTGATTGGCCCTTTGAAAAAAGCGGCGGTGACGTCCCCACCGCCTTTCTGAAAAGTTAAACTTTTTTCAACTTGCAAATCTCGAAGCGGCCGCACAAAAAGACAAAAAACGCTCGAAAAAAAACGCTGGGCGCTGCGCCTTTTCTCAGAGCGGCCGCCTTTTCCCGAGGCGGCCGCTTCTCATTGAGAATCAATTGAAAAAAGGCGCTTGCGGTGGGAAAAAGGCGTTAGGTGGACACGGGCCCTAAGGCCACCATTGTAACTATGCACTTGCTCTGAATGACTTGTCTGTAGAAACATTTTAAAGGTGAAATATAAATAATAAAAAAATTGGACAAAAAGGAGAAAAGAATTAATAAAAAATAATAATATAGATGTATGAAAATTAACTACTAATTTTTTTTTTTAATATTAAAGGTGAAGTAAGCGGTTTATTTATGATAATATCAGTGTTAAATCGCTCTTTATTCATACAGTGATCACCTACAATGGCGGAGCAGGTAAAAATCCTTCCCAATGTCTGTTTTGATGGTTTTTATCATGTTTTATAACACTTATGGATCTGAGATGATGCTAGATAACTCGCTGCTTGAAGACCGCAGTGCATTAATGTGGTGACGTAGGGACGAGCGAGGGGACTGCTAACTGCAGTAACTGACAGGACGCTAGCTGAAAGAAGCATTCCACTTACAGCACCTTTAAAAATTAAGAATGAGAAACTGAATAATCATGCGTGGGCACTGTGAGACTTTGAACAATTTAATTATAGACATTTAAATACATATTGCCTTTCTTGGGATAAATGAAGTTGTCTGATATAATCCAATAATAATGATAATAATAATGATAATAATAATAATAATAATAATAATAATAATAATAATAATAATAATAATAATAATAATAATAATAATCATAATAATATTAATAATAATAATAAATCAGATCATACCATTCTGATCTCTGTGTTATGAGAAACATTTTGGAATTATTACAAATTTAAAAAAATTAAATAAAATAAGCCAATTAATGAATGGGTTTTTAAATTGTTCTGAATGAATGAAAAAATTATTAATAGAAATATATATTAACAAGTAAGAATGCAAAACTGAATAATTATGTGTGGGCATTTTCAGACTTAAAAAAAAATATATTTTAGACAACAAAGGCCTTATTATTTTATGCCTTTCAGATTGTTTTAAAGATCCTTACATGAACCCCTGTTGCTCACGTGTATTTTTTGAGTGTGGGAATTTGGATGTAATGTACTATAGAAAAAAATACCTGCCAAAATATTATGTTTATTTACCATCTAGGATTAAACTGATTTCGCTTTTGAGGTCAGAAAAACCAGGGGTTATTGTTAAAACAGGAGCCTTCCTGAGAAATGTCCTGCCATTGTTTGAGTAATGTTTTTGTTTTTTCCTTGCCTTACACCATTGTTTGTTTGTAATGATATAATTGAATTGTGTGCTCCATGCCATGTGCTATGGCCGTGAGCCGTAATAAATAAATGAAATGAAATGGAAACATATACTGTAATAGCTGGAAACAAAAAATAAATGTTGTTCTATTATTATTTTTATTTTTTAAACTGACACTGCGAATTATTTTGTGTTTTTAAATTGCCACGTCAGTGAAGTTGATTCAACTCTTCTACCGGAGATGACTGACCGACCAGTTTAAGACCTTTGGCAGATTTAGGACATTTTAAAAACCACACCCAAGGCCTTATTCATTTCTAAATTAACTTTTAATAAAACTTATATTACAGTAAAACACATGTCAAGTGTCAACATTGGCAGAACCAGTCTAACAGCTGGAAGCGAAACCACCGAGTATTGAACAAAGACTTGCACACACAGTTAAATAAAGTCTCCGGTTCACACACGGCTCCTTCACCGCCTTATTAAATATATTTTTATAGTTTAAATTAATAATAATAATAAAGATAGGCACGAGTAGGCTAATATCCTGTCTCTTTATAGCAGTCGACATCTGGCTAAATACGTCTGCTTAGGCTACATTTTAATTACTTTATTTAGTTTCGTTATATAGGTCTCATCTTTCATGGTTGTGTTTCTCTTGTACTTTTATTTCATGAGCATATGACGATAAAACAGTCTTGAATGTTGAATTTGTCTAACGTTAGCTTAGCTCGTTAGCCCTGTCCATGGGGGGACACATTAGCTTCCTGTGTGCCCGTCTCAAACCTCTTCTCTGCCGGCTACAGTGAAAGCCTTGAGCCGCCCCATCACCACGGAACCGTAAGTGTCCGTTATTGACCGTTAAAGGTTGTTAAAATCCGTGAATTTTCGTTAATAAAACCTTAAAACTCACTTTCTCCATCAGTCCACTCTTCCCGTTTCTAGAAGCCGCCATTTTCTCCTCCACTTCAAACAACACTGTGACTTGGACGCTTCTGATTGGCTCACAGAGGTTTCAACGGCACGATACGTCACACGTCACGGCAGCGCGCTCGCTTAAACAAATAAAAAAAAAGGTCTACACAAAAATGCATTTTCCATCACGTTGGCTATATTCTTTACCTTCATTCTTTGTCAATATTAAATGTCATTCTAGCCACAGTGCCCCTGGAACAGCTTACAACATAACATTAAAATAAATGCCCTCATATCCGTTAAAGGTGCAGTGTGTAATAAGACATCATCAAGAAAGTTCTAGAAAGTTCTAGAATGCAACACTCCCTGGGTAACCCCAACCCTTTAGAATAATAACAGAAGCTACAGTGGCCTTCAAGGACAAGAACAATTCTAAATTTTAAACAATGCACCTGATGACATTCCAACTATGACACTTTCAAGATGGCGGCACTAGGCCTTGGTCCAAAATATGCAGAAATATGGACATATGAGACCCTTTCTAAGGGAAAAAATAATAATTAAAAAAAAAATTCAGCTATTATGCACTAAATTAAATGTACTTATGGATATTATAATTACTTTCTACAAAATCTGCTAGGAAATAAAACCCAAAATTCTACACACTGCAGGTTTAACCAATTTAAACATTATTTTGAACCAGCCCCACTCCACCTGTAGCTGTTTTAATCAGGCTATTGTTCTGCTTCACCCATCTGATCTGAATGTTTTGATAGTTCTTGTCTCTCTGTCAGCTTGTTCTATATCTGCATTGTGTGTGTGTGTGTATTGTATTTTTACTCGACATCATTCACTTCGTTGCTAATTTTATCTGTTGTGTTTTTAAACCTGCAGTGTGTAGAATTTTGGGTTTTATTTCCTAGCAGATTTTGTAGAAAGCAATTATAATATCCATAAGTACATTTAATTTAGTGCATAATAGCTGAACAAAATGTTTTGAATACATTTTTTTTCCCTTAGAAAGGGTCTCATATATGTCCATATTTCGGCATATTTTGGACCAAGGCCTAGTGCCGCCATCTTGAAAGTGTCATAGTAGGAATGTCATCAGGTGCATTGTTTAAAATTTAGAATTGTTCTTGTCCTTGAAGGCCACTGTAGCTTCTGTTATTATTCGAAAGGGTTGGGGTTACCCAGGGAGCGTTGCATTCTAGAACTTTGTAGAACTTTCTTGATGATGTCATATTACACACTGCACCTTTAATATACTTTTTATTCTTAGACGCATCTACTAGTAGGCCTATTTTGCTATGCTTTTATTTTCTATGCACAATGTAAAGCACCTTGTGACCCTGTCTTTGGAAAGCGCTATATAATATATACTTACTTACTTTCATGCCATTCCATCTGTTCATAGGTTGTCTCCCCTGTGTAAGGTGTAATACAAATATCTATCCATCCATACATCTATCTATCTACCTATCCATCCATCTCTCTCTCTCTCTCTCTATCTATCTATCCATCTCTCTCTCTATCTATCTATCTATCCATCAAACTATACATCTATCTATCTATCTATCCATCCATCTATCTATCTATCCATCAAACTATACATCTATCTATCTATCTATCTATCATCTATCCATCTCTCTCTCTATCTATCTATCCATCCAACTATACATCTATCTATCTATCTATCTATCTATCATCTATCCATCCATCCATCTATCTATCTATCTATCCATCCATCCATCCATCCATCCATCCCTCCCTCCCTCCATCTATCCCTCCCTCCATCCATCCATCTATCTATACATCCCTCCCTCCCTCCATCCATCCATCTATCCCTCCCTCTATCTATCTATCTATCCATCCCTCCCTCCCTCCATCCACCCATCTATCTATCCCTCCATCCACCCATCTATCTATCTATCAATCCCTCCCTCCCTCCCTCCCTCCCTCCATCTATCTATCTCTCCCTCCCTCCCTCCCTCCCTCCTGTTCTCACTGCTAGTAACTGGATCTGTATTAAATGTATTAAATGTATTAGTGAATGAATCAGTCGGAGTCCTGTCGGGTGTTTCAGGCGTTTCATGTTTTTTTTCTCGCTCGTACAAAAAAAAAAACACGTGATTCGCTCTGATCATTTGGCACGAAGCATTACCTCATCATGACGTCATAATTACATCATTAACAGAATAAACCCCCCCCCCCCCTCTGACTGTGTTCGGAAAGCCATACTAACGTCCTACATCCTACATACTCAACATCTATATACTACATACTGTCTACTCAAAGATCGATTGTGTATGCGAGGTGCGTCAAAACATTCACACTGAAGTATACTCAAGCAATAAAGAATTTGTTCTTCTTCTTCTTGTAGGATTTCGGCCGTTTAGACGCTGTTTAGCGTATTGCCGCCCTCCACAGGTTAGATATAGAACTAGATTTTTACATACAGTCCTGTGTTGTGCAGGAAATGCAGAATTGTAAATAAAGAATTTTAAAAAAAAAACCTTCCTTGTTGTTTGAAAAGACGCGATGCATTGTGGGGAGGGTTGAGTATGAAAAGTATCCAATCGATCCATACACAAAATCTTCCCGGAAGTTAATACTCATCCGGGATATTCTTCTCGCATACCCAAACTCGCATACCCAACCGTCACATACTCAAATTGAAGTCAAGATGAGTATGAGTAGGACGTTAGTATGGCTTTCCGAACACAGCCTCTCTCTGTGTCCGGTCCCAGAGGGGGAAATCTCCAGCACAACTTTTACAAAAATCTGCATATCAGTGTTGGGATAAGATACAAAATAAAATTAGAAAGAAATACAAAAATTTCAAATTAAAAGACCTTCGGAAGAATCAGTCGAACAATCACCAAAATAAAATGTTTTAAACTCATCTCTCTCTCTCTATGTCGTGTGGAAGACTGAACATCAACCAATCAAAACAGTAATCTGCCCTGCGTTCCAAATCACATACTCTTTCTTTTTACTACACTACATACTAAAGTACAGAAGAGTTTTAGTCTTTTTACTACACTACATACTAAAGTACAGAAGAGTTTTAGTCTTTCTACTACACTACATACTAAAGTACAGAAGAGTTTTAGGGCCACAGACAGGAGAGAAGAAAAAATCAGATAAGGAAGATTTTTTTTTCATAATGTGGAGAAATGTCAAGAATAAAGACGAATACTGCAAAATGCTATTGGAGTTAGTGCGGCATTTATGTGTTTTTGGTATTCTGCAATTGACGTGCATGTATAATTTGGGACATCCTAAATCTTTTTCTGACATACTAAATAGTAGGGAAGTATGGGGACTGGAACGCAGGGCTGATGTCTGTAGCCGTGGTCACGTTAAAACACTTAAAGGTGCAGTGCGTAGAATTCTTCAGGATTCCTGGTGGGAATGTAAATAGATAGATGGATAGAATGTCCCTGCGTTCCAGTCCCGATACGATGTACTATTTAGTATAGAGAAAATATTTAGGATGTCCTGATTCTTGTGGCCAGATTTAGGATGGTTAGAAGTACCCGGATGTCCTACTACATCCGGTCGAGATTTTTAGTGTTGAAAACTGCATCCTATTTGGGCGATTCTGACCCACAATCCAGTGCGCACCGGAAGTGACGTCACATCACATCGACAGAGCCTCCGTATGAAAACAACCGGGGATGAGACGGATATAAAAAGCAAGAGGCAAGATCAAGGAGCCATGTTAGGATGAAATAAATAATTTAAAGTATGTCCCAATTGTAGCATACTGCATCCTAACTAGATTCGTTTTATGGTCAGATGTAGTATGTAGGAGAGGAGAGAGAAAGAGTATGCGAGTTGGAACGCAGGGTTAGTTTCACATACATTGATTCAGTGATTCTTTGGGTCTTGAACCATTGGACAGTTAGTTTGACAGATCCACACACTAATGTTTTCACTTTTCATCTCAATACTTAAAAAGTTGCTCTGAGGAACTTTCAGTGTGTGTTAATTCTAGCGCCCCCCTTTGGACAAAAGCAGTAGTGTTTTTACCACGCCAGCTGTTGTTCCTGGGTGAGCGTATACCCCATGACAAAGGCATTAAGAAAAACTATGTAAAAATAGCATTCTTTGCACTGATGGTCTCGTTTGCTGTTACATGTAATTCATGATCATCAGAGGAAAAGTGAGACTGTTTCAGAAATATTTAAAAGTTCCTCGTAGCACCTTTAATGTGTTTCCATAATATCAGTCTATATCAGCGTCAGACACTTTTCAGCTGTTTTTTTTCCGGTCGGCGTTAGTCTCGAGATAAACACTTTGGTTCAAGCTTCAGAATTTTTTTTAGCTATTTTCAAAATAAAACTAAAAATTAATTGAACCAAGACAGACGATCTAAAGTGATACACAGAAAACCAGGCGATATACACGATAGATAGGTTCATACAGCAACAAACGTCCTCTAGAAGTCTCTGGATTTTATTTGATTTGATTGGTCGACTCATCATCGAGTCCCCAGTCAGAGCTGCAGCCGATTCTCTTCACTCAGTTTTTTGGTGATTTTCTGGTGGAAAAAAAAAAATCGTAAAAAAAAAAAATAATAATCAAAGTTTGGAAGAAATTCTTCTGTGTGAAAACAAAAACACATTCATACGACTCATCAAACCGTCACCGATCGTCTCTTTGCATAATATGAAGAACCTCTCACAGTGTCACCCTGTTAAAATAATGGCCTCAGTCATATTTTAAAGTTTTCACTGTCTGTCTTGTGACTTGGCCAAAATAAAAACAGCTTAATTCACACTCTCGGCCATTGTACTACAGGGGTCAAATG
>NC_137232.1:36506837-36509337 GCF_949987685.1 Ammodytes marinus | reverse complement strand
TCTTTGCACTGATGGTCTCGTTTGCTGTTAAAGGTAATTTATGATTATGAGAGGAAACATGAGGCTGTTTAAAAGATATTTAAATGTTACTCGGAGCCGCTTTAAGTTGAATTACTGAAATAAATTAACTTTTGCACGATATTCTAATTTTTCGAGTTTCACATGTACACAACTGACAGACCTTACTGTGTCTCACCTTGTGTTTGCTGCTCAGTGTCGACGCGTCTTTAGTGACGAGAGCCGGAGAGACGAACAGCTCTACGGAGAGAAACACAAACACACGGGAGTTAGTTTAGAAGAGAGAGGCTAGAGTCGGAATTAAGATGATCAAATATTATTGTGTATTATTGTGTATTTAAAAAGGTGCAGTGTGTAATATGACATCATCAAGAAAGTTCTACAAAGTTCTAGAATGCAACACTCCCTGGGTAACCAAAATATGCAGAAATATGGACATATATGAGACCCTTTCTAAGGGAAAAAATAATAATTCAAAACATATTTTTCAGCTATTATGCACTAAATTAAATGTACTTATGGATATTATAATTACTTTCTACAAAATCTGCTAGGAAATAAAACCCAAAATTCTACACACTGCAGGTTTAATAAACGTTTGCCGTGTTAAGCCCAGTTCAGACCAAAGATTCGCCTTGCAACTGCTTTCGACGAGACGGTTTTAGAACGTCGCGGGGGATAAATCGCAGCGGTGTGAACTGCTCGTTGCAGCGCGTTGCAAGCCGTTGCAAGGCGTCGCAGAAGATTCAACATGTCAAATCGCAAGCTCCAGTTTTAGAGCGTTTCTGCGGTCTCGTCGCAAGGAGTTGCAGTTGCAAGGCGAATCTTTGGTCTGAACTGGGTTTAAGAAAACAAGACTAAGATAAATTAATCAGATTATTCAGTTAATCATCAGTGAATGAAAAACTGATTCAGTTATCTTATAACTCCTCAACACAGACAGTCCCCACTGTTGATCTGTATCAGCTGAGCGTGTGTGTGTGTGTGTGCGTGCGTGCGTGCGTGTGTGTGTGTGTGTGCGTGTGTGTGTGTGTGTGTGCGCGTGTGTGTGTGTGTGTAAGCCACTCAGAGTTAAATGAAAACCAATTTTACAACAAACAAAACCAGTAACTTTGTGTCCTAAACATTACTTCTTTGTTCCAGAGAAAAGGGGAAAATCTCCACTTCAAAATAATAATGTGAAACAAGTTTGTTATTGTTTAAAGGTTTTACTTACTTAGTTACTTAAAGGTGCAGTGTGTAATATGACATCATCAAGAAAGTTCTACAAAGTTCTAGAATGCAACGCTCCCTGGGTAACCCCACCCCTTTAGAATAATAACAGAAGCTACAGTGGCCTTCAAGGACAAGAACAATTCTAAATTTTAAACAATGCACCTGATGACATTCCAACTATGACACTTTCAAGATGGCGGCACAAGGCCTTGGTCCAACATATGCAGAAATATGGACATATATGAGACCCTTTCTGAGGGAAAAAAAATATTCAAAAATTTGTTTTCAGCTATTATGCACTAAATTAAATGTACTTATGGTTATTATAATTACTTTCTACAAAATCTGCTTGGAAATAAAACCCAAAATTCTACACACTGCAGGTTTAAAGGTGCAGTGTGTAATATGACATCATCAAGAAAGTTCTACAAAGTTCTAGAATGCAACACTCCCTGGGTAACCCCAACCCTTTCGAATAATAACAGAAGCTATAGTGGCCTTCAAGGACAAGAACAATTCAAATTTTTAAACAATGCACCTGATGACATTCCAACTAGGCCTTGGTCCAAAACATGCAGAAATATGGACATATTACGAGACCCTTTCTAAGGAAAATAATAATAATTCAAAACATTTTTTTCAGCTATTATGCACTAAATTAAATGTACTTATGGATATTATAATTACTTTCTACAAAATCTGCTAGGAAATAAAACCCACAATTCAACACACTGCAGGTTTAAACCCAGCTCATAGAGTTAGAATAGAACTTCCACTTAAACTGCCAGACAACCAGATTTTTAAAAAATTAAACAAAATGCAACCGACCCTTGTTACCTGGCAATCTAGATCAAATGATAACAATACTCACAATACCATGCTGCAGATCTGCCTTCGTAAATTATTTAAAAAAATAAATTTCACTAATTATTTTGACGGGAGAAACACTGTCCTAGAAAACTTTTTTCAACTAAACTAAACGACACACACACACACACTGAGACACACACACTGAGACATACACACTGAGACATACACACACACACACACACACAGACAGACAGACTGAGACACACACACACACACACACTGAGACACACACACTGAGACATACACACACACACACACAACTAAAGATTGAGAGAGACAGTGAGGAGTTAGTATGAGCCCCTCCTACAACTACAGTAGTGAACTATGTCTGGACAAGTTCCCCATCACACACACACACACACACACACACACACACACACACACACACACACACACA
>NC_137232.1:36446837-36496837 GCF_949987685.1 Ammodytes marinus | reverse complement strand
GTGACATTAAAACATGACGGGTGTGTTTCGATCTGTCTGATTATATAGCTAGCTGTCTGTCTGTCTGTCTGTCTCTGTCTGTCTGTGTCTGTCTGTCTGTCTGTCTGACGAGGCTACGGGTCACCTGATCGAAGCCTTCAAGGAGACATTCAAATGTGACATTAAAACATGATGATAATAATAATATACTTAAATCTGGGGTGGAGGATTTGGGGAGAAAATGGCAGTTGGGATAGAGATTCAAATCCAAATACCTCAACCGCTCCACTTGTTCTCTTTGGTCCCTCCCCTATGGTCCCTCCCTGACACGCTCTACACCAACAAAGTCGTGCCAAAGTGAATGGACAGTCCCAACAGCCAATAAGAACAGAGAATCTGATTTTTTTATTTTTATTTTTTTTAGAATCGGAAACAACTAAGGTATTAAAAGGCTTTCCTGTATAAGTGGGTTTTCAGATGGTTCCAAAGTTAAGGGGCAAAGACTGAGAAAGTCAAGGCAGGTTTATTTCTATAGCACAATTCAGACACAATACCATTCAAAGTGCTTTACAGGGGAATCAAATACATCAAGATTAGACTTTAAAATGTGCATTCAAGACATAGTAAAAACAAAGAAAATACATCAAGATTCAAGATTAGACATTCAACATTTAGACAGAGATGTAGAATGGCTGCAATGAAAATTACACTGACTGACAATATAGCTATTTCCTTTATAGCCTATTTAACTGAATTATTATTTCATAGTTTCAAACTAATTTAAGAATATTGGGGAATCTACAGTCATCTAGTGGCAGTAGAATGGCTGCAATTCAAATGAAAAGGGTGAAAGTACAATATAGCCTGAATAAAACAGTTACAGGGAGAAGGTGTAGAAGGACAGAGCAGATGCACTGATGAGGTCCCATCCAGAGGAACAGGGAGGATGGTGGACTCTGTGTCTCACAGTTCACACACAAGCTGCTGCTTCAACCTCTGGACCATCAGGACACACACCTTGTTGATCAGTCAGTCACTCACTCACTCACTCACACAGTCACTCACACAATCAGTCGGTCCCTCACTCACTCACTCACTCCCTGGCTGGCTCACTCACTCACTCACTCACACAGTCCCTCACTCACTCACTCACACAGTCACTCACACAATCAGTCGCGCACTCACTCACTCACTCACACAGGCCCAATCCCAAATGCCTCCCTAGGCACTCCCACTCCGTGAGCGAGTGTCACTCGCTGTGGAGTCACCCTCGCGGCTGTGAAGTGCCACTCGATCATTAAGGGGAGGGTATAACAACGGCGCGGCTTTGGCAAGCCCTCGCCTCTGTCAGACGGAAACAGGAAGAAACCTGGAGACACTAGTTAACTGTTAAGTCTTTATTTCTCACCCTAAAATAAAATTCCACCACATTTATATTTGACCTGAAACGATCTTTACATTCATAAGCTACGCATGTGTGAGTAAATGTAGTATTGAATAAAAACAAACTCACTCCCATGCTTTTTTGGCTGCATAATTTATTTTTTGTTAAACATTTTGTAACTGCATATTCTTAATTTTACCAGCTCAGTCTGTAGTGGAGAAAACGGGTGGGTGATCCGCTGTTTAATTATCCTTTTAGTTTACATGCACAGCAGCATACAAAACCAGGGAAAAGAACAATAGTCTGCTAAAGCATGTATTCCACTTGTCATGATACGTTAATCTGCCATTACGACCGGCGAATCGTGGCAGTTAATTAGCGTGCATAAATTATAATGCACTGCAAGGGTGGTCATAAATAAGAAAAGTCATGCGCTCCAGCTGACTGACGTCACCGCCGCTATTACTACCCCTCATCTGCTTTAAATAACAGTAACACAAATCTTACTAACAATTTAAGGAAACAAT
Source organism: Ammodytes marinus (assembly GCF_949987685.1). NCBI lineage: Eukaryota > Metazoa > Chordata > Actinopteri > Uranoscopiformes > Ammodytidae > Ammodytes > Ammodytes marinus. Next base: position 36,494,947 of record NC_137232.1, on the reverse strand, counting down.
AATCACTGTCCCTTATTAACTTGTGGGCATTTTCTTCATCTGCTTCGTTTTATCTTTTATCCACGGTCCTGAAAATACACTAACGGTAGACAAGTGGCATAATCAAATCAACAAGTGTAAAACAACATGTTCGTTCCGATATTGTAGGCTACCCTCCGGTTCCGTCATTTAGGGCTATGCATAAAAATAATCAATCAAATGTCTGTTTGAGGTAAGAGAACGTTTCATTTATAATTCGGGAAACAAACTCCATGGAACTCTCATTTGTAAGTTGGCTCCTCCATTCCGGACTTAATTGATTGGCGGACACCTGTGTCAAACGTAGGGCTAAGCCACTATCGATGCAGACTCGGTGATCGAGGGCTTTATAACCCACTCACACTCGAGGCTCTGTGGTTTGGGACGACACTCAATATGGCGGGCCCTCCTCGCGAACGCGCAAACGGAGGGATAGTGGATAGGGATAGGGTGTAGGGGGTGGATCTAGATTGGGCCACAGTCCCTCACTCACTCACTCATGGAGATCACCATCTGTTGAGAGAAGAAGACAGACAACAGAAGTCATGAATCAGAGTTTACAGAGACTCCCTCCATCAGCACATCCAGTATAAAGAGCAGCAGTGTCTCACTGACATTTGTACATTTCATCCACTTAGATTACAAATACGTCAATATAAAAACATCTGGACAGAACAGATGACAGAAGGATATAAATCAATAAATATACATCTCTCTCTCTCTCTCTCTCTCTCTCTCTCTCTATATATATATATATATAAATACAGTATAATGTTAAAGGTCCAACATGTTCATACACAGACTGAGCAGCTAAACATCAGCTGTGATTACTGGTCGACATGGTGACAAAACCTGATGATTGTTGTTTGAAATAAGAGCCAGTGATCAGACTGATCTCAGAGCTGTGACAGAGATGAACTGATCAATGGTTTAGTGTTGGAATGAGAGAACAAACCCTGGCTAACCCTAACAGCCTCCACACACATCCTACCTCTACTGCGCGTCTGCGTCTGACTCTTTGTCACTGACCGTGTGATCAACCTAGAGCGGCCACACATCCAACCTGAGCGGTGCTGCAGACGCCCGTCAGAGGCACATCTGCAGCGCCGCTCCCCTTTACCTCAGGAGGAGGAGCCTGTTTCTTTCTGAGAGCCGCGCGTCTCTCTAGGGCAGTGGTGTCAAACATACGGCCCGCGGGCCGCATGATTTAATCCGGCCCGCGACTTGTAGAGCACACATTTATGAGCATTTCAAAAAAAAAAGTAAGTCTCTAGCCCATTCCTGTGAGGAGATATGAATTTTTAAAGAAATAACCAAAATGCTCACTCCAGCCGCTAGGGGGCAGCCTAAATTAAAAAAAGCACATTTTAGCAACGTGGGAAATGGTAAATGGCAATCTTGCTTCACCGCTATTAATGTTTCCTCCAGTGCTTTATGGCAAAGTAAAAACCAAAAAAATAAAAAATAAATAAAACAATTTTTATTTTTAGTGCTGAACAATTAATGTACTAGCAAGCGCGATGTGTCCGCGGCTCTGCACGTGCGAAACGAGCAGGAGCATGCTAGTGTAGGCCTACAAGATTTATTTCCTAATTTTCCATGCTGCTTTATTTTTATGTTTTAAATTGGGAAAAACGAATTCCAAAACAACCAATAACCTCTGTATTTAAAAATAAATCAAAACAGTAGAAGTTGCACTTTTATTAAATTTTATTTTGTACTGTCTGCATGTTTGCACAGAATGTGTCCCTGTACATATAGTAAACAAAATTGGACAACTGTAACGTCAGTGCCTGTTGTATTTGTGTATTCAAATAAACAGTTGTTTATTTCATTAGTGCGTATTGGCATCTTTGAGCAAAATACCCCCCAAATTTTTGCTGCGGCGCTACGCTACGCGCCGCACCTCCTATTCCCATGGCCAGCAGCAACCTTTACTAAGACATTTCCTGGGGGGTACAGAGATCCCTTGTGATCCGTGATAATGTAGGTTACATATGTAGGCTGAGTGATAAAGCATATAACTGAAAAACAAAGCTAGAGATTTGGAGTTGATGTACGTTATTTTGCCATTATTGTACTGGTCCGGCCCACTTGAGATCAGAGAGGCTGTATGTGGCCCTCGAACCAAAATGAGTTTGACACCCCTGCTCTAGGGTCTCTCTGCTTTAACTGATAGAGAAATACTCTGCTGAGAGTCATATTGACTTCATACCGGCAGCTTTCACTGTAGTTTCACCATTTCCTGGTATGTCCCTTTCAAAATAAAACTTCCAACAAGCGAAAATGTGTCAAAAAAAAAAAAAAAAAAGGCAATGGGGCGCACGGATTACTGTCCAGACTCAATATTAGACTCAATATAAATCATATGCATCATAAATTACATTTTAATGTGAATTATCTATGAAAACTCTATGTAGAAAGATAGGGCTTTTAGAAGCAGCAGTTGAGACATTGTATGTGTGTCTGAGAAAAGTCAGAGAGAGGCAGCAGTAAGGTAAGGCGACGCGCTCTAGAGGTAGACGCAGGATGTGTGCAGAGGCCGTAACCCTTCTCCCCCTCTCTCTCCTGGCTAACCCTTACCGTAGACAGAGTCTGCTATAATGGAGGTGGTTCGGTAGACATAGCGTTTTTTCGACAGCCCCGCCATTATTTTGGGTAATTTTGTCATCTACATGTATTACTGGACCAATATCGACTGGATATCGAATGGAATTGTGAGGAGCTTGACAATACCCAGCCCTACTGTCAGCTGGTAATCCAGCTTTATGTCCTGTAGACATGGCAGACGTCTTCACATCAACTCAAACACATGATCAACAAGCTTCTGGTGGATCTGATAGGCTGACTGTTCTCCTTCTCTCTGTCTGTCTGTCTGTCTGTCTGTCTGTCTGTCTGTCTGTCTGTCTGTCTGTCTGTCTGTCTGTCTCCCTCCCCCCCCCCCCCCGCCACCTCTCTGTCACCAGTCTCATTCTCTGAGGAAAGCAGCTACTGAGCAGGTTGGAGGTTTACCAGGAAATACTGGATCTTTGCTTTGATACTAACTGTGTTTAGTGACATTCAGCTGAAAGCAGCACAGACTGACTCAAACCCTCTACTTACAACAGAGTCTCCAGTCTGTAGTGTGGACTCTCCTTAAGATCAGACAGCAGCTTCACTCCTGAATCCTGCAGCTTGTTGGCCCTCAGATTCAGCTCTCTGAGATGGGAGGGGTTGGACTTCAGAGTAGAGGCCAGAGAAGCACAGCTGATCTCTGACAAACCACAGAGATTCAATCTGAATAAAGAATAAATTATGGAAGTTTAGAGACAGGGTGATTATGTGTGTTCGTGTGTGTGTGTTTGAGTGTGAGAGTGTGAGAGTGAGTGAGTGAGTGAGAGAGAGAGAGGGCGAGTTGGTGTGTGAGTGTGTTCTGAGGGAAAAATCAATTGTTAGACATAAACATCTAACAATTTACCAGAAATGATGAACATACATTTAATTTGTTTTTGACTGCAGCTAAACTTAATACAAGAGAAATTAAAATATGAACAAAGAAAATGTATACCTTCATGGATGTAAGTTATATTTGTATATACATTAGGGTTCATTGTTTATTTATAAGATCTACAATAGTAACAGAGTCAGTGAACTGACCTCAGAGTCTCCAGTCTACAGTGTGGACTCTCCAGAAAACCACACAGCAGCTTCACTCCTGAATCCTGCAGCTTGTTGTAACTCAGATCCAGATATCTGAGATGGGAGGGGTTGGACTTCAGAGCTGAGACCAGAGAAGCACAGCTGATCTCTGACAACCTGCAGAGCCCCAATCTGAATAAAGAATACATGATTTAAGCTTAGAGACAGTGTGTGTGTGTGCGTGTGTTCTGAGGGAAACAGCAATGATCAGAAATGTTATGCAAAAACAAACAGAAATGTATGGGAAACAAATAAATAATTCTCTTTCAACTGGTAAACGTTTTCAATGTAAACTAAAATTCAGACAAACTGCACCACCACAATCTGAATAAGGAATAAATGATTTAAGTTTAGAGACAGTGTTTGTGTGTGTGTGTGTGTGTGTGTGTGTGTGTGTGTGTGCAGGGGTGGACTGACCATCTGGCATACCGGGCATATGCCCGGTGGGCCGGTGGCCTTTTGGGCCGACCCGGGCCGACGAGGTTCAATTAAAAAAAAATAAAAATAAAAAAATCTGGGCCCGGCCCGGCCCGGCCCATGTCACACAGCCGTGGGCCGAGGTCCCTTCCCTCTCGGCCGCGCAGACTGTCAACTTAACCTGAAAGACCAATGAAATATTGGCCCATTCATCATGATTGGTTCTGTACCGGGCCTGGCCCAATCACACACACAGCGGAGGGCCGAGGCCCCGCCCCTTGGGCCTCGGCTGTCAATCACTCAATCAAGTCACGTCACTAACAGACAGAAAAACAACTCGAGAAAAACGGAGAAGAAACGGAAAGGAGACAGTTGCTGGACTAGTGGTAAGAAGTTGAAAATAAAGTTATGTTGAGAATAATTGTGTAGCTTGCTAAATTTTAAAACAGCAGTAGTTTGCCAACAGTTAGCTGCTTGCGTTAACATCATGGATAGAGCCATCTATAGAGCCATGTCAAAGTGGCTATTTTAGCTAACAACCTACTAAACATTTGCTAGCTCTCTTGTGGTTTATTTGGGGAGTTAAATAGCTCTGTTGTTGGTGTATTGAAAGAGTATCATTACTTTGCTAGCTGATCAACATTAAAGTGAGGAAGCTGTCAGTTTTTGCTTCTTGCTGTAGCCTACTTATTCAGTATAGTGGATTTAATAATGTTTTACTTAAATATACTTTTCTGTAGGCTACTGATTGTTGACATGGTTAAACATAGCCTACTTGAATTTCATTTATTTTATATATGATTTAAATGCAATTTAAAAATGCAGACTGTAATTTGACCTGAACATAAAAAATATATTAATATATCACAAAGTTAACAGTAAATGCAGAAAAGTATATTCACTCAAATATGCAACATAAAGTTGTCACACTTTCTCCTTTCACAACACTGAGTGTTTGAGGCATTAGGCTTCTCTTTTTTAGAAACATTCAGAAAATTAGACCACCACAGAATTGTAGCATACTTACTTTTTACAAGCTGGTAAGTTTATTTTACTAGACCTGCTTTCTAGACCATCATGTACTTTAGAATAATACACATTAGACCATTACTTTTGTACACTTTTTTTCACATTGGTTTACTTAGTAAAACAACAATTTGTATATTGTAATGCATCTTTCCACCTCTTTAACTGATACATCCTCAAAACCTCAATCAATTGTGTGTCTCTCCTCATTTATGAAACAGGTTGAGACACCATCCACAGAGGAGGAGTCTGGAGAGAGGGAGCAAGGAGCAGGAGGAGGTTGATTACTTTGTCCATCCTGAGCCTACCATGTTAGAGGCATTTTTGAGCACCACCCACAACAGAATACTATAGCTACTAACACTTTGTAAATATTATTTTATTATATGTCTGTACACTTGTTCAAAATAAACCAACATTTTAATTTAATTCAATGGAACAGTCATCTTTAAGGGACCGTGATAAATGTGTTCTGGTGGGTGGTCGATCAATTGTGGTGGGCCGGTCTGGGTCCAAAATGCCAGGGCCAATTTTTGGTCCCAGTCCAGCCCTGTGTGTGTGTGTGAGTGAGTGAGTGAGTGAGTGAGAGAGTGAGTGATTGAGTGAGTAAGTGTGTGTGTGTGTGTGTCTGTCTGTGTGTGTGTGTTCTGAGGGAAAAAGCCATGATCAGACATTATTAACTAAAACAATCTGAAATGAATGGAACACAAATAATTATCTTTCAACTGGTAAACGTTTTCAATTTTAACAAAAATATAAGTTGGGAGGGTCTTCAGTATTAAAATGTGACAATTGACCAAAAATTATCAACATTCCTTTTCCTTTCTTTTGTGACTGCAGAGTAAACTTTGAACGAGAAGTGAAAATATGAACAAAGAAAATGTATACCTTCATGGATGTAAGTTATGTATGTACATACATTAGGTTAAATTGTTCATGTATAATATCTACAATAGTAACAGTGTCAGTGAACTGACCCCAGAGTCTCCAGTCTACAGTGTGGACTCTCCAGAAAACCACACAGCAGCTTCACTCCTGAATCCTGCAGGTTGTTTCCCCACAGATCCAGCTCTCTGAGATGGGAGGGGTTGGACTTCAGAGTTGAGGCCAGAGACGCACAGCTGATCTCTGACAAACTGCAGTACCTCAATCTGAATAAAGAATACATGATTTAAGTTTAGAGACAGTGTTTGTGTGTGTGTGTGTGCGTGTGTGTGTGTGTGTGTGTGTGTGCAAGTGTGTGTGTGTGTGTTCTGAGGGAAACAGCAAATCAGATCAGAAATGTTATGCAAAAACAAACACAAATGTATGGGAAATAAATAAATAATTCTCTTTCAACTGGTAAACGTTTTTAATGTAAACTAAAATTCTGACAAACTGCACCACCACAATCTGAATAAAGAATAAATGATTTAAGTTTAGAGACAGTGTTTGTGTGTGTGCGTGTGTGTGTGTGTGTGAGTGAGTGAGTGAGTGAGTGAGTGAGTGAGTGATTGAGTAAGTGTGTGTGTGAGTGAGTGAGTGAGTGAGTGAGTGAGTGAGTGAGTGAGTGAGTGAGTGAGTGTGTGTGTGTGTGTGTGTGTGTGTGTGTGTGTGTGTGTGTGTGTGTGTGTGTGTGTGTGTTCTGAGGGAAAAAACAATGATCAGACATTATTAACTAAAACAATCTGAAATTAATGGAAAACAAAAAAATATTTCTCCTTCAACTGGTACTTAACGTTTGGTACTTAAATAAAAGTTGGGAGGAACATCAGTATTACAATGTGACAATTTACCAGAAAGGATGAACATACATTTACTTTTTTTTGTGGTTGCAGACTAAACTTTGAACAAGAGAAATGAAAATATGAACAAAGAAAATGTATAACTTCATGGATGTAAGTTAATTGTTAATTATCAGATCTACAATAGTAACAGAGTCAGTGAACTGACCTCAGAGTCTCCAGTCTACAGTGTGGACTCTCCAGAAAACCACACAGCAGCTTCACTCCTGAATCCTGCAGCTTGCTGTATCCCAGATCCAGCTCTCTGAGATGGGAGGGGTTGGACTTCAGAGTTGAGGCCAGAGACGCACAGCTGATCTCTGACAACCTGCAGCCACTCAATCTGAATAAAGAATACATGATTTAAGCTTAGAGACAGGGTGATTATGTGTGCGTGTGTGTGAGAGAGTGAATGAGTGAATGAGAGAAAGTGAGAGTGTGTGCAAGTGTGCAAGTGTGCAAGTGAGTGAGTGAGCGAGTGTTTCTCACTGTGTTTCTCCTTCGACTAGTAAACGTTTTCAATGTAAACTAAAATGTTAGTTGGAGGAACTTCAGTATAAAAATGTGACAATTTTCCAGATGTGTTCAGGTTTTACTGTGTAACTCAACATGACTTTGTTCTTATCAATTAGCTTTTCTCTACAATGACTGGAGTGACTTTATCATTGTGTTGTTGTGGATCATCATAATATCAGCCTTCTCCAGACATCCTCCACATGTCACCACAACATTATACACCTAATCATATCAAAGCCGTCTCAAACTCAAACAACATATCCGCAGCCATAACTGTTGTTTACTATCACAACTTCCACGGCGCATGCACAGCACTGTCGATATCTGGTTACGTCCGCCCCAGAGTACCATACAAAGGGCTCTGGCGCGCCCATATTAGATACAACGATTTGATTGGCAACATAGTTAATGAGCTTCAATGGATGGTGCCCAGACCAACTGGCTGAGCAAATTGAATTTGCAAGCGGCATGTCTAGATTTCCAGGCTAAATGTTTACCTTTCAAATGATATAATAAATAACTAATAGATAGATATGGTGGTGTTGTGAAATGATTCTGATAATAGGGGAATGACAATGAGGCTATAAATGTTCCTTTACATTTTCTGTGTACTATGCAGTACTTTTTTTTTCCATGAATCATTCTGTCATTTAACCCCTCCTCCCCCAAAAAAACCTACTCAGATCTCCACAAACTGATTTGCACGCATGCATGTTGGACTAACAAACTGTTTATTTCATTTCTTATGTTACCTTCTTCTTGATGTGTTTTTTAGCTTACAGGAAAATGTTAAAAGCAGAGGTCCACATTTGTTCCAGTCTTAAAACAACATGCCATATGTACATTAAAAGAGTTATTGGTGGCAGTAAGCATTTCTCCTGTCCCTACTGAGTAATAGAAAAATAATCACCAAATTCCCTCTTTGAGTTACCTTTTCTCCACTGCAGCTGGACAAGGAAACACTGTCTAACACTAAATACTTGATATGTTTAAGCCATCTCTCTCTCTCTCTCTCTCTCTCTCTCTCTCTCTCTCTCTCTCTCTCTCTCTCTCTCTCTCTCTCTCTCTCTCTCTCTCTCTCTGAACAGACTCAAACTCTCTGCAGCCCGTTTCTATCTTTTATCATTCATATCCCTCACACACTCTACAGCCTCACCAGTACTGACACCATCTCCACTGACTGATGGACCACAATGTGAGTCTGTAAAAGCTGAAAACTGTCATCTCTATACTTTTTTTTACTTTAACAATTGTTAAGCCATTTTGAAAAAATAACATTTCTGAACCAGATGACATTTCTTCAGATTTGTGCTCAAGCAAATCCTGAACATCTATGAACCAAAACTTTAAAACGTCGGTCAACTGAATAAACACAAAACTATATAAACTACAGTCAGTGAACTGACCTCAGTGTCTCCAGTCTGCAGTTTGGACTCTCCAGTCCGGCACAGAGAAGTTTCACTCCTGAATCCTCCAGGTTGCTCCAGCTCATGTCCAGCTCTATCAGATGGGAGGGGTTGGATTTCAGAGCTGAGGCCACAACTTCACAGTGAGTCTCTGAGAGTTCACAGAGAGAAAGTCTGTAATGACACATTTATTACAAAATGTTATAATGAAACAGTTTGACACTTCCTGATTTGAGAAACATTTGCTCTTCACGTCAGAGGTTCAGCTCGTCTTATCTCAGTGTTTGACATGAAACAATAGTTCTCATCACTCTCTCACCTGCAGATATTCAATCTTTGTTTTGCTTTAATCTTGCAGATGAAGGATTTCTTTTAATTCATCAACCTGCCAGGGACTACAGGTGAAAATTAGCCTGCATGGCTAAATCTGGCACATTTACATGTTGAACTTTGGTGCTCATGTTTATCAATGTGCGCTGTCCCTTCTAAATAAAGAAATCGAACACCTTTTTGCATTGAAAAAAGCATTTAATTGTGTTAGAAATATGGAGAAAGTGTATTTAGTATATTTTCTTAAAGTATATTTAGTTTAACAATTAAACATTTTAATGCAATAGACTAGAAGTTGTGTTAATCGAAACGATAGTTACGTATGTAACTACGGTTCTATGAGTTCAGGATGACCACCAGAGGCGGTGCTTACAGCACTGGATGTTCCATTGCGCGCATGCGCAGGTCGAGATCTTTATACCAACAAAGTCACCTGTGACACCCGGGTGACTCCGGGAATGTCTATATATTCCGGAAGTCACCAGAGGTTCTGTTCCAACTGGATCTTCTCGCGGTGTCTGAGAAGTCTGAGTGACAGAGAACTCTGGCGGTCATCCGGAACTCATACAACCGTAGTTACATACGTAACTATCGTTCTATTTCGTTCCTACTGACCGCCAGAGGCGGTGCTTACAGCACTGGATGACTTATACCAAAAAGGTCACGAAGAGTACTCATCAATTAAGGGCTTGCAGCCATCAACAAGACAGCTGTCATCCCACAGGATGAGGTGCAGCAACATTTACTCTGTAGAGCCGCGCAACGTACATGATGAAGACCATGTAGCCGTGGCGCAAATGTCCTGCCGTGAAATCCGCCTCAAGGCAGCCCATGATGTAGCCATACTCCTGGTAGAGTGGCACTCAACGGCCAAGGCATGGGGAGCCCCTGTGCTCTATATGCATACAAGACCACATCCACAAGTCAGTGGGAGTGTCTCTGTTTGGGCAGGGCAGCCCCCTTCCTGCGGCTCCCATAGCAGACAAAGAGGTATTTGTCTTACGCAAGCTGGTTGTTGCCACAACCTATGCCCTAAGCGCCCGCACCGGGCACAGTGGGTCTGACATTCTTTCTGCACCCCCTGGTGAGCCCAGGGGATTGAAAGCAGCCAACTCGATCGATTGGTTTACATGGTGGGGAGACAATCGTTTGGATAGGAAGGATGGAGTTGGCGAGAGCACCACTCCTGACCCTTCTACATGCCAGCGCAAGCACGCCTGGCTCACTGACGAGGCATGGAGTTCACCGACCGATTGCAGTCGCAACGGCAAGGAGGAATGCCGTCTTCATAGACAGCCGCGTCAGGTCTGCCTGACTCAGCGGCTCAAATGGGGGTAGACCTAAGGCCCTCAGGACTACTTGTAAGTCCCATGATGGTGCCCTCAGGGGTCATGGTGGCTGAATGAAGCCTCTGGCCTCCCTTCAGAAACTGCCTGACTAGGTAGTGGGACCCTACCGTCTGGTTATCCACCCCTGCATGTGCGGCCGATATCGCAGCCACATAGACACACAGGGTGGAAGCAGCTGCCCAACACAGACTGCAGAAAGTGTAGTATCACTATCACTGAGCAAGTCCATGGGACTTCACCGTGTGCCATGCACCGCTGTGAAAACGGCTTCCACCTGTTTGCATAGCGCCATGTAGTGGAGAGTGCCCCTGAAGTCAAAAAGGTATGGACCTCTGACTGGTCGCAATACGTCAACAGTGGGTCCTGGCTACCAGGAGCCCCACGCACAGCTGCAGGCGCCCCGAGTTCGGGTGCCACATGTGTCCGCCTACCTGAGACAGAAGGTCCTGTCTCCCTGGAAGGCACCAAGGCTCTCCTTGAGGAGTTTAGTAACGCTGGGATCCATGGCCTTCCTGGCCAATGTGGAGCCACCAACCGTAACTGCAATGCTGGACCCCGTCCAGTGTTGCCAGTAAAAAGAGAATTGGGGGAAATGCTTAAGGCAGGCTGACTGGCCAAGCGTTAGCCAGAGCATCCTGCCTTAGGGGACTGGTCCTCTCCATCTAGGAGGACCAAGGGGGACAGTGGGTCATCTCTTCGGAAGCAAAGAGATATGCCACTGACCTGCCATACTTGTCCCAATCATGCCTACCACCTCCGAATGGAGTCTCCACTCCCCGGGGGTGGCCCTTTTCTATCGCTGTATTCCGGACACCTGGAACTTGGACAGCTTAGATAATGATAATTAGATAATGCTGAGGTCAGCATACTTATCAATCGAAGGAAGAGGCTGTACTCCAGCAGCCTCCCTTGCATGAAGTGCTGTAGTAGCTGCTGAACGGTAGCTACGCGCTACGGAGAAAGGCAGGCTCGCATGGCCGCCGACTCGAGCACCAGCTGAGCAGTAATGGTGGCAGGGATGCTGCCACACACTGTTTAATATACGCAGAGCCAGGGACGGCCCAACGGAAGAACCCTGACTGGTACACCTTGCCCAGAAATGCAAAGGGGAGGACCACCTGTGACATTGGGCAGTAGGGACTTGAAAGTAGAGTCCCTCAGGGCTATTGACACAACCAGTCCGCCTGAGCGATAGACTGGAGGACCCCTGCAACACGCAGCATGGGGAAGGAAGAATCGTGAGGCCCTGATTCCGCCGTCTTAGTCCAGAACGGGGCGACCCCGCCCCACCTCCTGGTACCTGAACTTCGGTTGAGTAGAACCTACCGAGCATCGAGTAGCACCCCCAAGGACTCTGGGGGAGGGCGGAGGCTGGACGCCGACCTCCTGGCGCCTGAAATGCAGCTGTAGCGCAGCGTTACGGCGCTGTACAGAATGTGCTGAGAAGCACTGGCCCCTTGATTGTCCACCTGAACGTGGTTGAAGCTATTGGCACGGGGTACCACAAAGGTTCCCGGCCTGGAATCAGGCAGAGGTGCACGTCGCAGCGTGCAACTACTGTCTAGCCTGGTCAACCTGAACACTTCGCACCGGGCCTGAAGAGCAGCTGGCCGACGTCTGGCCTGGGATCACTGGAAGAGAACGGAGGGTCTGTCGACACACCTCCGACTGGGACGACTGCGCCAGCCAACCCTGGCGGCGCGCCACGTCACAGCTGACATCAACCTGCCTAGCCCTTTTCTTGTGAAGCGACCTTGGGTACCTTGAAAGGCGCTATATAAATTCAAATTATTATTATTATTAGCTCCCTAAGTCATAATGCAAAGTCTGCAGTGAAGCATCACTGAGGGTCCGTGCTGAGTGACCAGCACCTGACCCCTGTATGGTTTGCGACCGAGCCAGGACTATGTGCGAAAGCAAATTCCCAGACGTCCCACACGGGCAGCAATGTCGTAACTCCTAGTAAGGAGGTTGTCTGTAATCTGGCACTGGGGCCGAGGGCAGCGCACATCGGCTCTCAGAGCCTCGTCTGGGGAGGCAACCAGGGACGCAATAGCAGGCTCAATCGGAGCTAACCAGTCCGAGCCCTAACTATCAGCATTGTGCATGGCTGCCAGAGCTCTGCTGTCACTAGTGTGATGGGAGAGATCCCTTAAATCTGGCCAGCATCTACAGAGCTCAGCGGAATAAGGCTCAGAGGGAGGCACACAGAAACGGAGGATTGAGGAGCTGATCAGAGCTTCATCTAACCCCATACTTGGCGAGTCACGGACAGACACTGACCCTCTAGCCGAGCTGCCCACCTCTAAGAGGTTACAGAACGCAGCTGTGGACAGCATGTCATCCCCTGTAGTGGGAAGGATGCACAGCCGCAAGGTTACTCACTGCACTGGTACCATGAACTGGTTGTAGGCTAGTAGAAGAGCCTCTACCTAGCAGCCTAAGTGCCTGAGACATGAAACTACAGTTCATGCATGGGTTATCTGACAGTGCTTCCCTCAGGTGCTCAACCCTGAGACCTGCAGGGCACTTGTCATGGCCATTCCCCCCTGTATGGAGGTCATGAAGGCGTAAGCTGGCCACTGTTGAGCCAACGAAATATGCATCTGACTAAGGTATGCAACCGGGCTTCAGGCGAGTGCAACCGAACCACGGCGCGACACCGCCAGAATAATACAGCGGCGGTGCAAAACTATAGCGCCCACTAGCGAGCAAATTACAGTAGCCTGCACAGACACGACACCCGTGTGACAGCTAAATAGCACAGTGAAGGCGACTCTTGGAAACCCAAGACGCTCCCTGGCGAGCAACCAATGTATGCAACCGGGCATTAGGCGAGAGCAACCGAGCCTCGGTGTGACACCCATGGACATATAAGAAGGGCGATACCGCTAGAATAGTACAGTGGCGGTGTAAAACTACGCCCACTGGTGAGCAAGTTACAGTAAACATGCTAGAATTTAGCCAAAAGTCGAGCCAGCTAGAATATGCATCCGACTAAGGCATGCAACCGGGCCTCAGGCGAGAGCAACCGAGCCACGGTGCGACACCGCTAGAATAGTACATTGGCAGTGTAACCCTGCCGCCCACTGGCAAGCAAGTTACAGTAGGCTAGGCAATCGAGCTTTGGGCGAGAGCACCCAAGCAACAACGCGACCTGTCGAGCCAATTAAAATGTGTAAACCGAATAAGGTATGCAACCAGGCTTCAAGCGAGAGCAACCGAACCACGGTGCGACACCGCTAGAATAATACAGTGGAGGTGTAACTATGCCGCCCACTGGCGCTAGCAAGTTACAGTAGGCTAGGCAATCGAGCTTTACGAGATCGCACCCACACAGTTCAATTGAATTCAGTTTACTTAAGAAGGGGACAGTGCAAATCGATAAACCACATGATCATACACGGGTTAAAAAAATGCTAGAATTAGCCAAAATGCTATTCTCCATCTGTAGTCCCCTGGCAGTGTCAGCGGCTCTTGGTAACCCCAGCCGCCCACTGGAGAGCAAATCAACGAAGGCTATAGGCAATTGAGCCTTAGGCGAGAGCACACCCAGGCAACAATGCGCCTTAATAACACAGTGACGGCAACGACGTTCACTGGCGAGCAAATTAAGTAGCCTATGCAGTCAGGCTAAGGCGTGAGCTACCGTGCAACACGGCTATAATAACACAGCGGTGTGAAACTAAGCTGCCAACTGGCGACACACTACAGCAGCCTACACACGAGCAACAGTGTGACACGGCTAAATAACACGGTGAAGGCGATTTAGGAAACTAATTCGTCCACCGGCGAGCAATACAACAGCATACTAGTGTGTGCAAAGTACTGTGGCGGCGGCTTGGTACCCCAAGCCGCTCGCTGTCGATTAAATCAGAGTAAGCAACCGGTCGGGGCGAACGTAGCACCCGATCAACAGTGCAACAATGCTAGAAAGACAATACATTCGAGCATACAATTAGCAACCGGGCTTAGCGAAACACACAAGCAACGGTGCGAATGAAAGAATAACACAGCGACTGTGAACCCAGCTGCCGCCTGATCTAATTAAAGCAAGGTGGAAAGGTGATATTAGCTTCCGCGGTAGCCGGGCTACGCGTAGCCTTCACACTTTACTCACCCCTTACCGGCCGCAGCCAAGTCTAACGAATTGCAAGTCGCAGCCCTTGGTGGTCGAAGTCAAATCGAAGCACCAACCCTTAGGTACGAGCTACTTGCGACAAGCTAGTGGTATATTAGCACACAACAATGTGTGCGACCTGCTAGTCCGCGAGAAAATAGAAGGAACAGAACCTCTGGTGACTTCCGGAATATATAGACATTCCCGGAGTCACCCGGGTGTCACAGGTGACTTTGTTGGTATAAAGATCTCGACCTGCGCATGCGCGCAATGGAACATCCAGTGCTGTAAGCACCGCCTCTGGCGGTCAGTAGGAACGAAATAGAACACCTTAAATTTTACTAAATATATTGGAAGTTGCACTAAAGGTATGCATAACTACATTAAAAACATATTTTTCTGTATTTATTTGGATATTATCACTTACCAAAATAGTACACTAGTGTTTAAATATACTTAAAGCATTTAAAATAAACTTATTCAAAGTAACTGATATTGAATTTATAGTACATTAACATACTTGTACAACACAAATATTTAAAAAATATACAGCCAGTGCATTTTATTATATTTATTGTGACACATGGAAATGAAAAACCTTTCAAAGCAAAGCTTCTGACACTCTATGTTCCACATACGATATGCCTACAGGTAGCACTGATAGTCAACTTCAATATTTACATGTATAACAACTGACCTGATGAAACACACCAGGGACTGGTACTCTGCCACACAGGCTTGTACAGTAGGCACTAGGCATGATGGGAGCATCACTTCATCCACCTCTCTTCTTACCCTGATGCACCCATCACTCTGGAACAGGGTCAATCTGGTCTCATCAGACCACACAACCTTTTTTCATTGCTCCAGAGTCCATTCTGTATGCTCCCTGGCAAATTGAAGCATTTCATCCTTTTAAGCCCCACTGATAAGTGGTGTTCTTAAGGCTACACATCTGCATAGTCCATATCCCTTATGTTCTCTGCGCATTGTGCATGTGGAAATGCTCTTAATTTCACTATTAAAGACAGCCCGGAGTTCTACTGTCGATATTTAAAATTTTGATGCAACCCATTAGTTGTATCTATTTTAATTGATCTCCCAGTATGATCATTAAAGATTTTTTCAGACCACATTTCTTCCTCAAAAATGACAGTTTGCACTTATTTATCCAGATCCAGATTTTAATAATGCGTTGGACAGTTCTTAACAAGATTTTAGTAGTTTCATCTTCTCCTGAGTAGTTGTTTTGTTTTATACAGGCCAATAATTTCACCTCTGAAACAGAGTTACATCTTTTCGAAACCAGAGCATATGTCTTCTGACATGGTTCTTTACAGTTTTTTTCGATCGCTAAACCACAGTGGGCACAACTGGAGCTCAATGTGCAAAACTCTAACTACAGTCTGCACTACCAACAGTCACTGGAGCTGAACAGTTCACTTCACCTGCAAAACAGGCTCAGTGCAGCAAACACTATGAACCAGCCTCACTGAGATAACACACACTGTCACTCAGAACCTGCTCAGAGTACAAACACTAGCATCAAACCCCAATACACAAATTACAAACTTTTAATCTTTACAGTTTGAATGATATGAGTTATTTCACACAAATTACATAATATTTTCTTTGATGAAAGGGTGAAATTCTTTCACATGAAATTGTTTATTTTATAACATACCATTTCTTTTAGGAAAACAAAAAGAAATTAAAATCAGAAGTTTGCTTCAATAGATACACATTTTGTAAACTTTATTGAAAACATTTCCAAATGTAGTATTTATCTGTTTAATATTCTATAATTGTAATACAGAAATCTATCCTGTAATGTTGTCATTTACTGTAAGGATGCAACTCTATGCTGTTTGTTTGCTGGAAAATTCGTATTACAGATGCAATTTTAGATTTTTGCAGATTGGGTTGCACTCTCAACCCTGCCTCTCTCAATGAGAGACCATGATTCACAACAGGGTCTATCAGTGTTGCCCTTACTGTATTTCATCAGACATTACAGCTCTATGTCTTCTAGGTCTTCCTCCACACATCCACACTCTCACTGCCACTCTTCTACCTCCAACATCCTGTCTTCCTGGGTCCATTTCCAAAGAAATATATATATTTTCGAGCTTTCCCTTTATACTGTATATATGTTCACTAACAAGTCTAAAACAAGACATCTTAGTGTTTGAGTTGAAATTGCAATCCGCAGTGTTTGAAAGGGATTCATTCTGTTTTGAATGTGTGGTTTACAGTTGTGACAGCAGCAGTGTGTTAGCATTTGAAAAAAGTGCTGGAAATCCACAGTGTTGTGCAGGCTGTGGTTAAGCCATGAGATAGGTGTGTAGAGTTTTGAAAGTTGTGTATAAGCAATGAAAAATGAGCTAAAACGAGCTACAGTTTGGTCCGAATGAACCGCTGCTCTGCATACTGTTGTTAGAGTTTTGCACTTGTCGTTCCAGTTGTGCCCACTGTGGTTTAGCAATCGTAAAAAACTGTAAGAAATAAGAAGCTATTCACTGCATCAGTTAGGGTTAAATAAGTTGTTGTCACCGCGAAGTCCCTTACATCCGTGCATACAGTAGTGTATTTAAGTACACTTATTGTAATGCAATATTATATATATTTTCTGCATTCAACATCTGAAACAGCTCAAGAACATAGGTGACAAAATACAACCAACAATTTCTGTACTAAACAAGTGAAACACTATTTTATGAATAAGAAGAATAAAAGCTTTTGTTATGTGTATATGTATAGAACTAATCCACACTTTTTAATAATATTAATCACATCTGGACTTACAGAGCCTTTCTGCAGTTCCTCACAGCTGGAATCAGTCTCTGTCGTCCCTCTGGTGATGTGTTGTACTTCTTCAGGTTTAACTCATCCAGAACCTCCTCTGACATCTGCAGCATGTAGGCCAGAGCAGAGCAGTGGATCTCAGAGAGTATCTTCTCTGATCTGTTCCCTGACTTCAGGAACTCTTGGATCTCCTGATGAACTGAGAGGTCGTTCATCTCCGTCAGACAGTGGAAGATGTTGATGCTTCTGTCAGGAGAGATCTTAGCACTGTTCATCTTCTTCAGGTTGTTGATGACTCTCTGGATGATTTCTGGACTGTTGTCTGTTTGACCCAGCAGGCCTCCTAAGAGTCTCTGGTTGGACTCCAGAGAGAGGCCATGAAGGAAGCGAACAAACAGGTCCAGGTGGCCATTTTTGCTTTCAAGAGATTTCTCCATGACTCTCTTCAGGAAGACATCCAGGGATGTTTTATTATTGTCCCAGTCTTTTCCCAGGAAACCCTTCAGTACCTCTGTGTGGTTGTTGGTGAAACAGTGGTACATGTAGACCGCAGCCAGAAACTCCTGAATGCTCAGATGAACAAAGCAGTAGACTGTTCTGTTCTCAAAGATCACACTCTTTTCTCTTTTGAAGATCTTGGTACAAACTCCTGAGTACACAGAGGCATTTGTGACATCCAGACCACACTGCACCAAGTCTTTTTGGTAAAACATGATGTTTCCTTTCTGCAGTTGTTCAAACGCCAGCCTCCCCAGCTTCAGAAGAAGTTCCCTGTCTGCCTCTGTTAGCTCAGGACTGGTACCATGTCCCTCTTCATACTTCTCTTTCTTCCTCCTAGTCTGAACCAGAATGAAGTGTGAGTACATGCCAGTCAGGGTCTTGGGCAGCTCTCCTCTCTGGTCTGTAGTCAACATGTGCTCTAGAACTAGAGCAGTGATCCAGCAGAAGACTGGGATTAGACACATGATGTGGAGGCTTCTGGATGTCTTGATGTGTGAGATGATGCTGCTGGACAGCTCTCCATCACTGACTTTCTTTTTGAAGTACTCCTCCTTCTGTGGGTCAGTGAAGCCTCGCACTTCTGTCACCCTGTCAACACATGTAGGAGGGATCTGATTGGCTGCTGCAGGTCGTGTGGTTATCCAGATGAGAGCCGAGGGAAGCAGATTCCCCTGGATGAGGTTTGTCAGCAGCACGTTGACTGTTGACTTCTGTGTGACATCAGACACAACCTTCCTGTTCTTGAAATCTAGTGAAGGTCTGTTTTCATCCAGGCCGTCAAAGATGAACAAAACTTTACAGAGAGCGAGCTTCTCTGCTGTGACCTTCTGTAATGTTGGATGGAAATCATGGAGCAGCTTGAGAAGACTGTACTGCTTATCTTTGATCAAGTTCAGCTCCCTGAACGAAAGCAGAATCAGCAGACTGACATCTTGGTTTTCTAAGCCCTCTGCCCAGTCCAGAGTGAACTTCTGCACTGAGAAAGTTTTTCCAATTCCAGCGACTCCATTCGTCAGGACGACTCTGATGCGTTTGATGGGCCCCTGTTGGTCAGGTAAGGCTTTAAAGATGTCGTGGCACTTGATTGGAGTGTCATGGAGGGTCTTCTTCTTGGAATCGGTCTCAAGCTGCCTGACCTCATGTTGGGTATTAACCTCTTCACTCTGTCCCTCTGTGATGTAGAGCTCAGTGTAGATCCTGTTGAGGACAGTTCCACTTCCTGTTTGATCAGTTCCTTCAGTCACACGTTCACATCTCCTCTTCAGACTGATCTTAAGTTCATCTAGAACCTCCTGCAGACCACCACTCACTAAAGAAGAGACAAAACAAAGAAAATGTGACAGAAGGGTGATTATGTTCATTGCCAATATGAAAATATCAGAACTATGGATATGAACAATATGTTGACTCGACAACCGACGTTTGACATATTTTGAAAATCAGGGGGTTTTCCACTTATTTATTGCCAGTTTTCTTATTGGTTTTAAATTCCAACCATTAACATGCTAAATTCTGACTATTTATGCCATTATGTCAACTGAGCCAAAAACCTTGAGTCTACTACTAGATACAGACAAGGATGCTTTGACTAGCGACAGTGCTCTTGCTTCTCTGCATAATGCCTAAAACGGCTGCCTCCTCCATGTTGGATTCAAACCATATTATTTCGGACATGATGACATCAGCTGGTAGATCTTACTTTTTGAAGTGCTGGTCTGAGTGGCTCTCTGCAGTCCAGGTCTGGTTCTGGATCTTTGTTTACACTCGGGATTCATCTTCCTATGGAGACATTTCTTTATTAATAGATTATTTGTTGATGTTAAAACAAATATCCAAATTTGTCCACAGATAATCTCAGATAACAGTCAAAGTGTTGTTACTTTTCGTTTGGAATTTAACATTCTGTCTGAAGGTAAAATTATTGCTCCATTTATTTCCACTCTCCTACTTTAAAAAACACTGAGTTTTCTAAAGTTTTCTATGATAGCATTTTATCATGCCCTGTCGTATGGATTTTGTGATATTATTAAGTGTTTTATTAAATATTCAGGAACTACTGTTATTATCAGTTCACTTACTGTGTGTCTGAGGGTCCAGGTTCATTACTGAAGTTTAGAGGAAGAGGCATGGACCAGTCACTCTTCATAGACAGACAGCTGGAGGCTCCAGACTCTGATCTCTGTCTCTGGTCCTGAACCCTGCAAACACAAACATGTTTTTATTTACATCAAATGAATCCTTGATAAATACTCAAGAGGACAAAGCCATCCAGGAAGCTCTAAATACACAAAATGCAGGGTAACACATTACAATAAGGTACACAAAATTGTAGTACCTACTACATAGATATGTGTTACCTACTACATAGTTTTTTTTTGTGTTACCTACTACATAGGGTTTTTTTGTGTGCTACCTAACACATAGGTTTTTTTTTTGGTGTGTTACCTACTACATACGTTTTTTTTTGTGCTACCTAACACATACGGTTTTTTTTGTGTGTTACCTACTACATAAGTTTTTTTTGTGCTACCTAACACATAGGTTCATTCTCTAAACTGCAGCCTAAGATAAGACAGGATGGTGAATCTTGCACACACAAAAAAAACCTATGGAGTAGGCAGTGTTGCCACAGTTACTTTGAAAAAGTAATCAGATTACTGATTACTAGTTACTCCTTAAAATAGTAACTTAGTTACTTCAAGATTCAATATTCAAGATTTGTATTAGTGTCCCAAGAGGGCAATTTGGTTTACAGCGAGGAGAGGCGACAACACATAACAGTACAAAACAGTGACGGACGCAAACATCACAACATGTACGCAGGCCTGGGCACTAAAGTGCAAAGTGCAAGAATCAGGGAGAAACCAACACAACACAGTCAGTTCCTTTCCCTCCACAGATTAAGACGGGCCACGCTGGGGATAGAGTCTTGCTGTACGGCAAAACTCGCCCGAGATATGACCAGAGAGTTCGGGCTCTTAGTAAAGAGTGTTCCCGCTCTGAGAAGGCAGTCCAGGGCAACTTTCTCCTACTGTTAGCCATGCTCCGACAGTTAGACACAGGTCATACCATCATAAAATAAAATAAAATCATAAAATCAATAAAATCAAATAAAATCATAAAATAAAATAAATAAAACATAAAATCCTAGAATCGTAACATCATAAAGTGCCAAGATAAAGTGCTATGTGGTCAACAGCAAACAATCAATAGCAGCAGAATAAAGTGCAGAGTGCCGTTAGCAGCAATGCCCACAACAGCAACAATATCAACAATACAGTAATATAAACACCATCAGCAATATAAAAAATCGAAAACCCAGTCAACAATAGCAGCATTTATCTGCTGCAGGCAGCATTGGTTGCTCGAATCGAGGCAGGGGCAAAGGAAAACTTGTATCTGTTTTTGGTGGTCATAGGGACACACAGGCGACGGCCAGATGGCAACACCCTATATTCAGAATTAAGAGGGTGGGCACTGTCTTGTCGTATGGACCTAGATTTTTTGAGCAACTGTTTGCAATACAAAGGATCAAGGATACTTTACTGATTACTTGATGTTAAAAGTAACTAAGTTAGATTACAAGTTACTTTAAACGTTACTTTACAGGTTTTGAAACCCATATATCTCAATTTAAAACATGCACATATTAAGAATCATTGAAAATATATAAAATAAAGCTTGTAGGCTAGTAGCCTATAGGCATACTGTTTTAAAAATAATAAAAATTATGGTTTAAAAAATTTAATGAAAATAAATGCATTCCTCCAAAGTGCAAAGACAGTAGCAGTGTCTTTAAACTTAACGTGCTTGGCCCTTCACTCTCATGCATTCATTTGACTTTTCTCTGCGATGTCTCATGTGTTGATAGACTGGGTGTGTGCGGCCACCGGTCGCCACGTGACTATACGTTTCCAAGTTTTAAACACTTCTATCTCTTCAACGTCACCGTACCCGAATCCTAAATATCCCCATAGCAGACGCTATATTTCATGGGGGGGGGGGAACATTTGTTTTGCGCCACAGTTCATCTTAGACTCGGCCGTAATTCTGCTGCACACACACACACAGACACACACACACACACGCTGCACGTCAGAGACGAGGGGCGCTACCAAAAAGACGAGAGGAGCGGTTGGAGCAGTTGGAGCGTTTAGAGACACATGCGCGCACATTTATTTACATTAAATCGCAATCGCAGTCATTTGTGCAGTTATGTAAAATGTTTCACTAAGGAAAATGACAGAAAAAGTAACGCACAGTGACTTTGATGAGTAACTTTAATCTGATTACTGGTTTGGAGATAGTAACGCGTTAGATTACTCGTTACTGAAAGTAACACATTACCGGCATGATGGCATCACTGGTAGTAGGTAACACAAAAAAAAAACCCTATGTGTTAGGTAGCACAAAAAAAACCTATGTAGTTGGTAACACATATCTATGTAGTAGTAGGTACTACAATTTTGTGTACCTTATTGTAAAGTGTTACCAAATGCAACTGTAGAGAATTATGAGGTTTAACGTTTAACATTTGTAAAATGTAAAATAGTCCCAGATGTATCACTGTTTGAAGTCACAGAGAAAAATACTTTGCAGGGCTGTGCGCTTATTTTTTTTAAGTGGTTGCACTGGTGCTAGCAAGAAAAAAATTCAGCAGCACAATTTTTTTTTGTAGCACACAAAGTATGATTGAAAACTTGCATAACCTTAACCCTTGCCTTTTGCTCCTATTACCTTTGAGTATGTCATCTTGGTCTCATTTGAGATTCTCAATCAATATTATATCCTAGTGTGTGCAGTAATAATTGTAGAATAATTAATAGGGGTGCACTGATTGCAATTTAGACAAAACATTTAACCTGCCTGTAAGAGCCAGTTTTTGGGTATCTATATGTTGTCATGTCATGTGTTGTCCACCTGGTGTCACTGCCCTATTGCCTGGGGCACAGGTATAAAAGGTGTGTCACTTGATTGTTTGTTTGTTGTTTGACCCCGGAAGGGCTCACGGTTTTTGAGCGCTAGAAGCTGACAGTTGTTATCACTGAGGAACTAACAAACGTATTCCGTCATAGACATTATAAATGTCTATGTATTCCGTAATCAAATGTACCGTAATTGGTGTCAAAATAAACGGTCTGCACCGGAGATGATCGCTTGGTTCAGTCATTGTTTTAACAACCACAACTAGGCTACAAACATTGAGACACACAGCGCGTCAACAAGTCACCCGGGAGTCAACCACACGGAGCACACTACACACATATTGGATGTGGCTCCTATATTTGTCAAAAACCAGCCGTTTATTCAAAACTAGCCGTTGGATCTGCAGAAAACCCTCGGCAAGTAAGTGAACTAATACAGAGGCGGCACAAGGACTTGGAAAGCTACCGGTAGCTTTGCGCAGCAGCGGCTATTGTACCTTTTTGGAGGACGTTTTCGGGCTGCGGATGGACCGGGAAGCTGTTGGGATTTCGGTGGACGGCGTCTGGAGGCTGCGGGACTTCGAGGAGAATCGCCGGCGGGAGCTGTCAGGGCTGCAGCTACATCATCGGGTCTAACCAGGGGCTACGGTGTTAACGCTGGAGGCTACGGCTGTGGAGTACATCGTACGCAAGCTACTGGACGGCGCACACCGCAACATTAAAGGGCAGGTACGTGTAGCGCTACACTGGCCATTTAAAATGTGTGCACACATGCCCGGGCTCTAAATCCAATGCATTGGTGACAACTGACGTGACGGTAGACTTTGCATTGACTTGACTTTTGTGTCGCGAACTATTGAACTGATTTGTGACTGTTGGTCATCATGGAGGGGAACGCAGCATCGGACATTGTAAACGGGACTGGCAAAATGCCAACTGCTAAAAAGGCAAGTAGCACTACTGGTGGTGCTGAGGCACTGCCACCAAAGAGGGTGGTTAAACTTACAGCAAAGGCGCTTGTTGGTAAATTAGACAGTTTACAAAAGGAAAGAGTAAACAAACTAAATCAAGCAGGTGTGATAAGAAAAACATTGCAAGGTTTAATGTTGAATAATGAAGAAACTGAGGTAAAAAATGCTCTTGACAAACTGATAAAGGTGTGTAATGAGGCTAAATTCAGCCATGATTCTTTGTTAACCCTTTTGCCAGCTGAAGAAAAAGCAAAGCATGAAACCTGGTTTGAAGCAAAAATTCTGTCAAATAATTCATCTATTGCTGAGGCTAAACAGTGGGGTTTATGCAATGGTCATTTCGGTGTATATTCTGGTCATGTGGAGGATGATGTCTGTCCTGATGACAGTATTTCAAATGTGGGTAGCAAACACTCAGGTCAAAAGAGCCACTGCAGTGGTACGTCAAGCACCGCATCCACTGGCCGTATGATAGCCGAGGCCGAGACAGCTGCACTTCTTGCTCGCCAAGCTGTCCTCAAAGAAAAACATGCTTTGGAGGAACAGCAACAACAGCTCAAAAGCAAGATGGAGGAGCAGCAACAACAGCTCAAAAGCAAGATGGAGGAGCTTGACTTGGAATCCGACCTTGCTGCATCTAATGCAAAGTTGGCAGTACTGCAGGCATGGGAAACAAAAGGTTCTTCTTCCAAAGGCTCAGATGGAATGAATTCATATTTTGTAAAGGGAAAAGGGAAAGAGGACTCTGTCATTGTCCTAAATCCCATGGCGAAGGAGTATACGCCTACATGCAGGCCTGTGCAACAAATTCACTGGGCACAATCCTCATTACCACCTGACAAACAAACATCAATGGACGTGCGGCCAAAGCAACCTGTCGTGCGGCCAAAGCAACCTGTCGTGCGGCCAAAACAACCTGTGCAATTGTTAGGAAACATCATGGCAACATCACAGTATGCACAGCGCCAGCCTACAGTTGCTCAGTCAGATAACAAACCAAAACAATATGGTAGTCATCCAAATCCGTCCGACGACATAATTCATATCATGCACAAGCAAAATGAAATAACCGCTGCTCTGGTGCAACAACAGCACTACTTGTCTCTACCACCGAGAGATATTCCCACCTTTGAAGGACACCCTCTCACATACAGGTCATTCATAAAGGCATTCGAGCAAGGAGTTGAAGGAAAGGCAAGCAAAGCCGATTGCCTATACTACCTGGAGCAATATACCAGAGGACAGCCGCGAGAGTTGGTGCGTAGCTGCCAGCATATGGATCCTGAGAGTGGCTATGGAGTGGCAAAGGGTCTCCTACAAGAACACTTTGGCAACCACTATACAATTGCAACAGCTTATATGGAGAAAGCTTTGGCCTGGGAGTCAATTAGAGCTGAAGATGTGGACGCGCTCCAAGCCTATGCATTGTTTTTGCGTGGTTGCTGCAACGCTATGGAGGAGCTCCAGTACTTACAGGAACTTGACATGCCAGTTAACATGAGGGCCATTATTTCCAAGCTACCGTTTAGGACGAGAGACCAGTGGAGAGCCAGAGCTCATGACATTATGGAAAGAACAAACGACAGAGCACACATCAAGGACCTAGTGTCGTTTGTTGAACGCCATGTCAGAATTCTGTCAGACCCATTGTTTGGCAACATACAGGACCCCGGTTTTGGAGCTGCAGGGCCAAAAACTTTCAACAGGTTTACTGCACAGCCCAGGAACAGAGCTAAGGAAAGTATTGTTGCCTCCACCATAGCTTCTACAAACTTCACTGAAAGAATCGAAGAACAGACAGAAATGGAGAAAGCTGGATGCCTCTACTGTGCTCGTGGGCATTCATTGGACGAGTGTAAGGAGCTCACTGGAAAAGGACACAAAGAAAAAAATAATTTTTTGCGTGAAAAGCGAGTTTGTTTTGCATGTTTATGCGTGGGTCACATGAGCCGTGACTGTGAGAGGCGCATAAAATGTAACATCTGTGGTCAAACTCACCCTACCTTGCTTCATATAGAAAGGCAACCAGCTCTGGACCAGCAAGAGGAACCTGCCAATGAACAGCCTGCTGTAGTCACAACATGTGGACTTATAGGGGCCGGTAAGGTCCAGTCTGCTCTGTCTATTCTTCCTGTAAAGGTGAAGGCTTCTAATGGAAATCATATAATTACAACATATGCGTTCCTTGATCCTGGCAGCTCAGGCACATTCTGCTCTGAACACCTAGCGAAGAAGCTGAATGCTGCAGGTAAAAGAACCAGCTTTCTACTAAGAACAATGGGTCAAGAAAGAGTTGAAACTGCTTACTCTGTGGCTGGTCTAGAGATTGCTGCTCTCGACAGCAGTGATTTCTTTGCGCTGCCAGACGTTCTCATACAGGAGAAGATGCCAGTGACTGCTGACGACAGAGTGACACAGGAAGATCTGTCTAAGTGGCCATACTTAGCAGAGGTTAACATCCAAAGTATTGAGGCAAACGTCGACCTATTGATTGGAACCAATGCTCCCAGGTTACTGGAACCAAGGGAGGTCGTCAGCAGCTGTGGGAATGGCCCGTATGCTATCAGGACGGTGATGGGATGGTCAGTGAGTGGTCCACTGAATGGAAACAGTGGCACCATGGAGGCAGAGTTCTCCTCTGCTCTGGTGAATAGGATCGAAGCAAATAAACTGGAGGAAACGCTTCAGTCTGACCATGCAAATGGAGACGGAACCATCCAACTGCTCCAAGGTGAAGAATATTCTACCACCAAAGATCACAAACTCCAGCTGTACCAAAAGGCTTGTGAAGACCTTGAAGCTAGAGAGAGAATGCGATGGAGAACAGGTATTCTCAATGGGGAAAGGCTTAGCTCACATCACTTTGCTGGAGGAAGCTCCCACTCATGAAACCATAGTTCAGCAGGAACACTATCACAAAGAGACAGAAACTGTCTATTAAAGGTAGCCAAAGAGGTATGTTAATGCATAATGCATAATGGCTCTTTGTTTATTTAGTTGAATTGTTAGTTCCATCCGTCACTAGCAATTAGGGGCCAGAATGTAAGAGCCAGTTTTTGGGTATCTATATGTTGTCATGTCATGTGTTGTCCACCTGGTGTCACTGCCCTATTGCCTGGGGCACAGGTATAAAAGGTGTGTCACTTGATTGTTTGTTTGTTGTTTGACCCCGGAAGGGCTCATGGTTTTTGAGCGCTAGAAGCTGACAGTTGTTATCACTGAGGAACTAACAAACGTATTCCGTCATAGACATTATAAATGTCTATGTATTCCGTAATCAAATGTACCGTAATTGGTGTCAAAATAAACGGTCTGCACCGGAGATGATCGCTTGGTTCAGTCATTGTTTTAACAACCACAACTAGGCTACAAACATTGAGACACACAGCGCGTCAACCAGTCACCCGGGAGTCAAACCCCACGGAGCACACTACACACATATTGGATGTGGCTCCTATACTGCCAATAGCAATATTTGCTGATTCAGAATTATTCCCCTCCCCCATAGAACAATAATATTAATATCTATATCTATATATTTATATTTATATACACATCATTATTATATTAATAATAACAAACATGTTTAGAAAATTTCCTTTTATTTAAAACCAAACTTTAAACTATTGAACATAGCCTATTAAATGAATTAGTAAACATATTTGTACAATTTAGGATAAATGAAATAGGTTGTTTATAGACTACTGTGGACTGCTCTGCAGCTGAATGACCAGTTGCTTTTTAAGCTAGAGCACTGCAGGGCTGTGAGCGCTAACTTCCTGTTTGTATCTGCTTCAAAATAAAAGCAGTAGCTTCTAAGCAGTGTTGTGCAGCGCTCCTCTGTGTTTCAAAGACAGCCTCTCCTCATAAGCTACCTGTCGCACAAGTGCAAGTAGCATTGTATTCATCATCGCACGTGATCAATTTTAATAGCAAATGCGATCAAAACTGTCGCACTGTACAGCCCTGCTTTGGGAGTTGCAAACTTGTAGATTTTTCTCCCCTCTCCCACAAACACAAAACTACAGTTACACTTACCTTGAGCCTGAGGGTCCAGGTTCATTACTGAAGTTTAGAGGATCATCTTTGGACCAGTCACTCTTCATAGACAGACAGCTGGGGACTGGAGACTCTGCTCCGTCCTCCTCTTCCTCCATTTTATCACTCTTCTTCTGGACTTCAGTCTAAACTTGCATTGATACAAACACAAGCACAGGAATCTGCCTGTCTACAGGGAAGCAAAACAAAACACTACTAAAAGACTGGTTTCAACAATGTGGGAACCACCTCTCTCTTAAAGGCCTACTTCACCGGTTTGAATATGGAGGTGTATTGAATTCTGAGATCCTATGTAGTATAAATGTGCGAAAAAAATTAAAATCGGTTCATCCTAGCCTGAGAAAAGGCAGAAAGAGTGTTTTTTTTAACCCTATATTTCTCCTTCTCGTGACATCACAGAAAGAGAAATATAGGGTTAAAAAAAAAACGTACTTGTAAATATTACTGTGATGTCACAGTAAAAGACATCACAGTAATATTTACACTGTAAGTTTTTTTTTAACCCTATATTTCTCTTTCTGTGATGTCACGAGAAGGAGAAATATAGGGTTAAAAAAAACACTCTTTCTGCCTTTTCTCAGGCTAGGATGAACCGATTTAAAAAATGTTCGCACATTTATACTACATAGGATCTCAGAATTCAATACACCTTCATATTCAAACCGGTGAAGTAGGCCTTTAAGGTGCCAACACACTGCACACCGCCGCGCGGCGAGTTTACATAGAAAGTCTGCAGAAACCCTGACAACTTCCAACCCATCTCAAACCTCCCATTCCTCTCCAAACTGCTCGAACGTTCTGTTGCCATCCAGCTCAAACAACATCTCCACGCAAACCAACTGTATGAAACATTTCAATCCGGCTTCAGAACTCACCACAGCACAGAAACAGCTCTTCTCAAAGTTACCAATGACCTCCTGCTCGCATCCGACTCTGGCTCCCTCACCATTCTCCTCCTCCTTGACCTCAGCGCCGCCTTTGACACCATCAACCACACCATACTCCTCAATCGTCTGGAATCATCCATTGGCATCACCGGCTCCGCACTTTCCTGGTTCAGATCATACCTCTCAGACAGATTCCACTTCATTTCCATCAACAACTGCACATCCAAAACCATCCCAGTCACACATGGTGTCCCCCAAGGTTCCGTTCTGGGTCCCCTACTGTTCATCCTCTACATTCTTCCCCTTGGTCACATCATACGCCACCACGGACTGCAATTTCACTGTTACGCCGACGATACCCAGCTTTACATCTCCACAGCAACCATCACTCCTGCCATTCTCTCCACCCTCACAACCTGTCTCACTGCAATAAAAACCTGGATGAACAACTTTCTCAAACTCAACTGCAATAAATCGGAAATCATCATCATTGGCCCCAAATCCCGCCTCCCCTCCACCCAAGACATCTCACTTTGCATTGATGGACACACAGTCACTCCCTCCCCCCTGGTCCGGAACCTTGGAGTCATCCTTGATCCTACACTCTCCTTCATACCCCACATCAAGAACATCACTAAAATATCTTTCTTCCACCTTCGTAACATTGCACGCCTCCGACCCATTCTCTCCCCCTCCACTGCAGAAACACTCATTCATGCCTTCATCACCTCCAGACTGGATTATTGCAACAGCATCCTCTACGGCCTCCCCTCCACCCACCTCCACAAGCTCCAATATGTCCAGAACTCTGCTGCCAGATTACTCACCCACACCCGCTCTAGAGAACACATCACTCCCATCCTCAAACAACTTCACTGGCTCCCAATACAGCAACGAATTCATTTCAAGATCCTGCTCATCACTTACAAAGCCCTCAATAACCTTGCCCCCCCCTACCTCACCGACCTCCTCAAACGTCACTCCCCCACTCGCCAACTCAGATCATCTAACACCAACCTTCTGACCCCCATCACAAGATCAAAACACCGCACCCTGGGAGACAGAGCTTTTACCATTTCTGCCCCAACCCTCTGGAACTCCCTCCCCCCAAACATCCGAAACTCAGACTCTATTAACTCATTCAAAAGCCAACTCAAAACTCACCTCTTCAAGAAAGCATACGACCCCTGACTCCACCCATACCACACCTGACTCTATTTTAATTTGTTTTCGTGTTTCTTTCTTTTCTTTTATGTATATCCTATGCAATGTAAAGCATCTTTGAGTGACCTACAAAAAAGCGCTATATAAAACCTATCAATTATTATTATTATTATTATTATTATTAAGTCAATGTATTTTCCGCGAATAGGGCGGCGCGGCAGCCGCAGGAGTTGAAAATATTGAACTTTTTGCCGCCGGCCGCGATAGCCAATCAGCGTTGAGCTCCTCCCGACGTCACTCGCTTCGGGATGACTGACAGATGAAATGAAGATGAAAACATAATAGTCACAGTTTGCTCCCATAAGTTCTGTGAATAGCCTCTGTGTCTGTTGCCTGCTGTGCACAGCTATCAGTTTTGCTTTATGAACCAAGTTAGCACCGGTTAGCTTGGGTAAAGCACCATCAGCACAGCAGACTGGTGCTCTCAGCACCGGTTAGCACCAGCGCCAGCATGTCCCCAGAGTAGAGAAGGCTGCTCTGGTCGGGCGGCGGACACAATATGACCCAATATGATCACGCGGCGCGGAACACTGCACTCCGCGGCACCTTTAGGGTCCTCAGACTTGTCTTAATTGGGCCTCGTTACGAAACAGTTAAAACAATCACAATCACTCTTTTTTTTTTTTATATATTTTTTTTTATTGTCACAGGGCAATTTATAACACCCAAAGGGGGAATCGTTGCATACACTCAGTATACAGTATATCTACACATACCTACATGCATACACACCTACAGTCATATGAAAAAGTTTGGGAACCCCTCTCAGCCGGCATTATAATTGACTCTGCTTTCACACAAAAAAGATAAAAGTGGTATGTCTTTCATTTGCCAGGAACAGCTAAGTACTGGGATGTTTTCCAAACAAAGATTTTTTGAAAAGCAGTATTTAGTTTTATGAAATTAAATAAAATGTGAAAAACTGGCGGTGCAAAAATATGGGAACCCTTGTGGTCTTGCTGATTTTAATGCCTGTAACAGCATGTAAAACTGATGACTTTAAACACTCAGTAGGTTGGATTATGTTGTTAAGCCTTGAACCTCATATAAATGACTGTTTAATCATGATAAAAGGTATTTTAGGTGCCTAAATGCAAGTTGCACTTCTCTTTGACTCTCTGCAGAAGTGAGACAGAATGCGATCATCAAAACAGCTCCCAAAAGATCTTAAAAACAAAGATTATTCATTGTCATGGTTTAGGGGAAGGCTACAAGAAGCTTTCCCAAAGGTTTCAATTGTCAATTTCTACTGTAAGGAACGTTGTCAGGGAATGGAAGGACACAGGCACAGTTGCAGTTAAACCCAGGTCTAGCAGACCAAGAAAAGTACAAGAACGGCATATGCGGCGGATTGTGAGAATGGTTGCACACAACCCAAAGATCACCTCCAAAGACCTGCAAGAACATCTGGCTGCAGATTGTGTATCTGTACATGGTTCTACAATTCAGTGCAATTTGCACCAAAACATCTGTATGGCCGGGTGATGAGAAGGAAGCCCTTTCTGCGCCCACGCCACAGATACAGTTGCATGGAGTATGCAAAAGCTCATTTAGACAAGCCAGCTTCATATTGGAAGAAAATGCTTTGGACTGATGAGACAAAAATTAAGTTATTTGGTCTTTATAAAAAGCAGATGTTTTGGTGCAAATTGCGCTGAATTGTTGAACGATGTACAGATACACAATCTGCAGCCAGATGTTCTTGCAGGTCTTTGGAGGTGATCTGTGGGTTGTGTGCAACCATTCTCACAATCCTCCACCTATGCCGCTCCTGTTTTTTTCTTGGTCTGCCATGCCTGGGTTTAACTGCCACTATGCCTGTGTCCTTCCATTTCCTGACAACGTTCCCTACAGTAGAAATTGACAATTGAAACCTTTGGGAAAGCTTCTTGTAGCCTTCCGCTAAACCATGACAATGAACAATCTTTGTTTTTCAGGGGCCGTATTCACAAAACATTTTATCTTAGCGCTAAGAGTACTCCTAAGGAGCACTAAAAGTTCTTAGTAAGGAGTAATTTCTTAAAACCTATTCACAAAGCTGATAAGACCAACTTTTACTAAGGAGTGGGAGGAACTCCTAAGCTAAGACTAGAGGGCGGTGTTGACCCTGTTGCTATGGATGATGTCATGTTCATACCTTCTATGCCCACAGTGATTGGCTGAGAGGGAATGAGAGCTAAGAGTGAATTTATGATAGAAACACTGTGGGAGATAATCCATATCGTGTCGCTGTATTAAAGTAAAGAGTTTTTATATACAATTAATGACAAGTGACACTGATTTAACATGAAACCAAGATACTGCAGGGTTTCCCACACATTCGTTCAAAATTAACCTACAAAAGCGCCACATAGGTATATTCATTTTAAATTGTACAATGATTTGAATCGTAAAAAATATCCTCATTGAACAGCTGCACGCCATGCACTCTCACTGTATTTCTCTCAATGGTGGACTATGCAGCAATAGTCAGACAGCGACAAACCAGGAAATTCACAATTTAGAAATAACAGCCGGCGAAATCGTAAAGTGCATGCGGAAGGAAAAAGGCGAGACGCGCAACTATACAGTAGCGGACCTGTGGAACGGAGGAGATGCTGCGAAGCGCCACATAGGCCTACTGTAGTAACAAATTAAACCCAAACGTGACACCAACAGTACCTTTCAGTGCATCGTAAACCCAAAGCAACTGCAGGAAAAGGAACTTAATAAGTATTTTTTTATATAAATGTAATAAATATAAATGTGTCTATCATTTCTAAATATAGCTTTACTGAGATCATTAAACCCTTACAGCTATTAAGGTACCTTTTGTAAAGCTCACTAGCATTAAATCTCTCCAAAACACCATCAAATGGTTGTCTGTGAATTACTCTTAGTGACTTAGGAGTCCTCTCGAGGACTCCTAGCTTTTCATAGATTTAGGAGCTAGTTTTAGCGCTAAAATGCTTTGTGAATTACACTTATCTTAAAAAGTTAGGAGTCTTAAAATTAGGAGTGAAACGCCCCTTATTTTTGAGAGTTACTCCTAAATCAGGACCTTAGGACCTACTCTTAGCCTTAAAATGTTTTGTGAATACGGCCCCAGATCTTTTGGGAGCTGTTTTGATGATCCCATTCTGTTTCACTTCTGCATAGAGTCAAAAGAGAAGTGCAACTTGCATATAGGCACCTAAAATAAATTTTCTCATGATTAAACAGACATTTCTATGAGGTTCAAGGCTTAACAACATAATCCAACCAACACAGGCATTAAAATCAACAAAACCACAAGGGTTCCTATATTTTTGCACAGCCAGTTTTTCACATTTTATTTTATTTCATACAACCAAATACTGCTTTTCAAAAAATCTTTGTTTGGAAAACATCCCAGTACTTAGCTGTTCCTGGTAAATTAAAGACATACCACTTTCATATTTTTTTTGTGAAAGCAGAGTCAATTATAATGCCGGCTGAGAGGGGTTCCCAAACTTTTTCATATGACTGTATACACATACACATATCTACATAGATATATATATATATATATATATATATATATACATACACGTACACATACATACAGATCTTCCCGATGAATTATTCAGATTCATACCATAGATGTTTCCATATAAGAGACATAATATATGTTAGAAGAGATTATAATAAATCAAATGTCAGTACACGGTCAAGGCTCTGCAGACTGGCATGTAAACAGTAAACCCCTTAGTACACACATATCATGGACAGGCATTGGGTCATAAGAAGACTTTCTCTGATCCCAAGAAAAGAAAAAACAGCTAGAGGACAAGAATCTCGGAATCATCGACTCAACTCCTAATATACTCTAACTCATGTTACCCAATGCGTGCATATCATTTCCTGTAACGTTTTTTTTTTTTTTTTCCCTTTCCCCTCCTCCCCCCTCCCCTTCCTCTCCTCTTTAAACAATGAACACAATTAGCAATATACAAAAAAAGAAAATAATAATAATAAAAAGTAAAAAAATAAATAATATATATTTATATATAATAATACAAATAATTAAATAAAAAGAAAATAAGTAAAAAAAAAAAAATAATAATAAAAAAATCACGTAAGTAATGCTAATGTACACTTAGGTTATGACCGGGTTTTAACCGTTCCATATTTATTCTTTTTTTTCTTTCTCCTTCTCTCTTCTTTTCTGTGGAATATGCTTGGTCACTATCTATTGTTAATGTAGTCCAGGAATGGGGTCCATGTGGTTAGGAAGGAATTATATTGACCAGTTACTCTGAATGTGATCCTTTCACAGCTTGCCATGTCTGTCATTAGTTCAATCCAGTCACCAAAGGATGAAGGGGTGACTGATTTCCAATTCCTCAGGATAATTCTACTTCCTGTTAAAATGGCCAGTCGGCACCATGATTTTTTTTTTCCGTGTAACTGTTGATCACTTGGTATTATTCCCAGAAGACAGAGTGCTGGGCTTTTAGTTAGGGTGACATTAAACAAAACATTTAAAAGGTATACTATTTTACTCCACAGGTCCCTTACCATAAAACACTCGTACAACATATGCACCATTGTTCCAGTCTCATTTTGGCAACGCCAACATTTATCATCATTTCTTAACTTGAGTCTGGCCATTTTGCTTGGGGTCCAGTATGCTCGATGGAGGATTTTATAATTTGTGTATTGTGTTTTGATTTCTCGAGCAGTTGTGTGCCAGCTAGATATGGCTTCCTTCCAGTGTTGTTGTTCTATATTTTCTCTTATATCTTTCTCCCATACTAATTTGAGACTATTTAATTTTGGTGCATTGGAATCTCTAATGTAATTGTAAAATAGTGAGGCACCACCTTTTTTTTGGCTGGCATGATGAAGCATACGTTGTATTTCAGTGTTAGGGTCAGGTCCAGAGCTCATGATTGACAGGAGACAGTGACGTAACTGGAGATATTTCCAGAAGTCAGTATTTGTCAGATTGTAATGTTGTTTCAAATGTTCAAATGTTACCATATGGCCCTTGTCGTATAAGTCCCCCAAGTGTAAAATTCCCACTTTGGCCCATTGGTACCAGCAAAATGGCTTTTTGGCTATTCTAATCTTTGAATTGAACCATATTGAAGCTTCAAGTGTAAGTGATGGGTTAGTATTAACATGACAATGTACCATTTTCCAGCTTTCCCTTGTAAATTCGAGCACAGGATTCTGAACCACACAAGACATGCTTTTCTGTGTCACAAAAGTTTCTATACTAAAAGGATAAAGTAGTTCTTTCTCAATTTGTACCCAGGCAGGGACTCTGTGATGGGGCAGGTTATATTTTGATGTTTAGTTTAGTTTAGTTTATTAGTTTATAGTTTTGTGGACAGTCCCCTTTGAGAAGGAGCAGCTTTGGCCTCTTTGGCTCATTTCCAGCTGTAGTCCCCGGCCAGTTGTCAGTAGGCAACCTACAATACATAACAGTAAAAAAATTTAAAAAATACATTACATTTATAATTACAGCAGGCCTGAGCAAGAAGGGGGAAAAGACAAACAAACATATTGCACACAGTTGGAGCAAGAACAAACAGGCAAGCACAGATGATGGCAAAGATATCAAGGCAGTTCATGCAACAACAACACAAACACACAGGAGACAAGGGAAAATAGGCCACAAAGATCACATTGAAAGTACATAGGGCAGAACATGCAGGCAGGTAGCAGAGATGGAGCGGCAGCAACAATGACACATCAAACACACACATCACGTCTGACAGAAATTAATGTGTGCAGTTATAGTTGTTGGACAGCCATGTTTTAAGATGTGCTGTAAAGGTGGAATATGTATGTATTTCATTGATAGTTTGGGCAAGTGAGAATGAACTTTGATACCAATCTAATCTAGGAAGGGATAGTCCCCCACTATTCTTAGCAGAGTATAACTTGGTACGATTAAATAGAGGCTTTTTACCTTGCCATATAAATGATTCGACACACTTATCGTATTCTTTTCGGAGATGAGCAGGAAAGGAGAGTGGCAACATATAGGTTATGTAGTTGACCTTTGGCATTATGATCATTTTTATTAAGTTAATCCTGCCTAAAAGTGATACATTTAGCTTGTTCCAATTAAGTAATAGGGACTCAATGTTTTGTATAACGGGCTGAAGGTTAGCTTGCATAATTTTTTTAATGTTGGGCATAAGTTTAATACCAAGATACGTCATACCTGAGGCTACCCATCTAAACGGCCATTTAGTGCCAAGTGATTGTGTGGCGATGTTTGATATGGGCATTACCTCTGATTTGGTCCAGTTAATTCTATAACCTGAGAACCTGGAGAACCTATCGATCAGGTTTTGTTTCTGGGTTGCTTGAGACCAATAAAATATCGTCCGCATATAAAAACAGTTTATGTTCCTGATGACCTGCTGTGACCCCTTTGATATTTACATTGTTCCGTATAGCAATGGCTAAAGGCTCAAGGGCAATGGCGAAGATGAGGGGGGAAAGTGGGCATCCCTGCTTGGTGCCTCTATATAGGTTAAAAGGGGAGGATGTGATGCCATTACATAACACTGATGCCGTGGGGTCCATATATAATAATTTTATCCAAGCTAGGAATGTTGGTCCAAAACCAAATCTTTTTAGTGTATAAAATAGGAAGCCCCATTCGACCCTGTCGAAGGCCTTCTCTGCATCTAGTGAGAAGGCCATGACAGGGTCTGGGTTCTGCTTTCTTTTGATGGATACT
Organism: Ammodytes marinus; assembly: GCF_949987685.1. Lineage (NCBI taxonomy): Eukaryota > Metazoa > Chordata > Actinopteri > Uranoscopiformes > Ammodytidae > Ammodytes > Ammodytes marinus. The sequence goes on along the minus strand of NC_137232.1, from coordinate 36,458,249 downwards.
ATTAATTTCAAATCTTGTGGTATTCATACTTTTCCAGGTAACTATGTCTGGTTTTTTAATATATTGAAGTTTGAGATGATTCAACTGTTGCTCAAGATTATGTAATTTTTCCCGTTCCTTCTTTTTTTGATATGAGCAATGTTGAATAAGTTGCCCCCTTAGGACCGCTTTAAATGCCTCCCATACAATACCAGGATCAGATACAGAGCCTTCATTATATGTCCAGTATTCTTCCATTGCTGCTACAATTAAAGAACATGATGCATCATTTTGCAGTAATGAGTTATTGAATCTCCATCGACTTGTTCTTTCCCCTTTATCTAAACTACTTAGTATTAAGTCAACTGGTGCTTGATCGGAAATAACTATGTTTCCAATGGAAGCATTCTGGACATAATTAGCGAGGTTCTTGGACACTAATATGTAATCAATTCGGGAAAATGATTGGTGTGGATTGGAAAAGAAAGTAAAATCCTTTCCTAATGGGTGTAGCACGCGCCAGATATCTAACAAATTCAGATCGTCCATAATTGTTTCAATGGCTGTACATGTCTGTCGTGCACCCTGTCTGATCACAGATCTGTCCAATTTTGCATCTCTGACCTGATTGAAATCCCCACCAAGAATAATGCTTTGGTTCCCAATGGTTCTTATAACATTGCAGATTTCATAGAAAAAGTTGGGAGTTAAAACATTTGGAGCATATATATTCATGATGGTGAGTCTCTCATTGTCTATTTGTGCATCGAGGGCTATCCATCTACCCTCCTGATCAGCCTGGAGCCTAAATTTTTCAGATTCCTCTTTACTCAAGTGCGTTTCCTGTATCATTGCAATATCAGATCCATTTTGTTTTAACCAATTGATTATTTTCTTACGTTTAATGGGATGATTACAACCCGAAACATTCCATGAAATCACCTTCAAACCTCCCATATATAGTTCATTTGTTTTAATGTGTTTGTAGGACAGTTTGTATTATATGACATTTTGATGTAAGAAGTGTCTATACTGATCTTCACATATGATTTCATAGGGATCACCCAGTTTAGCATGATGTCAAATTGAATACTAGCACCGGTAACAGAAAAAGAAAAAACAATAAATAATAAAAAAAAAATAAAAAAAAGAGGAGATACATAACCCTTCCCAACTAAATCCCCAACACCCATCCAGTTCTCCCTGCCAGGGAGGGATGGATGTGGACCCATACCCTTGTTGTGCTTCCGGTGGACTACCACTATCTTCTTCCTAAACTAATTAGCTACAGAGGAGTCTCCCTTTAACTGAAGAACAGTAGCAATAAGTAAAAATGAAGAAAATAAATAAATACACAATATGTGTATAGCTATCTCAATATGAATAACACTGCAAACTCAAAATATTTTAACTTAATACCGCTACAGGTCATTCATACATTTTTTTTTCTTCTCCTCTCTGATCTCTCCTCCTCCCTCTTCTCTTATTGGTATTTATTTAAGTCATTTATTAATGACCAACAAAATAGATTTTTAGGGATAGCAATAAAAAAGGTAATAACTTAAAATTGCCGTTGTTTAAGCCTGGCATGGCAGTAATACATTCTCCGCATCAACACTTAACATGCAAAAAACAAACAAAAAAAAACAGTCATAAGATAGGGAGAGGGGAGTCAGTCAAGTGTTGATAAGCATTGTTATCCCCGTTTAAGATAGAAAGTAAAAAATAAAATAAATAATATCTATAACGATCACAGACTCACATGTCTCGTCTTGTAGGCATACTCGTATTGTTTATGTTCGTAAATCACAATCACTCTAACTCTCTTACCACACACACACACACACACACACACACACACACACACACACACACACACACACACACACACACACACACACACACACACACACACACACACACAGTGACACACTTATTATATAACATAAACACAGATTGTGAGATCAGAACAGAATGAAGAGAAACAGGTTTGTTCAGAAGTCACAAGCAAGACTGAGAAAACAGGGAGTAACACAATCTCTATCTCAAACACGCACACACACAAGGCAAGGCAAGGCAAGGCAAGTTTATTTATATAGCACAATTCAGACACAAGGCCACTCAAAGTGCTTTACAGGGGCAAGATTAGAATACATAAAACACATTATAAAACATTTAAAAGCTAATAAAAGAAGCAAATAAAAAAAAATGAAAACTCGATTTAAAAACATAATAAAAGAAGCAAATAAAATGAAAATTGCAGGTTAAAATGGAAACAAAAAAGTCTTCAGACTCGATTTAAAAGAACTGAGGGTTGCAGCAGACCTCAAGTTCTCTGGGAGTTTGTTCCAGATTGTTGGTGCATAAAAACTAAAAGCTGCTTCTCCTCGTTTAGTTCTAACTCTAGGGACTGTAAGTAGACCTGTCCCAGACGACCTAAGGGCTCTGGACGGTTCATAACTTATCAGCATATCAGTAATGTATTTTGGCGCTAAACCATTTAGTGCTTTATAAACCAACATCAGTATTTTGAAATCAATTCTTTGAGTGACAGGAAGCCAGTGTAAAGACCTCAGAACTGGGGTAATGTGATCCACTTTTTTGGTCCTAGTGAGGACTCGAGCAGCAGCGTTCTGAATTAGCTGAAGCTGTCTGATAGATTTTTTTGGAAGGCCAGCAAGGACACTGTTACAGTAGTCAAGTCTACTAAAGATAAATGCATGGACAAGTTTTTCTAAATCTTGCTGAGACATAAGCCCTTTAATTCTTGATATGTTTTTTAGGTGGTAGTAGGCTGATTTATTAATTGATTTTACACACACACACACACACACACAAAAACACCACACAAACACACACGAATACACACACACACACACGCACACAGACACACAAACACGCACGCACACGCACGCACACACCGACACACACACAAATACACACACACAGACACACACACACACACACACACACACACACACACACACACACACACACAACTTGTTTTCTTGGCTCAGGTTCATTATTATTCAGACAATAAGAACTTTTGCGTCCACAGGATAATCAAACCGTTGAGTTCATTTCAACATTTCTTGCATCTACAGTTTACAGGGAGAAAAAAGACTCAGAGATTGTGACAGTAAAACAATTAAAATGTTGTATTAAGACTCACCCTGCCTCGGCCTTAAGTTTCCCTCCGTCTGCTCTGCGACTCTGAACGGACTGAATACTTTCACTTACAGTGTTCCCTCCCTCCACTGTTCCTCCTCCTCCCTTCATTTACTAGAAATCACGTGTGTATCTGTGTGTGTGTGTGTGTGTGTGTGTGTGTGTGTGTGTGTGTGTGTGTGTGTGTGTGTGTGTGTGTGTGTGTGTGTGTGTGTGTGTGTGTGTGTGTGTGTGTGTGTACTGCTCACACAGATCAACTGTTTAACATGATAAAATAGGTTTTAGTCAAACTAGTTCAAACATTATCTCATCTTTATGTTTAAAACAATTTAAATAGCAACACAACAACTTAGTATATATTTTTTTTAATTCAGGCGTGTGTTTTTAGCCACTACCTCCTTTGCTGTGAACAAATTTGACAATAATAACCTTGAACCTTGAAACCTAAATAAATTAATTATGTACATCGGGTGAAATACCATGGATAAGTAATTGGATAATGTTGTGGTAATAATGTGTGGAAACCCTGAATATAAGTGTGTGTTAAATTAATTAAAACAATTTGAGGAATTCTTCAGTTGAGGATCAGAAGGGCTGAGGCGCATACGTAACAAGGAGAGGGCTGCACCTGTCACAGAGAGACCGTGACGTCACCAATCATCATTTGCTTCGATCGAAATTTTAAGTGTGTGGATCTTAGGTGTAGCTGCTCTCTCTCTCTGTCTCACTCGCGGTGACACTTTAGAATGAATTAATACACAACATTTATCATCCTTCATCTTTATAAAAATGGCAGATGTCCTGGCCCACACAAAATACACGTTCTGCCTTTGCCAAACTGGATTTAGTTGTGAAAAATTTGCATTTATGAATATAAAACTTCACCAGTCAACTCACACTATTGAGAACAAGTGTCTATCAGCAACAAAATCGACCAACTTAATATCAGCTCTGAATACCATTCCAGAATTAATGGACTGAATAGCGTCCAAAAAACTAAATGTTCCAGCTTCCAATTTCCTCCTCTGTTGTCTTTTTGAAATTCACCTCAGGAGCCTCATCTAAACTGAATTTCTGTAAAGTGTATCAAACTTAAATGACGATATCTTTAATGTGGATGGATAACTATGCCTATAACTCTTTTCAGATGCTTTACTATCATGTAAACTAACTCCCCACACTACATAGTTAGAAGGATTTGCGTGTGTGTGTACGTGTGTGACCTCTCCACACAGAAGTGACAGCAGTTATTTGTGTTTTGGGTGGAGTGTCCCTTTAAAGAGTGCCATTTACAGACACCAGTGTTGTACAGCGGTAAACAGATCCTCACACTTACTGAAATAAACGAGTTCTCTGTTTTTTCACCCACGTGTCGTTCCATTCTTTGTTCTTAAAAACCTCTAAAGGTGCAGTGTGTAGAATATATTGGTATTTTGTATAACAGACTTGGTAGAAAAAGGAATATTAATTTTCATAAGTGTGTTTTATTTAGTGTAGGCCTATAATCTCTTGAAAATAATCTAAAATATATTAATGCTAGTTGTTTTTTTTACTAGCTGCTTGTCCTTGAAGGCCACCGTAGCCACCATATCATTTCAGAATGAATGGACTGGATCACAATTGAGAAAAATGTTGCACAGCTTTCAATTTCTTCCTCTCAAGCTCAATTCAATTCACATCAAAATGAGATTTCAGACTCAAAAATTATTTTGATTGGAAGTCCCATTTAAGTTTGAAATTCTGTGGTGTTAGTGTTGCCGTACTATAAAAGGTATTAAAAAAATTATACACATTAATTTAGCAATTGATTAACTACTCTGTATTACATTTAAAATACATATTGGAAAGAAAGAAAGAAAGAAAGAAAGAAAGAAAGAAAGAAAGAAAGAAAGAAAGAAAGAAAGAAAGAAAGAAAGAAAGAAAGAAAGAAAGAAAGAAAGAAAGAAGCTTTTCTCACCACAGCGCCAACTGCTGGATCTGGTGGGGCACTGCACCATTTGCCCATAATGTAAAAACACAATAAAACACACAAACAACTAAGGTATTTTTATCGGAGCCTCGCTCTGATTGGTCAAAGTGTACAGCTCATGTTAATTTTGACCAATCAGAAATCACATACCCCAGCTTTAATTTATATAGCGCTTTTCTCACACTCAAAGCGCTATATAAATAATTAAGGATTTTTACCTGCTCCGCCATTGTAGGCGCATACACATTCACCCATCTGTTGCTCTGGCGTGCACCGGCAGTGAGACCATGGAGTGAGAAGGGTGTCGGTTTGTAGCGTTCTCTCTTGTGATTGGATAAAAATTTCGGGATCCTCCAAAAAGTTTATTTGACGATTACATGCAGAGCAGCTGACAGAGATCGGGCTTTATGAAACGCGCACATTATGTAAGTGATCACTGTATGAATAAAGAGCGATTTAACACTTATATTAACATTAATAAACCGCTTACTTCACCTTTAAGAGACCACTCCAAATATTCAGTTTCTCTCGTTTTACTATTTATAGGCATATGTTTGAGTAGAATGAACATTTTGGTTTTATAATATAAACTACTGACAACATTTCTACCAAATTCCACCCTGAAAATATTGTCATTTAGAGCATTTCCATGAAGTAATGTAGAGATGAAGATTGAAGAACAATCCAGACTGGTCTCTTTTTTTTCTGGAGCTGTATATCTATCTATCTATCTATGCAACTATCTATCTATCTATCTATCTATCTATCTATCTATCTATCTATCTATCTATCTTTCTATCTATCTATCTATCTATCTATCTATCTATCTATCTATCTATCTATCTATCTATCTATCTATCTATCTATCTATCTATCTATCTATCTATCAGTGAATATCTCCTCACAATCCACTACCTGTCCGTACTGTGTGCACTGAAGAAGAAAAAAATCCCGTGTTAATAAACAGCCTAGGCTCTGTAAACTGGTATGTAAACGAAGGGGCCACCATAGCTAGCAACATGCCCGTTTACAGAACCTAGGCTGTGTATTAACACTGGATTTTTATTAATGATATTTTTTAAACAACAGATGCCCTGTCATCACGAGGGGCTTAATGAATGCTATTTTTAGATTTTGACTTGAATGTTTAATCAATAAAATAAATTAAAATCTGGTTCAAAATGTGAAGCTGGAGATGTGTTTGTGTGTATGTGTGTCTGTGTGTCTGTCTGTCTGTCTGTCTGTGCGCAATGGATTGTGGGTCAGAATCGCCCAAATAGGATGCACTTTTCAACACTAACAATCTTGGCCGGATGAAGTAGAACATCCGGGTACTTCTAACCATCCTAAATCTGGCCACAAGAATCAGGACATCCTAAATCTTTTTTCTACATACTATAGTAGGAAGTATGAGATTTAGAACGCAGGTACGTGTGTGAGCTGGAGATGTGTCCTTGTGTGTGTGTGTGTGTGTGTGTGTGTGTGTGTGTGTGTGTGTGTGTGTGTGTGTGTGAAATCTGGTTCAAAATGAAATCTATTATTTTTTATATTGAACATATTTCAAGTGTTATTAGTCGCTGTAATAAATCATGAAATAAATATATAAGATATCAGCCGAAATCTTAAAGTTATAGTGCGTAACTTCTGTCGCCCCCCATGAGGAATTCTGAGTAATAACAACAACACTGTCTGTCGGTGCATCTACATGAGGTAAAGCCTTCAGTGATGGCACATGGATTTTATACCTTCTGCTGTACGTCCAGGTTTTTTTTCTTAGCATTAGAATCAACAACTGAAACATTTCTTGGGTTCTTCTTGGGATTTTTCTGAGCTGCTGCACCAGTGTCAGGGGGGAGGGGGGGGCGACACCAGTTTGTAAACGCTGCCATACTGAGAAATACAGAGAGAGTTTTGTGGAGCTGATAATAGGCTTAATCAACTTTGTTTGGCGATTGGCTTGAATGTAACATTCATATGAAAAAGTTACGCACTATAGCTTTAATGATATAGTATTGTAATTGCATGTAATGTACAGTGTGTCCACTAAGCCTGCAGCTGTATCATCCATATACACTGTATTAACATGAACCAGTCACATGCTGTCTCCACGTGGACACACACACACACACACACACACACACACACACACACACACACACACACACACACACACACACACACACACACATACTCAGTTTTGAGTTGAGTGAAGGCTCCGCAGATATTTATATAAGATGTTTTTTGTTGAGAAACAAACCGCGGTGCGTTAATATAACAGTTCTCTGGTCCCTGGCTTACCGGCCGAACCATCATGGGGGAATACACCAAACTAAACGGGGATGTGAACGCCAATTTGCGGTTCCAGAGCACCGGCGACCCACGGCTAGACGAGGCAGTGAACCAATGGCTGAGCTGGGACAAGGTAAGCTAACTTTCAAACCAAACCTCCCTTAGGAAATCGCCATTTTAAAAATCCTTTAAGTTTTTTGCGAGTATATTTTGCTAGAAGGGGTTAAAAACTTTATTTACTGGATGATTATAATCTTATAGTGTATCCGGCGTACAAATGTTTTAGTGAAATAGCCCAGTATCTAAATAAACAGACACTTTGTGAGGTGTTTACCGGCGCTCGCTGCCGATATCCGCTGCGTCAAAACAGCTGACGTAGCAGCCAGAAAATGTTCAATATATTTTAAATAAAAGGCTCTAGTTTAACAATATTCATGCCGAATATATCACAATAACGAACTACGTAAGAAAAAATACCACATAATGCTTCTATATATATTTTATTGTAGATATGGACCATAATCTAAAATGGCGCTGTTTTGAATATGGAGTTCTGTATTGAAGGGTCAGCGGAGTGTTGTGGTGTGTGTTGCCCGCAGTGCGGTGCTGAAGGCCGGGGGGCAATCAGGCAGAATCCCCGCCGGATGTCTGGGTCAAGGAGATTAGTTCAGTCTGGTGGGTTATCAAGAGATTAGACTAAAGCATGACGCGGCTTATTTATAGGTGGCTCGTGCCCATTAATAATATTAAAAAGGCCTGTTACGTTAGTGGACTTACTGTTATATAATATATTGGGTTCACATTGTTGACAGCGTTTATTTGGCAATTTTTCCAGATATTGTTTCAATATTTTGAACACCAGATTTAACCAAAACACTTAAGGCCTACGTTATTCTTGTGAGGGAATTTTGGGTCTTTAGTTGTAATATTAATGGTAAAGATTAATAGGTCATATATGCCTATCTTGTGTGTCTGTCTCTCAGACTCTAGGTCAGCCTTGGAGCCTGTTAGGAGACACTTAGGTCAGTTGTATAGATAAAGTCTCATCTCCTTAGACTCCAGAATGTTATGGTTCACTGTGTTCAGCTCTGAACCAAAACATTGGTATGCTTGCTGCCCGAGCCGGGGAGGTGGTAGAGATAGCACCAGGTTAATACACACACACACACACACACACACACACACACACACAAACACAGCACGAGGTTAATACACAGCTCTAAGCATGAGTCTGGCAGAATTGAAGTGCAAGTCACGAGAGTTGCAGTCCGGTTCTCCTTGGCCAAGTCTGTAATAAATATTGCTTCATAATTCATCCAAGTCTCCTGAAATATTCTTCCACCTGAGTTGACCTCCAACCTTAACAGAACTTCCTTCACAATTCTATTATGATTTTTTTTAACCATATTATGACTGTACACTGATCACAACCATTCATATGTTACAAACTACTTTATCATTGTTCATTACATTTGGAGCGCTGTCTTTTTTACCTTTTACTTAAAGCTGCAGTGTGTAGAATTTTGGGTTTTATTTCCTAGTAGACTTTGTAGAAAATAATTATATTATCCATAAGTACGTTTAATTTAGTGCATAATAGCTGACATTTTTATTTTTTTCCCCCTTAGAAAGGTTCTCATATATGTCCATATTTCTCCATATTTTGGACCAACGCCTAGGCGCTGCTATGTTGAAAGTGTCATAGTTGGAATGTCATCAGGTGCATTGTTTATAATTTAGAATTGTTCTTGTCCTTGAAGGCCACTGTAGCTTCTGTTATTATTCTAAAGGGTTGGGGTTACCCAGGGAGCGTTGCATTCTAGAACTTTGTAGAACTTTCTTGATGATGTCATATTACACACTGCACCTTTTAAGCAGTTTTATTTAAAGGTGCAGTGTGTAATATGACATCATCAAGAAAGTTCTACAAAGTTCTAGAATGCAACGCTCCCTGGGTAACCCCACCCCTTTTGAATAATAACAGAAGCTACAGTGGCCTTCAATGACAAGAACAATTCTAAATTTTAAACAATGCACCTGATGACATTCCAACTATGACACTTTCAAGATGGCGGCACTAGGCCTTGGTCCAAAATATGCAGAAATATGGACATATATGAGACCCTTTCTAAGGGAAAACATAATAATTCAAAACATTTTTTTCAGCTATTATGCACTAAATTAAATGTACTTATGGATATTATAATTACTTTCTACAAAATCTGCTAGGAAATAAAACCCACAATTCTACACACTGCAGGCTTAACATATTGCAATTTTTTTCAATATTAACACCAGCATATGAGTTCCTTAACAACATAGTCATTTAATTCAGCTTCTATCTCAAAAAACAAGTAAAAGGAAAGGGTGCAGTTACACTTTAAGCAGTTTCTCTCCTACCACATCACAGCAGAACTGACTAAAGCTAAACTAGGCTCTAGCTATATTGGTATAATCAAGACACATCTGGACCACAAATTAGGACATAGCCTACTCTGTGTAATAAACCCATTAGGACATAGCCTACTCTGTGTAATAAACCCATTAGGACATAGCCTACTCTGTGTAATAAACCCATTGGGATATAGCCTACTCTGTGTAATAAACCCATTGGGATATAGCCTACTCTGTGTAATAAACCCATTGGGATATAGCCTACTCTGTGTAATAAACCCATTGGGATATAGCCTACTCTGTGTAATAAACCCATTGAGCCATATCTGAGTAAATATTCATGTAGGCTACAAGTAACTTTTTCAAAATTTGTTAAAATGTCATGCCCAAAAATTCACAATATGAAGAAAGTCTGTGTTTTAGGATTAAAGGGGCACTGCGTATGACATCATCAAGAAAGTTCTACAAAGTTCTAGAATGCAACGCTCCCTGGGTAACCCCAACCCTTTAGAATAATAACAGAAGCTACAGTGGCCTTCAAGGACAAGAACAATTCTCAATTCTAAACAATGCACTTGATGACATTCCAAAAACATGGATTCCTCCATAAGACCTACCCTCTCAATGTACAAAATGTAATATTAATATTTGTAATTCTCCGCTCAGGAGGATAATTCAGATTATTGGCAGAGGTGATTTTACACCAATGAGGACATATTTATGAATGAGGAAATTGATTTTAGCTAATAAATTACTTAAAATGTGGTGAAGTAGAAAGAAGGCTAATTTATTATGCATTCAGCACAGTTAGTATTTTCAGTCTGTGTGTGTGGGATCAGTGCAGTTGGTGGTATCCAGGTAACAGGTGGAGATTACATCATAGCAGTGACTCATCAGACCATTTGGTGGCGCTGTAGCATTCGGTACATTTAAAAAATAACCCTGCGTTCCAATCCCCATACTTCCCTACTATTTAGTATGCCAGAAAAAGATTTAGGCTGTCCCAATACATGCACGTCAATTGTAGTATGCTGAAAATACGTAAATGCCCCACTAACTCTAATAGCATTTTGGAGTATTCGTCTTTATTCTTGACATTTCTCCACATTATGAAAAAAAATCTCCCTTACCTGATTTTTTTTCTCTCCTGTCTGTGGCCCTAAAACTCTTCTGTACTTTAGTATGTAGTGTAGTAAAAAGAAAAAGTATGTGATTTGGAATGCAGATGCAGGGACGGACACACACACACACACATGCGTTTGTACGGCTATACTTGTGAGGACATTCATTGACATAATGCATTCCCTAGCCCCTTACCCTAACCCTCCAAACTAAATGCCTAACCCCAACCCTTACACTAACCCTAACATAAACCTAATTCATATCTGATCCTTAAAACCTAGTGTTAACCCTCAAACAGCCCTTTAAAGGCCTGTCCTTAAAACCTAGTGTTAACCCTCAAACAGCCCTTTAAAGGCCTGTCCTTAAAACCTAGTGTTAACCCTCAAACAGCCCTTTAAAGGCCTGTCCCAAAGGGAGAACCAGACTAAATGTCCTCACTCCTAAGGTCTAAAACTCAAATTGGTCCCCACAAAAATAGTTGTACAAGTACA
>NC_137232.1:36436837-36439337 GCF_949987685.1 Ammodytes marinus | reverse complement strand
ATACACACACACACATTTATAAGCACGCAAACACACACACATTTATAAGCACGCAAACACACACACACACACACTAGAAATAAAGGTTAAAAAAAAGAAAAGAAAATGAAACACAGAATGAATGTGTTTGTGTTCCAGCCGTACGCGGTGAAGAAGCTTGGCGCGGCGGCCGGAGTGATGATCACCGCGTCACACAATCCCAAAGAAGACAACGGATACAAGGTGAGAGAGAAAGAAGGCTCTCACACACATCACTGCTAGTAACACTCTAGCAATGTATTAAAGATGATCATTATGGGGGGCGCCCTTAGCTCAGTTGGTAGGGCGTCCCCCCCATGGGCCTCGGCCAGCAGCAGACCCGGGTTTGATTCCAGCCCGCGGTCGTTCTCTGCATGTCACTCCCCTCTCTGCCCCATTTCAACTCTGTCTCTACACTATCAATAAAGCATAAAAATGCCCAAAAAAATATCTTAAAAAAATTACTATTTTGATACCGACATATGCTCACTGGCAGTGACTTGGGAGGGATTATTTTGGCTGTTCTGATCTTTCTTTTATTGCCGTTGTTTTGATAAAAGGGGCATAAGTTGTTTTTTATTCATTCCTTTCATACAACATGTCTGTTACAATTGAATACAATTGTCTTTTACCCCTGGGACAGGTCTGCTTACAGTCCCCAGAGTTAGGACTAAACAAGGAGAAGCAGCTTTCAGTTTGAATGCACCAAATCTCTGGAACAAACTCCCAGAAAACCCTCAGCTCTTTTAAATCGAGTCTGAAGACTTTTCTGTTTCCATTTCAACCTGTACTTTTTATTTTATTTAAATGTTCTATTTCTATTCATTCGCTTTTCTAATGTGTTTTGTGTATTTTAATCTTGCCCCTGTAAAGCACTTTGAATTAAATGGCCTTGTGTCTGAATTGTGCTGTAGAAATAAACTTGCCTTGCCATACTGAGAAATACAGAGAGCGTTTTCTGGAGCCGATAGGCTTAATCAACTTTGTGTCAACTCGTCTGGCTTGAATGTAACCGACATTTATTTATATAGGTTGCGTTCCGAATCGCATACTTTCTACTATATAGTATGTAGAAAAAAGATTTAGGATGTCCCGATTCTTGTGGCCAGATTTAGGATGGTTAGAAGTACCCGGATGTTCTACTTCATGCGGCCAAGATTGTTAGTGTTGAAAACTGCATCCTATTTGGGCGATTCTGACCCACAATCCAGTGCGCACGTGAAGTGACGTCACATCGACGAAGCCTCCATATGAAAACAAACGGGGATGCGACGGATATAAAAGCAAGAGGCAAGATCAAGGAGCCATGTTATGATGAAATAAGAGAGTAAAGTATGTCCCAATAGTATGCCTACTGCATTCTAACTAGATTATTTTTATCGTCGGATATAGTATGTAGAATAGAAAAAAGAAAGAGTATGAGATTCGGAACGCAACCATTGAAAAAGTTTTAAGAACACTATGGACTGCGTGTGGCCCCCTGCAGGTGTATTGGTGTAACGGCGCTCAGATTGCGTCTCCTCACGATAAGGAGATTCTGCGGTGCATCTCTGAGCAGCTGGCGCCCTGGAGTGATGCATGCTGGGAGGCCGAGGGCGTGAAAACCTCCCCCCTCACCTCCGACCCGCTACCACACATCAACCGCTGCTACATGGACCAGCTGCAGGCCCTCTGCTTCCACAGGTAGAGAGGGGAGGGGGGGGATGAAGGGTGTGTGTGTGTGTCTCTGCTTCCACAGGTAGAGAGGGGGGGGGGGGGGGGGGGGTGTCTGCTTCCACAGGTAGAGAGAGGGGGGGGGGGGGTGTCTCTGGTTCCACAGGTAGAGAGGGGGGGGGGTGATGAAGGGTGTGTGTGTGTGTCTCTGCTTCCACAGGTAGAGAGGGGGGGGGGGGGGGTGTCTGCTTCCACAGGTAGAGAGGGGGGGGGGTGAAGGGTGTGTGTGTGTGTGTGTGTGTGTGTGTGTCTGCTTCCACAGGTAGAGAGAGAGAGGGGGGGTGTGTCTGCTTCCACAGGTAGAGAGAGAGGGGAGTGGGTGGCTGTATGCGTGGGTGTATTTGGGGGAGGGGTCCACAGTCAGCATGGGGATGAAGGGAGTTGTTAGACCTCCATATTAGGCACCACACAAAATGTTTTTTTGGGGCGCATTTTTTCAATTTTAGACCTTTTCACTTTCCTTTTTTCAATGTATGTGTTGCATTTTTTTGTCGGTTTTTTTTTCGTGATTTTTTTGGGGGGGAAACTTTTTTTTTTAATTACGTTTGACTTGAAAAAAAAACTTTAACATTTTTGGACATTATTTTTTTTGCTTTATCTACTTTTTGTAACTTTAAAGAGCGTCTGTTGCGTCTCTCTCCGTGTCCCAGGGATCTGAACACAGTCTGCCCGCTGAAGTTCGTCCACTCCTCGTTCCACGGCGTGGGCCACGGGTTCGTCCAGAAGGCCTTTCAGACGTTCGGCTTCGCTCCGCCCATCGCCGTCCCCG